>NW_003852396.1:27537127-27578820 GCF_000181295.1 Otolemur garnettii | reverse complement strand
AAAAAAAAAAAAAAAAAAAAAGGATCACTAAGCTGAGCTCTCCTAGAACAACTAGAGAAAAAGAGAGAACCCAGCTATACATGATGTGGGGACCTAACCCAGAGTTGTAGCTCAGGGAGCACAGTGAGGAGATGGTGAGCTGGATACAGCCTATGATCTGGAGAGATGAAACTGTGATGGCTTAAGCAAGTAATTGCCATGAGCTAGAATTGGCTGGCTCTCCATGGAGGTCCAGGATGGGAGGAAGCCTTTCTGGAGATTTCAGTTGTTGGGGGAAGTTGTACATTGAGTGGAAAGCTTGGAAGAGTGGGTGGACTTGAACAATATACAGCAACCAGATTTGAATGCCATTGGAGTGGATTTGCCATAGATTTGGGAGCTGGCAAGGTAGTCATACTAAGAAGGTCTTAGCAGCCAGGGGACTGCCATTGTGGGAAGGTTGTGAGAAGGTCTTAGCTGGGGCCTAAAGCGTGGCCTATCTTAATTCCACCTGCCAGGATCAGAACTCCATTCTTGGGACAGGCTGAGGGTCTCCCCTACCCCATGGGAACTGGAGTCAGGGACCACTGTGAGACCTGCCCCTGAATGATCCTTGTGAGTTTTAAGATTCCCAACCCAATGGGATCTGAGTCCAGAGGAAATAATCAGGCAATCACCAAAGGCAATTAAATTAGAAATAAGGACCATAGAGGTTGCTGGCTGTGCTGTCCGTCTCCTAGCACTACGGGACAGCACCTGTGACTCAGTGGGTAGGGCTCCAGCCCCATATACCGAGGGTGGCAGGTTCAAACCCGTCCCTGGCTAAACTACGACAACAACAAAAATAGCCAGGCATTATGGTGGGTGCCTGTAGTCCGAGCTACTCTGCAGGCTGAGGCAAGAGAATTGCCTAAGCCCAGGAGTTGGAGGTTGCTGTGAGTTATGACGCCACAGCACTCTACTGAGGGATATAAAGTGAGACTCTTATCTCTTAAAAAAAAAAAAAGAAAGAAACCACAGTGCCACTTGGTGTCCTGATGATATATTACAGCACATTATCATCAAGAGCAAGGACTTGTTTTTTTGGCCACAAGGATGACTTTGGCTTTACTCAGGCTGAGGCCACATCAAGACCTAATCTCTG
This sequence comes from Otolemur garnettii, assembly GCF_000181295.1. NCBI lineage: Eukaryota > Metazoa > Chordata > Mammalia > Primates > Galagidae > Otolemur > Otolemur garnettii. The sequence continues at coordinate 27,577,697 of NW_003852396.1, read as the reverse complement.
AGAAAAGTAATTTGAAGCAAAGGAGGCATTGAGAAGAAAAAAGGAGAAGGAGGTGAACAAGAAGAAAGAACACATGAGGAGGAACCAACAGATAAACTTGGGCAACATGAAAAACCAAAACAGAGCAACTCCTCCAAGGGACCATAGGCAGCTATTGCAGAAGATTCCACCTATAAAGAATTAATGGATTTGCCAGAAAGAGAATTTAAAATATGGATGATAGAGACAATAAAATGAATGGATTCAAAATGGAAAGACAGAACCAAAAGTTGGATGAGAATGTAGGATATAGAAAGGATATGGCAGAGTTAAGGAAATGAAGGAGATAGTCAGGGAATGTAAAGATGCAGTAGAAAGTATCAAAAATAGGTTAAATCATGGAGAAGAAAGAACCTCAGAGCTAGACTATAAAGTTTTTGAGTTAACCCAGGTAGTTAAAGAGGCAGAAAAGAAGAGAGAGAAAGCAGGACAGGCACGTAGAAAACTATGAGACTCCATGAAGTGTTAAAACATATGAATGATAGGGATTCCTGAAGGAGAAGAAGATTGTCCCAAAGAAATAGAAGCCCTACTGGAGACTGTCATAAATTAAAACTTCCCAGTTTTACTAAAGACCCTGACATAGTCCTTTCAGGTGGATATCAAATCCCAGGTCATCTCAACTCAGACAATCTCTCTCCAAGACACATAGTAATGAACCTGTCCAAAGTTAAGATGAAAGAAAAAATTCTGCAAGCAGCCAGGAGTAAGCACCAACTGACCTAAAGAGGCAGAGTCATTAGGATGACAGCACACTTTTTAACTGAAACTTTCTAAGCCAGAAGAGAATGGTCATCCATCTTCAACAATCTTAACAAAACAATTTCAGCCCAGAATTCTGTAACTTGCTAAACTAAGCTTCAAAATTAATGGAGAAATCAAATCTTTTGCAGATACAAGCACTGAGGAAATTCGCCACAAGACCAGCTCTACAGGAAATACTTAGACCTATTCTCAACACTGACCATCCCAGTGGACCACCAGCAGAGTAAACACCCAGAAGCTAAAGGTCAAAACTTAGCTTCCACAGTGGCACAAAGGATAAAACTACACAATGGACTTTCACAAAATAAGATGAATAGAACTCCACCACACATATCATTTCTCTCAATAAGTGTCAATGGACTGAATTCACCACTGAAGAGGTATAGGCTGGCTGATTGGATAAAAAAGCACAAACCATTTATATGTTGTCTCCAGGAGACACACCTAGCCTTGAAGGACAAGTTAAGACTCAGGGTTAAGGGATGGAAAACTGTATTTCAAGCAAATGGAAATCAGAAGAAAGGAGGGGTTACAATCTTATTTTTAGATACAAGCTGATTAAAAGCAACTAAAGTTAAGAAAGACAAAGATGAACACACTTTATACTGGTCAAAGGAACAAGAAGCCATTTCAATTGTAAATATTTATGCACCCAACTTCACTGCTCCCAGACTGATAAAACAGATTTTGATGGGTCTGAGCTATATGATATCCTGTAACGTCATAATAGCCGGAGACTTTAACACCCCTCTGACAGAACTGGACAGATCCTCTAAATAGAAACTAAACAAAGATACAAAGAACTTAAATGTGCCCCTAGAACAAATGGGATTAATAGACACATACAAAACATACTATCCCAAAGCTAAAGAATATTCATTTTTCTCATCCGCCCATGGTACATACTCCAAAAATTGACCACATCCTAGGCTACAAATCAAACCTCAGCAAAATTAAAAGAATAGAAATTATGCCATGTATCTTCTCAGACCACAAGGCAATAAAGGTGGAACTAAACTCCCAACATCCCCACATGAAGACTTGGAAATTAAACAGCCTTATGCTGAATGATAGTTGAATTCAAGAAGAGATAAAAGATCTCTTAAAGATCTTTTAAGAGGGAAATTTATCTCATTAGCTGCCTACACTTGAAAAACAGAAAGAGAGCACATCAACAAACTTATGAACCATCTTATGGAATTGGAAGAACAGTCTAATTCCAAACCCAGCAGAAAAAAAGAAATAACCAAAATTAAGTCAGAGATTAATGAAATTGAAAACAATCATTCAGAATATTAGTGAAATGAAAAATTGGTTTTTTGAAAAAATAAAATCAATAAATCTTTGGCCAGAGTAACTAGAAACAGAAAAGTAAAATCTCTAATACCCTCAATCAGAAACGATAAAGGAGAAATAACAACAGATGCCAGAGATGCACGAGATCATCTCTGAGTACTGCAAGAAACTATGCCCAGCAATTTGACAATGTGGAGGAAATGGATCAATACCTGGAATTGTACCCTCTCCCTAGACTTAACCAAGAAGAAATAGATCTCTTGAACAGACCAATTTCAAGAACTGAGATTGAGGAAACATAAAAAAAAAAAAAAATTCCCAACAAATAAAAAAGCCCTGGTCCAGATGGCTTCACACCAGAATTCTATCAAACCTTCAAAGAGCTTATAACTGTACTGCAGAAATTATTCCAGAAAATTGAGAAGGAAGGAATGTTCACCAACACATTAAAAAGAATCATACATCATCATCAAGTAGGTTTCATTGCAGGGATGCAAGGCTGGTTTAACATACACAGGTCCATAAATATAATTAATTATATAACCATTAAATCACTGGCTGACAGAATTATATGGGGATTGGCTATCTCTCTACCTGCAAGCACTACCTGCTGGTCTGGAGACTAAACTGGATGTCCCACCATAATTCGTGCTATTAGAAATGCACAGGGCTGGGAAACAAGATAAAGATTCCAGAGAACTCCATCTCCCTTGGTCAGGAAGAGGCAGAAAACCTGCTCACAAATCCTACTGAAATTATTTCAGAAGATGGAGGAGTGAATCCTCCCTAACTCATTCTGTGAAGCCAGTATGATGCTGATCCCCAAAGCCAGGAAAGGACACAACAAAATAAAGGAAATTACAGACCCATATAGATACAAAAGTCCTCAACAGTATACTAGCAAACTGAATCCACCAGCACATCAGAAAGACAGTTCATCATGATCAAGTGGGTTTCATCCTAGGGTTATAAGGATGGTTCACATACAAGGCAATATAGTTCAACACATAAACAGATTTAAAAACAAAAATCATCTCAATACATGCAAAAAATGCACTCTATAAGATCCAGCACTTCTTCATGATAAAAACTGTCAACATACTAGGCATAGAAGGAACATATCTCGAAATAATAAAAGTAATATAAGACAAACTCATAACTAGCATTGTACTGAATGAGGAAAAGTTGAAAGCATTTCCCCTAAGAACTGGAACGAGACTAGGATGCCACTTTGACCACCTCCATTCAACATAGCATTGGAAGTCCTAGCCAGAGCATTCAGGTGAGAGAAAGCATTAAAGGGCATTCAAATGAAAAAAGAGGAAGTAAGACTATGTCTGTTTGCTGATAATATGAACTTATACCTAGAAAAACACTAAGAACTCCTCCAAAAGATGCCTATATTTATTTGATAAATGAATTCATTAAAGCTTCAGGTTATAAAATCAATGTATACAAATCAGTAGTACTGCTATACACCAATAATGATCAAGCTGAGAACCAAATCAAGAACTCAGTCCGGCTCAGCGCCTATAGCTCAACCGGCTAAGGCGCCAGCCACATACACCTAAGGTGGCGGGTTCGAATCCCCAGCCCGGACCCGCCAAACAACAATGACGGCTGCAACCAAAAAAAAAAAAAAATAGCCGGGCGTTGTGGCGGGCGCCTGTGGTCCCAGCTACTTGGGAGGCGGAGGCAGGAGACTCGCTTGAGCCCAGGAGTTGGAGGTTGCTGTGAGCTGTAATGCCACGACACTCTACCCAGGGGGACAGCTTAAGGCTCTGTCTCAAAAAAAAAAAAGAACTCAGTCCCATTTACAATAGATGTAGAAAAATAAAGTACCTAGGAATATACTTAGCCAAGGAGGTAAAAGGTCTCTACAAGGAGAGAAATTATAGATGACATAAATAGATGAAAAAACATCGATTGCTCACAGATTTGAAGAGTTAATACTATGAAAATCACCATACTATCAAAAGTAATGTACAGATTCAATTCCTATCTACCAACACCATTTTTCACAAAATTAGAAAGAACATTCCCAAAATTTATATGGAACCAAAAAGCCAAATAGGCAAAAAAAAAAAACAAAACACAAACAAACAAAAAAAAACCACTAAGCAAAAAGAACAAATTTGGAGACATTACATTACCTGACTTCACATTATACTACAAGACAGCATGGTACTGGTATAAAGCTAGACAAATAGAATATGAAACAGAATGGTGAACCCACACATAAAGCCAAATACATAACAACCAATTGATTTTTGACATAGCAGACAAAAACTGGAGGAAGGACACTGTATTCAATAAATGATGCTGGGAAAATTGGATAGTCACACATAGAAGAATGAAACTGGATCCTTATCTCTCACCATATATAAAAATTAAGATAGATTAAAGATTTAAATATAAGGATAAAACCATAAAAACTATAGAAGAAAACCTAGGAAAAATTCTTATGGACATTGGCCTAGGCAAAGAATTTATGACTAAGACCTCAAAGCGCATGCGACATAAACAAAATTAGACAAATGGGAATTAATTAAACAAAAATGCTTCTTTCTGCACAGCTAAAGTAAATAGATTACAAAATGGGAGAAAATATTCACGAACTATGCATCTAACAAAGGACCATTTTGGGATACATAGTTTGTGAATATTGTAGATTTTCAGACTATTCTCTAAAATCTACAAGGGACTCAAATGAGTAAGAAAAAAAGAGAGACAACCAAATAACCCCATTAAAAGTGGGCAAATAATGTGAACAAATATTTTTCAAAGAACAACATATAAGTGGTCAAGAAACATGAAAAAAATGCTTAATACCACAAATCATCAGGAAATTCAAATCAAAACCACAATGAGATTTCACCTTGTTCCTGTCAGAGCTGTTAGCATGGATGTGGTGAAAAGGGAAGACTTATACACTATTGGTAGGGAATGTAAATTAGTACAACCTCCATGGAAAACAGTGTGGAGATTTCGCAAAGAATCAGAATTAGACCCTATCATTTGATCGAGCAACTACTGGGTTGCTACCCAAAGGAAAAGAAGTCATTATATCAAAAAGACATTTAGATTTGTATATTTAGCTCAGCACAATTAACAATTCCATAGATACGGTATCAACCTATGTTCCATCAGCTGATGAGTATATAAAGAAAGTGTGGTATAGTTTGGGTGTGGTGGCTCATGCCTGTGATCCTAGCACTCTGGGAGGCCCAAGGTGGGTGGATCATTTGAGCTCAGGAGTTCCAGGCCACCCTGAGCAAGAGCAAGGCCCATCTCTACTAAAAATAGAGAAACTAGCCGAGTGTTGTGGTGGGTACCTCAGATACTCAGGAGGGTGAAGTAAGAGGATCACTTGAGCTCAAGAATTTGAGCTTGTTGTGAGCTATGACAACATAGCACTCCACCCAGGGCGACTGAGTGAGACTTTGTCTCAAAAAATAATAATAATAATAATAAAAGGGCTCAGCACCGTGGCTCAAGTGGCTCAGGCACCAGCCACATACACCTGAGGTGGCAGGTTTGAATCCAGCCTGGGCCTGCCAAACAACAATGATGGCTGCAACCAAAAAAATAGCCAGGCGTTGTGGCGGGCACCTGTGGTCCCAGCTACATGGGAGGCAGAGGCAGGAGACTCGCTTGAGCCCAAGAGTTGGAGATTGCTGTGAGCTGTGATGCCACGGCACTTTACCCAGGGGAATAGCTTGAGGCTCTGTTTCAAAAAAATAATAATAATAATAAAAGAATGAAATAATGTCTTTTGTAGCAATTTGAATGGAACTGGAGGCCATTATCCTAAGTAACTCAGGAATGGAAAAATCAAGAACCACATTTTCATTTATAAGTGGAGCTAAACTATGGGTACACATGATCACATAGAATGGTGTAAAGGACATTGGAACCTCAGAAGCAGGGAGGGCTGTAAGTTGAAGAATTATCTATTGGCTATGACGTACACTGTTCAGGTGATGGGTACGTTAAAAGCCTAGACTTCAGCACTCTATAATACATCTTTGTAACAAAAAAAATTTGTAGCCCCAAATCTATTGAAATATTAAAGAGACAGGGTGGGGAATGTTTTTCAGAGACTGCAGAGAGAGTCCTCTTTAGCCTCTAGCTTCTTAATGAGACTCAGCTCTTTCAGACCTGAAAGTATTATTAGGAAACAAATATGTGAGAGACAGAGAGAGTAATGAAGCAATTGAGAGTGTGAACTATCTAATGTTTTATATCATGTACGTATATTATCATTTGAAACCCTTTAAGCAGTATTTTATAAGCATTACATCTTCTGACTTTGAGCTCCATGTTTCTACTGGCTCCCCCTCCTTTTCTTTATTTGTAACTCAGACCCATCATGAGTGTGGGTATTTTTAGTTTTAGATATCCCAGAAACCATGTGGTAACTTGGCAGTGGAAATTTTAAGCCAGTTGGGCTTTCAGACAGTCCTGCTTTCTCTTGATTATGGCTTCATTATGTGTGCAGGTAGAGAGCTTCCTTAGATGTGTTAGGTCTGTTCTGTGGCACAGTAGAGTAGAATGTTAGATCAGTATGCTGTGGTGGAAAAAACACCAATCTTAAAATCATAGATACACTATAGGTTTAAATGTTGAGAGAAGTGGTCACTTCTCTCATTTCCCTATACATTTGGGATGATGATACTTAACAGAATTTCCGTATGTATTAAATGAGACATACTGCATTTAAAACACTTAGTTAGCACAGTGCTTGACAGAAAATGAGTTACTAATAAATGTTGGAATTTTCTTTGATTTCCTTATGAGAAAGAAGCATTTCTGTACCTATTGTTACTCATTTGTAAAAAATTATTGAACATATCCACTATGTGCCAGCTGTTATGTTAGCCTTTGGGCATACAGAAATGGATGAGTACAAAGGAGGGGAGGAGTAGTTACTTTCCTTATTTTTTTCCCCCTTCATATTTTTAGTGAAGGTGTTCAACACTTTCCTAAGGACATTATCAAATTTACTACTCTTGACTATTCTCAGCCAGTATTTTAAAGACTATTTCCCTGATGAAATGCTATAATAACAATACTAATATTATCTGGATACCCATAGTATGTTTATATTTTATACAATTTGTTTACTTTCCTGATTTTAGTGATTTAGTGTTAGAATTTAGACTTCCTATTGCTAGAAGTACTGCTTGGGCTTCAGAGTGGCGCTATGATAATAAACCACCTTTCTTGCTCTATAATTCAGTATATTATCTGTATCTTAAAAGTTACTTTGCCTGGTGATGTCAGCAAAAAATGGCAGCATAGGGAAGTCCAAAAGCCCATCCCTCCACAAAAGCAGTGAACAAACTGCAAAAATAGTCAAACTTAACTTTATTGGGAGTCTTGAAATTAATTAAAAGTTTATAGCAAATAAGTAAATGCTTAAGCCAAAAAAAGAAAAACCACCTGAATCTTGGGATTTAAGGAAGTCTGTGTTGAATCACTTACTAATCATTAAGCTAACAGAACAGAGACTTCATTGATGACATTTGACAAAGAATCTGTTAAAAAAAATCATCGAATAAACAATGACTACAACACACAGCAACAACAAACCTTGGGAGGAAAGAAACCCGATTTTCTTTTTTTTTTTTTTTTTTGAGACAGAGCCTCAAGCTATCCCCCTGGGTAGAGTGCCGTGGCATCACAACTCACCGCAACCTCTAACTTCTGGGCTCAAGCGAGTCTCCTACCTCAGCCTCCCAAGTAGCTGGGACCACAGGCGCCTGCCACAACGCCCAGCTATTTTTTGGTTGCAGCCGTCTTTGTTGTTTTGGGCAGGCCTGGGCTGGATTCGAACTTGCCACCTTAGGTGTATGTGGCTGGCACCTTAGTCACTTGAGCTACAGGCGCCGAGCCAAGAAATCCGATTTTCATAGTTGCCACATTATAATATTAAAAATGTTCAGTTTTAGCAGGCATGGTGGCTTATGCCTGTAATGCTAGCTCTCTAGGAGGCCGAGGCAGTTGGATTGCCTGAGTTCAGGAGTTAGAGACCAGCCTGAGCAAGAGCAGAAGCCCCATCTCTATTAAAAATAGAAAAACTGGCCTGGCAGTGTGTTGGGTGCTTGTAATTCCAGCTACACAGGAGGCTGAGGTAAGAGGATTGCTTCAGCCCAAGAGTTTGAGTTTGCTGTGTATGATGTCATGGCATTCTACCCAGGGCACAGAATGAGACTCTGTCTTAAAAAAACCAAAAAAGCACAAAATGTTCCATTTTCAGAGGAGAGAGAGAGATAAGACATGTAAAACAACAAACTAAACTGCACACTGGAAAAAAGCCAAAATATTTGATGTTCTTGACATAGACTTTAAATCATAGGAATAAGAGCTAAAGGAGCTAAAGGAAATCGTGAGAACTTTGTGTCAACAAATAGGCAATATCAGTAAAGAGGTAGAAATTATAAAAATGAACCAGATAGAAATTCTGGAGTTGAAAAGTACAGAGCAGAATTGAGCAGGCAGAAGAATCATAAAATTTGAAGACAGTCAATTCAGGAACAGAAAGGAAAAAGAATAAAGAAAAATGAAGAGAACCAAAGAAATCTGTGGGACACCATTATGTAAGTATACCAGTATACACAAAATGGAAGTCCCAGAAGAGAGGAGAAAAGGAAAGATGGAGAAAGACTATTTGAAGAAATAATGGCCAAACACTAAATTTGATAAAAGACACAAGTTTACACATGCAAGACTTAGCTCAGTGACTCCAAAGTAAGATAAAGGTATCTTATACCAAAACGCATTTATAACCAAACTGTAGAAGGTCCAACCTAATCCTGAAAACAGAGAGTAAAATAATTATCTACCAGTGATCCTCAATAAAATTATAGCTAATTTATTATCAGAAACTATGGAAGCAAAAAGGCAGTGGTATGACATATTAAAAATGAACTACCACCCAAGAATTCCATATCCAGTAAAACTATCAGAATTAAGGAGAGATTGCAATATTTCCAGATAAACGAAAACTGAGTTTGTTACTAGTAGACTTGCCTATATAAAATGTAATGGGAGTCCACTGTCCTCATTTGCCAGCAAATTAATAAACTTCTCTTTCTTTTCCTCACACACACACACGCACACACACAAAGTAATGAAATTTCTTTATTGAAATGAAAAGACATTTTCTTCATATACACATAAGGAAATAATATCAATAAAGATAACTACACAAGTAAATATAAAAGTCAGTGTTAGGTAGGTGTTGTGGTGGGCACCTGTAGTCCCAGCTACTTGCAAGGCTGAGGCAAGAGGATGGATCACTTGGGCCCAAGAGTTTGAGGTTGCTGTGAGCTATAATGTCATGGCACTCTACACAGGGTGACAGAGTAAGACTCTGTCTCAAACAAAAAAAAAGTGTCAATATATTCTTGTTTGTAACTCTTTTATTAAAAAATATTAAAAGATTAATACATAAAAATTACAAATCTGTGTTGATGGGCACACAATGTATAAAAATATAAAATTTGTGACAACATAAAAGGGACAGTTACATAGGAGCTAGGTTTTGGGCACTATTGAACTAAATTTGTATTAATTTGAAATAGATTGCTATGAATTAAGATATTATTAGGGTACCTTAGGAGGGAAACCTCTAAGAAGATTAAAACATGCATAGTAAAAGATGTAAGAAGAAAATCAAAATGGTCTACTAGGAAAAAAGGGCACTAATGGAGGAACTGGGTAACAAATAAGGTACAGGCATGCCTTGGAGATATTAAAGGTTTGGCTCCAGACCTCTGTAATAAAGTGAATATTGTAGGAAAGTGAGTCACAAGAATCTTTTGGTTTCCCATATGTGGCTCAAAAGAGTAGGGCACTGGCCCCATATGCTGGAGGTGGCGGGTTCAAACCCCTCCCCGCCCCCCCCCCAAGTTACATTTAAACTATACTGCAGTCTATTAGAGTGTGCAATGGCATTGTGCCTAGAAAAATAATATACTTTAATTTAAAAATACCTATGGCTTGGCTCGGCACCTGTAGCACAGTGGTTACAGCACCAGCCACATACATCAAGGGTGGAGGGTTCAAACCCTGTGTGGGCCAACTAAACAATGACAACTGCAACAAAAAATAGCCGGGCGTTGTGGCGCGGCACGTGTAGTTCCAGGTACTTGGGAGGCTGAGGCAAGAGAAACACTTGAGCCCAGGAGTTTGAGGTTCATGTGAGCCGTGCTGCCATGACACTCTACCCAGGGTGACAGCTTGAGATTCTTTCTCAAAAAAAAAATAAAAATAAAAATCCCTGTGGCCAAAAAGTTCTAACAATTGTTTGAGCCTTCAATGAGTTGAAGGCTCACTGGTGAAAGATGTTGGTGTTGATCAAGGTGGTGGTAGGTGAAGGTAAAGTTGAGGTGGCTGTGGCAGTTTTTAAATATAAGACAATAATGGAGTTTGCCACATTGACTGACTCTTCCTCTGCTGACAATTTCTCTGTAGCATAGATAGAGTTTGGTAGCATTTTATTCACAGTAGAACTTCTTTCAAAATTGCAGTCAATCCTCTCAAATCCTGCTGTTGCTTTATCAGCTAAGTTGATGTAATAATATGCTAAACTCTTACCATTACAATAGTGTTGACAATAGCTTCACCAGGAGTAGATTTCATCTCAAGAAACCACTTTCTTTGTTCGTATTCCATTAGGAAGCAACCACTCATTCATTAAAGGTTCATCGTGAGATTGTAGCAATTCAGTCACATTGCAGACTCCGCTTCCAATTCTAGTTTTCCTGCTATTTCCACCACATCTGCAGTTCCTTCTTCTGCTGAAGTCTGGAATGCTTCAAAGTCATCCATGAAAGTTGGAATTAACTTCTTCTTAACTCCTGTTAATGTGGATATTTTGCCCTCTTCCTATGAATCACGAATGTTAATGGCATCTTTTCCAGGTTTGTGATTTACTTTGCCAGATCTATTAGAGCAGCGATCCCCAACCTTTTTGGCACCAGGGACTAGTTTCATGGAAGACCATTTTCCCATAGTCCAGGAATGGTAGAGGATGGGACAGGAGGCAGAGCTCAGGCGGTGGTGTGAGGGATATGGGGAGGCTGCTCACCTTCTGCTGTGCAGAATGGGTGTTGTGTTTACAGGCTGGAAGACGTTAATCTCCTTGTACATCTCCATCAGAGTTCTTGAGTAACCTGATGCATTGTCAATGAGTATTAATATTTTGAAAGGAATCTTTTTCTCTGAGCTGTCTCAATAGGGGGCTTAAAATATTCAGGGAACCATTCTGTAAACAGATGTTTTGTCATCTAGTCCTCGGTGTTGCATTTAAATAACACAGGCAGAGTAGATTTAGTATAATTCTTTTTTATTATTAACTTATAGCTGTGTACATTAATGCTAGTATAATAATTCTTAAGGGCCTTAAGATTTTCAGAAACATTGGCTTCAACTTTTAAGTCACCAGCTGCGTTAACCCCTAACAAGGAAATAACCTGCCCTTTGAAGCTTTTACTTCTCCGTAGCTATGAAAGTCCTAGAAGGCACCTCCATTTAGAAGGCTATTTTGTATGTGTTGAAAATCTGTTGTTGAGCGTAGCCCACCTTCATGAATGATCTTCGCTGGATCTTCTGGATGACCTGCTGCAGCTTCTCCATCAGCACTTGCTGCTTCACCTTAACATTTTTGTTGGGAGAGGGCTTCTTTCCTTAAAAGAAAGATCAGTTTCCTTTGTAAACCAATCTCTGCTGGCTTCCTGCTTTTCTTCTGCAACTTCCTTACTCCTGTCAGCTTTTATAGAAATGAAAAAAGTTAGAACCTTGCTCTCAATTAGGCCTTGGCTTCAGGAGACTTTGTGGCTGGTTTAATTTTCTACTTAGATTACTAAAACTTTCTCCGTATTAGGCTGTTGTTTTACTTTCTTATCATACATGTGTTCACTGGAGTAGCACTTTTAATTTCTTTCAAGAATGTTTCCGTTGGCTTGGTGCCTGTAGGTCAGTGGTTAGGGTGCTGGCCACATGCACCAGAGCTGGTAGGTTTGAACCTGGCCTGGGCCTGCTAAATAACAATGACAACAACAACAAAATAGCCAGGTGTTGTGGCAGGAACCTGTAGTCCCAGCTACTTGGGAGGCTGAGGCAAGAGAATCCCTGAAGCCCAAGAGTTTGAGGTTGCTGTGAGCTATAATGCTACAGTACTCGACTGAGGGTGACATAGTGAGACTCTGTCTCCCTCCCAAAAAAGAACTTTTTCTTTGCATTCACATGTGGTTAATTATTTGGCACAAGAAGCTTAGTTTTCAGCTTAATTAGGCCTTCAGTACTACTGACAGTTGTTGATTTCTAGGAGTCCAAATGAATTTCAGTTTAAAAACTTTAAAAAGCCCATTAAGGTTTTACAGGTTGATGTTGAAATTTCCTATCTATACCAAAGTGTGTTTTCCACAAGAGTGTACAGTACTGACATTGTACATTTGTGTTAAGCATTGAACTTTCTTGGTAAGAAAGTTCTTTTGCTTTCTCTTATTAATGCTATGTAGCCATAAGACATAGGATGGGAGTGTTTTGAATGGGAGAAATAACACAGAAATTTTGGAATAGAAGCCACTGTGGATGGGGTAGTACAGGCTTTCCCGAGAGACAGAGAGGGGAGAGGTACCCTAGAAATGTATCTTACCTCCTTTATTAGTTTTCCCTGAGCTGATCCTGATAGAGTAAAAATTTAAAAGCAAATCTTTTGCCACATTAAAAATAGAGATGGGGAGTAATGATGTGTGACACACCTCTTGGAGACAGGGCACAATTATAAGAGGGACTTCACCTAACAAATGTGATCAGTGTAACCTGGTTTTCTGTACCCTCAATGAATCCTCAACAGTAATAAAAAAAGAGTAGATATGATGCATTCCATTCCATAGCTAGATAGAATCAACTGAGGAAATAATTTGTTTAGGATCATCTGCATAGCTCCATAGTCACCTTGACTCATGACAGGTTCTTATTTATCCTTCAAAATGCACATGCTACCGGAAGGCTTTTCCAATCCTGGGCTCACTCCATCTCAAGATACTGACAACTCTTTTTTTGCCATTTCTGCCTCATGTGCATACTTTTTTTGTTATACTCTTTCACTGTATTTATTTGTCTGCGCCACTGGATTCTAATTCCTTGAAGACCTAGACTGTGTGTCATGCTTCTCTGTATTCCCAGTGCCTGGATAGTACCCATCAGTGTCTGGCATATAGTAAGTGTATGATAAATGCTTGATGAACAGACATATATTTAGACAAGAGTTGGAGAGTAGGAAATAAAGGTAAGAAATTAAGTATTCCTTCTTATACTGTATGGGGTATGTAATAGTCATCTCTATATAATTCTAATACAGTTAAGATTCACATGTGATGTTGAGATAACTAGATATCCATCCACATGCAAAAAAATGAAGTTCGACCCTAACCTCACACCATATACAAAATTTTATTCAAAATAGATCAAAGACCTAAATGTAAGGGCCAAAACTCTTAGAAGAAAACACTAAGTTTAACCGTATAACTGCTTTCCTATAGCACTTACCATGCTATAGTGTAGTGGACTTCAGTATACAAGTCCTATGGAGTTTGGTTTGGGTTATAAACTCACCATGTAATAAACAAGGCAAAAATCATTTGTTTTTGAAATCTCTTAATTCACCAGGATTCAGGTCTTTGAAAGCTCGAATGTAATGGATTAAAGCAATGGTTCTCAATCTTCCTAATGCCGCGACCCTTTAATACAGATGGGTACTGTATGGGTACCCATGGTGAGTACCACTGGGTACTCGTATGTGGGCATATCTGCATGTGGGTGGACCCGCCTGGAGACGGATAGAGGAGCTGCGTCTTGGTTCCTAAGACCATCAGCAATATGTGTTTTCTGACCCCCAAGGGGGTCATGATCCACAGGTTGAGAACCGCTAGATTAAAGGATAGGTTACATTTAATTTTGACTTCCTACATAAAGATCGAGTGCACGGCTGCGCATTTTTCTAAGTACTTCAGTATTTGTTTCATGGCTGAGTTAGGTTGTTTGAGGAGAGGTTTGGGTCTAATAAAAGGAAAAATTATTGTTTGTGAAGGGGATTTAATGCTATATTCACCATATTAAGGCAGGTGAAGTATCCCTATATCTCTAAGCATGGACAAAATAGCTACTGGTCTTGCCTCATCTTGGCAGCATCTAGTTTAGAAACAAAAGCTTGAATGAAATGTCCTCTCTGGAGCATTCTCACTTTTGACTGAGTTTGTTCTTAGAGTTCATTTGGTTAATAAATTAACTCATTTTCTATTATAGCTACCCAAGGGAATTACCTTTCTTGGGGAGTGGCTTAGAAAACACAAAAGAGATTGTCATCCTTTTTTCTTAACTAGTAGATGGACTAATTTTGACTATCTTTTATTTTTTAGGAAGCTAAACTCTAAGGTGGAGAGGAGTCAGAGCTGTAGTGACACAGCTCAAGAAAGAGTGAAGAGCAGACTCAGAGCAGCTCCAACCAACAAAGCCAAGGTATACCTCAGCCACAGGCTTCCAGGGCTTGCTAATGCTGCCCCCATAGCACCTCTGTACCTGAGGAAAGAATCTAGTCCAGATGAGAAGCAGCACAATGAGCCCAGGCATGTTATGTTGGAGAAGTCTACAGATGTGAAGGAAAAGGATTTGAATTAGGTGTCAGATCACAGAATTAGGGCCATTAGAGAAACCTTTTTTAAAACTCTAAATAAGGGACTTTTTCCCTACAAATTGTCAGCTTTATTTTTTAAAGTGTGTAGGAGTTTCTGCTAAATAGTATGCTTTCCAGGTTGGTGATTTTCCTCATTTCTCAGGCTCATATTACCCTTCATCCCACTTCTTGTCTTTCTCTTCCCTATCCCTGCACCATCATAAAGGAATTGTGAAGGAAAGTATATATGTATATATAATCATTTTAATCTCTTTCAGGTGACAGCTATGACTCCAGCCACCAACCCCATCATTGGTGTCCTCTTTTCTACTCAAAACAACCGCTGCCTTTCGGCCCCTGACTTAACTATTGAAAAGCGTCTACCCTTCAGCTCCCTCTCATCCTTGGCTTCTCTGCATAAGCCAGAGCGTTCTATCAGCCCTGAGAGCAATGACAGCATCTCTGAAGAACTGAACCATTTCAAACCCATTGTCTGCTCACCATGCACACCTCCTAAGAGACTCCCTGATGGCCGTGTGCTAAGTCCCCTCATCATCAAATCAACACCCCGCAACCTAAACAGAAGCCTACAGAAGCAGACTTCGTATGAGGCCAGTCCACGGATCCTCAAAAAATGGGAACAGATCTTTCAGGAGCGGCAGTTCAAAAAGACACTTTCAAAAGCCACTCTCACCTCCCTGGCTCCTGAAACAGGGGAAGACCTACTGGGCTCTGAAGTTATCCATTCTAGCAAAGAGAAGCCACTTCTGGCTTTAAATACAAGACTATCCAGTGGGCAAGTACTCTCTGAGTATACTGAACCCACCTCCACTGACCCTGATTATCTCCCCTCTGTTAGCCAAACAAAAGAAGAACAGGACAGTGATAATAAAAGGAGCACAGAGATCCCATTGGAAACCTGCTGTTCCTCAGAACTCAAAGGAGGTGCTGGTGGAAATTCTTTGGAGAGGGAACCATTTGAGGGATCAGGGTCAACGCCAGATGCCAAATTAGACAAAACCTGTCTAAGCAGAACCATGAAAATCTCAGCAGTTAATTCAGTACTACCCAAAAACAGTGTTTTGGGTGGAGTCCTCAAAACAAAGAAACAGTTGAAGACATTAAATCATTTTGATCTGGCTAATGGTGTTCTAGTAGACAGCCTAAGTGAGGAACCACTTCCTTCCTTGCGCCGGGGTCGGAAAAGACACTGTAAGACCAAGCACTTAGAACAAAATGGCTCCCTTAAGAAATTGCGGCCAACCAGTGGTGAGGTGGGTCTGGTCCCAACAGACCCAGCACTGCAAGAGATGGAGCAGAAACTGCAGCAAGAAGAAGAGGACCGCCAGCTGGCCCTGCAGTTGCAGCGAATGTTTGACAATGAGAGGCGGACTGTGAGTCGGCGAAAGGGCAGTGTGGATCAGTATCTCCTACGGTCCAGCAATGTGACTGGGGCCAAGTAGTGCTTAATGAACAGTGTTGCCTATTTTTAAGAGGTCTTTGGCCTTGATCATTTATCCTGAAGAGCTGAGTGTTTTCACTTTAGTTTTCTTATGATGGCAGAACACTGTCTAATATGGTTCTGAGAGGTTACAGGGCCTCTGTAGTCAATATCCAAGGGAACTGCATCTCTGTTTCTCTGTGCCCTGGGCCAGAAGTAATCCTCACTCCCTGAGTGACCTGCCCCTGAGGGCTTCTGGGCCAAATTCCACAGCATCTACTTGGAATGAGATTTGGAATGGCCTCGTTCAGGAGCATGAAATGATAGAGGAAAGAGGAGATACCTTCTCAGACAGAAATGGTAGAGGAAAGAGGAGATACCTTCTCAAACTGTTAGACCCCCTGACTTCTTTCAACAGGGTGTTGTTTTAAATCAGCCTTGCAGATAAAAATTAATTTCATCTATTTCAAAGTAGAAAAGTATTATAGTTCTTTGGGAGATCCAACATCATAGATTATTAGGTTCCCCTCTTTCCTGCCACATACCACAAATAAATACCTACTTAAATCAGTTGAGCTTATGCTTCTATAGAAGTTAATTTACATGCTCTGTTTTAAAAAATAACTTTTGATCAATGCTGTGTAGTTGACAGAGCACCTTAATAGACGTTTAATTTGGTCTTCCCAACAGACCTAACATTTAAGTGATATTAGCCCCATTTTTAGATGATGAAACTACAGTGCAAATGTTCATGTTCTCTCAACTACTAAGAAGCATAGCTCAGACTGACCAATGGCTATCCTGACAGCAAAATCCAGTGGATTTTCTACATGTTTCCTAAATGGACTACAACCCAGTGGCCTCCTAGGGAAGTAAGGCTGGGCATTGGATACCTCTACATGTAAATAATGAAGATGGACAAGATGTACAATAGCATAAACACACTCTGCAGTTATTCCCATGCCCTACAGTTTTCGGCCTTCTGTTTTTCTGGGGGGGGGGGCGGTCCTAGCCTGTGAAATATACTACAATCAGGCTTTATTGCTTCATTATTACTTTCACCTGGCCAAGGGTTATCTGCAATGTTGATCTAAAATCCTGAAGATTCACCCTGATGTCAGGCAAAGAACAATGCTGAAACTCCATACTATGGAATCAAGGTATCTAGCTGGATGCAGCTGGTAAATTCAGTCCCATGGACCTTTGGGGTTTATTTTCCTTAGCAGCTGACACCATGTGTCTTTTGCATCCCTGGTGGTGCTTGGTGCTTCTGCCCATCTGGGCTCATTGAGAATAGGGATTCAGATTATGATTTTAGGGAATCTCAGATAGGCTGGCATTCCCTGTGTATGTGTGAGCTGTTATGATAAAGTCATGTGACTGGCATTTTAACAAACCTTCCAGAGCTTATATATCCCAATGTATGTTGTCCCCCTTAATAGCCCCAGCAGGATACTGCATAGCTTTTCTAATGATATTGCCATTGGTGAAAGCATTTCTGGAACAGTCTTCAAAGACCAGAAACATGTAAAAACAGACTCCCCAAATGGTCATCTATTCCAGCCTCTTACAATACAAAGGCAGAGGCTAGGATTCAGAACAGGGATTTACTGCTGAAGGGAGTTAGCATAGCACCTTTTTTTGAGACTTCTGAGATTAAGCCCTCTTCATCTTGTGGTAAATCTTTAATCTTTTGTGGTTATAAGAGAGTGAATTTTAAGTTTGAAACTAGGAGCTTTTTGAAGCCTCTGGGGAAGAAGGTGGCATATCAAGAGGGTTTGAGTAATAAATAGGTATTGTTGTAAAGCAGTCAGAGCCATTTTCTTGTGCAGCTCATAGTTCCCAAATGGTTCCCAAAGAGAAGTTCCAGCGATGTCTTAAGCATTGTGGTCATCATTGAGATATGTGGAATCTTTTTGGTGACTACTTTGGTGGGGCATTACTCACCTGAATGTATGTATTTTGTGTTCTTTGTGTGTACACGTGCACGTGTGCAGATGTATGTTTAAAATATATACATTCAATCTCATTATGGTCATGCCACTTCAGTTCTAGGTCCTATCAGCAACATATGGCCCCCAAAGTCTACTGGAGAGTGTGCTAGTGCCCAAAATAGAAGATCTGGCGCTGGGCTGCAGAGGACAGGGAAGGTGACCTTACCAAAAGCCCTTAGAGAAAACGTATCAGTTATTACCATTTCATGTATTTCCTTTTTGATTTGTAGTAAATGTTATTGGAAGGCTAGTATTGTTGGTAGTAGCAAAGACACTTATTTTTCCACTTGCCACATTTTTCTACATCTCCAACAATTTGAAAAACACTTTTCAGTTGAAATTGATTTTTGTTTTTGGTAAAAAGATAATATTTTTAATAGATAAAGATATATTTTAAATATTTTCCCAAATTAATACTTTCATTTTAAGAAACTGCATAACAGTAGCAACAAGAGCAGAGTGAAAAGCTACTTATTCAGTGAATATTTCAAACACTAGGTGCAGCTTACTGACGTTACCCCTTGACCTACTCTGATGCCTAAGATGGTAATGAGAATTGTTATCCCAACTTCCTATTGAGCATTCATATTTCAAATATAGGCAGAGTGGTTTAGGGAAAGGAGGGAAGAAGCTTAAAATTTAATCAATGTGGCTTTGGAGGATGAAAAAAAACCCACCAAAATATTATCTCTATTTTAAGATGCTTCCCATCCTTAATAACTATTTTCTTTCTGAAAAATTTCCTTTTCTTGTTGCTTGTGAAATTGGTCACAAATGGAGTTGTTGATATAGATTGTTTGGCGAGGGGAAAGAAAAAGACAAAATAGAAGGCTGGGGAAGGTTTTGTGAGCTAGAGTGAGATGCTATTTCACAAAACATATTTCTCACAAATCATTGAAGTCCAATTCGTCAAATTACCCATGTCTAACTCTGTTCCTTGTATATAT
Organism: Otolemur garnettii; assembly: GCF_000181295.1. Taxonomy (NCBI): domain Eukaryota; kingdom Metazoa; phylum Chordata; class Mammalia; order Primates; family Galagidae; genus Otolemur; species Otolemur garnettii. Next base: position 27,558,530 of record NW_003852396.1, on the reverse strand, counting down.
TATGTATTCTGTGTTTTTTCTTACTAAAGGGGAAATTATGAGAGGTGGGAGGGTAAAGGCCATTCTGATGGGAAATCCAAGAAATGTGGTATCCTCAGAAGGGGGCTTTCAAGTCTTTTCCTTAGAAAGGGAAAGACACTTTGGGAGCAAGTTCATGACCTGTTGATTGTATCTGCTGGAAGATGTTATCTGGGCCTATTGGGTTGGTATCAAATCAGGGGATATTGCATTCAGCCCCTGGCCCCTTTCATATAATTGCCTCTTTTTTGCAAAAGTTTAAGTCTTCTTGGCTGAGGCTTGCCAGGGAAATGTTTCCTAAGTGGCTTCATTTATTTTTTTAAGATTTTAATTTAAAAATTTTGCTTGGAGGAAGCACTGGTGATAAATATCTTTTCTGTCTTTTGTTCATTTTCCCTAAAGGAAAAATGCCCTTAAGAGATTAAAAAGCTGCTTAATTAATTGCTGTCTTGTTGCAAACTGACTCAAACGGGAAGCTGCCATTGTGTCTGACTGGTGCAGCTGATGAACGAGAGGCTGTTTGTTCATCCTTTCTTTTCCATTTGACATTTCCTGAGCTTCAAACTTGTGACTCAACCCTGCTCTTGAGGAACTTGATGTTTAATGGAATGTACTTGAATGTATGTATGGCTGAAGAGTTTGTTAATGGTCTTATGAAAGGCCATTTCTTTCATAGCTCTTTTTGATGGTCCAGCACCCAGCCAGCTGCATTGAACATTTTGGAGACCTCATTTGTGAATTTGACTGCAACACTGCTTTTCATTTGTAAGTAATTTTACCATGGGAGAATGAATTTTCTCCTCTAGTGATTACAAGACAATAACATAACATCTCTCTGGGAGCTGCTTTTAGGTTAAGCTCCAAGAAATGAGGCAGGTTGTGGATCACTGACATGATCAGAGGAGGCCAAGACCTCAATTTAGTAGCCTTTTAATCTCCCCCAATTACCTGGCTTTTCATTGAAATGGAAGGGCCAGTAGGGAAGGGGGAAAGAAGAATCAAATGCTGTATCATAACCATAGAATGTTACAGCTAGAAACATTATCCAAGTTAAAGTGCTACCCCTTTCTTTTTTTAACAAATGAACTTGAGATCCAGTGTCCTGTGCCCTATTTTATACTGTAGTTTTCTATAGTTTGAATGATTAGTCTTCAAAGTTTTACAAACACAAATTTGCTAATGAGGGGAACACCCAAGTGATTAGGTAGGAGGCTTTTTAACAGCTTTTTTGTCTTAATTTTTAAAATTAGAATTAAAATGTACTTATAGCCCCTGAATGTACACCCAGCCCAGGTAGGGAAAACCTCCATAGTATGAAAATGCGAATGTGGAGTCTTACAAAGTGATTAGAATAATTGCCATTTTAATTATTATAAATTAAATTGAATAATTTTAATTAAAGGGTAAAAGCCAGCTAATTTTTCTTTAAAAATTAGAAGCTTCTTAGGGTCCTAAATCTTTCTCAGCTAGTCTTTTCCTTATCAACACATAGAATGGTCTTTTGCCCTGGTCTTTAGAGTGAACATAGTTGATTATGAATTCTTGTGACTCAATGAGAAAGCAGTTCTATGGGGTAGAAGAAGTGGATTTTAGGGGAAGCAGCTGCTGAATAGATTTTCTTATAAAGAAGATCCAGAAACGAAACTTAACATGTGATCATTGTCCACTGTAGATTTCTAAACAAGATTGTAGAAAAGAGACTTTCAGACATAGAGGTCACCAGTTTAGAAATTAGTCAAAGTGAATCAAGGAAAAAGTGCCAAGGCTGAAGGTACAGATTGTTCTATGTATTATCAGTAATTTTATTTTCTTCCTAAGAAAAAGTACTCATTGTCCCTTGTGAGTAAATGCCTCCTTAATGTCTGTAAGGTGGCAACTTCTCACAGCCTTCCTCTTGTGAGGGGCAACCTCAAACTCTAATGGTGTCTTAAATTAGAAAAGTTGGACAAAGCCAAGGCAAAGCAAGGCTGGTTCATCTTCCTTTCTTCTCATTTAGTATGAGGTAAAAAGAGGCAACTTTAGATATCAAGCTGTTAGGCTGTTGACCCTGGTTCTAAATTAATATGGCAGCAGGCAGATTCCCCCTTGTTGGCACTACCCAACTTCCAAAGCTGTGCCACCAGTGGGCGCAGGGGCTCTTCCTCAGTAGCCTTGGGGCTCCAGCAGAGCACTAAAAGTCCTAATGAGAGAATAGATACTATGCAAAGGGAAAAAATTATTATCTTAAATGCCAACTAATGAATTTTTTTTCTTTTTGCGCCTGATGTACTGTTTACTCTCAACTCTGTACAAATATAGTTCTAAGGGCCTTTCCCCCTCCTGCCTAGAAATAGAAAACGGGTAATGTATTGATTTTATTCCAACTGCTGTCTGCTTTAGATTTGGAGAAGGCACCTGGATCCTTGCAGACTGCCACTGTTGGCTCCCTCCTCCTCGACTGATCATAAAGAGCATTTTGACAAAGACAGAGGACTTGGAACAGGGCATGCTTTGTAAGAGGTGCTTCTGCCAACAAGGAAATGGTGTGAATCAAGTGGAATGATATCTTGTTTATTTAAACAGTACCAAAGTGCATTCTTCAATGTATGCTTGCCTGCTTGAGGCGAGGCCCAAGTTGAGAATACAATAAAGCAAACTCATGAAAGTGAATGTTCTGTTTCTAGTCAAAGTCTTGTCTCTGGAGAACAATCTCAAACAAAGTAAGCTTGGACAGTGTGGTGGTTGGTTTTTGGTGCTGTCTTTGTCCTGGGAGGTACTACAGGTGGGAATGTTCTTGCTTTGACATTCAGAATGGTGGGAAAGATTAGGATCGGAGACAGGTTTTTCATGGCATACAGCTATGTATGACTTCTGACATAGGTTATCTCCAATTTACAGTTCACTCCAGTTTACTGTCATTCTCACCCCTAATGAAGGCACCAAGAAAGAGTCTGAGTAATGAATGAGTATATGGGACATTGTCTTTACACATAAGAGCTATACTCAGAACATCTGATTTTTTGTTTGTTTACTTTTTGTCTCAAGCTGTTGCCCTGGGAAGTGTGCTATGGTGTCATAGCTCACAGCAACCTCCCAACTCTTGGAGTCAAGCTATCCTCTTGCCTCAGTTTTTCCTATTTTTAATAGCGACGGGGGTCTCACTTTTGCTCAGGTTGGTCTCAAACTTGTGAGCTCAAGCTAGCCACCAGCGTTGGCCTCCCAGAGTGCTAGGATTACAGGTGTGAGCCACTGCGCCTGGCCAGAACATCTGACTTTTTAACATGTCCTTTTTTGGAGTCATTGTTCAGAATTCATCAACCCCCCCCCACATCAGTTTCCCATCCAACAGAGAAAAAAAGCGTATACCTGTTTCATCTAAACTCGGAAGGCTAATTTGAAGGGGAAGTGTGACAATGCCGCCATGGCCCAGGTTTCAGGAAAGAATGTGTGGCACCCAATCTATTGCTCTATGCACCCACTCTTTATTGCTGCTGGGCCAGGTGCTGGGTCATGCCCAGGGAGGGGAGGTCCTGACGAGCTCCCCACTCTCTGCTACCAGTGAGCAGCTGAACTGAGCTGTGAGGCCCTGAGGGCCCCTGGAGAGGGCTGGGGTGCAGGCCAGGAGATACACACCCCTAGTCTTTTGTGTCACTGGCTGTGGGCTCTTGGCAGAACTCATCCATGAACTCCAGGAAGCGGCCAAACTTGGGCTGGCCCTCGTTCAGCGCAGGGCAGGTTGGTGGCAGTGGGGTGGCCCCAAACACCTTCCGTAGTGAGCAGCGCACCAGCCGCCGGTAGCGAGCTCGAAACTCCTTCAGCAGGCGTTTGGCCTCCAGGTACTGCTGCTGGTTTGCCAGCCGCTGCTCAGTCCTCCTGCGCAGCACGGTGCCTGCAGAGAGAGAAACAGGAGAGGCACCAAGCTTGTCCTGGTTCCCACTTAACCTGAAGCAGCAGCATTGGGTCCAGAGACCCCTAGAAAGTGGGAGGGCATGGGAGGAGGATGTTCAGAGGGGCGAAGATGGCCTTTTCAGCATGGGCCAGTGAGAAGTCAGCAGTATCCCTCCTGGTTCTATATTAAACAGTGGTTCAGCACCCTAACATGCTGACTGAGACCCAGAGTGAGGGGATTGCCCAAAGTCACACTGCTTGTTAGGCAATCCCCTCACTCTGGGTCTCAGTTGTCCCACATGGAGAGGGCTGGGGTGGACGACCTCTTCCTGCTCTGTTGCAAGCCCTTTCTTTGCCTTACCCAGCAGATGAGTAAGCTGCTGGATCTTGAGTCCTGGCAGCTGTGGCACAACCATACCTAGTGGAGCCTCTGTAATGTTCCGAGGGTCCCGCATGCGAACGAGGATGTCATCCAGCAGCTGGCCTCGAGTCTTCCGTTGGGGTGGAATAGGGATTCTCTGGGCCTGACAGAAAGATAAGAGAGGAAGGTATTAGCTCAAGCTTATGCTCAGACCTCATGCTCAGTAACAGCAACAGACAGGGGAGCCCGTGGGGCACACTGAGAAAGCAAGGCCCCCAGAGGGTCCTGAGGTGGCTTGCATCCGTACCTGTGGGGGTCTTGAGGCCCACTCACACTCAGCTGAATGCTTACCCGTCTCTCTTTGGGAACATAGTGCTTCTGGAAAGCGTCCAGCTTGGGCTTGGAAGAGCGGTATAGGATCGGGTGCTTCAGCATATGCTGCAGGGCCTGTGCATTCTTCTGGATTCCTAGGACCGTAAGTTAAGACTGAGTCAAGACATGCTCCCTACCCCCCATGTCGCTCCTGATTTCTTCATTCCCTAGTCTCACTGCAGCTCTAAGTGAAGGGGTGTGAAAGCTCCCCAGGAAGAAAACACTGCTCCCTGATCTCTCCCTATCTGCTACAGTGCCTGAGGGTCTATCATTCTTCAGTGAATCCTTATCCCACATGAGCACAGATCCTAATGGAAAGATAGCACTAGAGTAGGGAAAAGGGCTGGCCCCAGTGTGGCACTGTTAACTTTAGGGGGTTACACCAAAAGGACTGACACCCTAGAGTCCAGCTGAGTGCCAGCTCCTTTAGAAGCACAAACACTGTTAACATATCAGTCTTAGAGGCTCAGAGAGGAGGCTGCCTCCTTTATCTCAACTGAATGGGATTTGGGATGTCAGTTTGGGACTTGGCTAGGAAAAGCCCAAGAATCTGGCCTGTTTGGGTGTTTGGTCATCAAAACTTTTCTGATGACTTTTCCATCCAGAGCAGCTGGGCACAGACCAGTTGGAATCTCTGAAAAAGCTGTGGCTCCCCCAAATCAGGTGAGGGCTCAAGCCAGGACAAGGTTCCTAACATGTAGGGCTAGGATATGCAAGAAGCCCTTTGACAGACATCTAGACAGAAGACAGCATTCTTGCTGGGAAAAGAAGTCCTGGAATCATCCTTGGCTTGGCCTTGATTGCTCTGGGCTGTGGAGACAGCCCCTTGCCCTGGAGCAAAGGTATGCCCTCACATACCCTTTGGCTCAACGAAAGCTGGATCCAGCTTGGTTGTCAGCAGCTCCTCATAGCCATGATACTTTCTGGGGAGGGAGGTGGATGGGAGCTTTCTCCGAGTCCTCTTCATCTCTTTGGGTGTTGGTGGTGGTCTTCTTTGGTCTTTCTCCTTTTCCTCTAAATCATCCCTATGCATGATGGTGGAAGGCAGCTCATTCACCTATACCCAGGAAGAAGAATATTCATTCATTCCATGAAGACTTCTGAACATCAGCTCCATGCTGGTCCCCATGCTGGGCCTGTTAAGGGGCAAGACCAAGACTGAGATGGAAGGAGGCATACATGAAAATAGACGAGGACCAAATACCTTGATAAATGCTGTTAACAGAGGAGAGACAACAGTTTTGAGTGATCCCAGAGGAAGCCCCAACTCAGCCTGGAAGCTCCCTAGGGGAAGTGATACCCTTACCTGAGCTAAGTCTTAAAGAGCCAGGAGAGCTACTCCCAGCCCAGAGTGGGAAGAGGGTGGACTGCAGGTGATGAGAAACAACGACTCATAGTACAGGCCAGGAACAGCATAAGCAAAGGTACAGAAACCTCCAGGTGCATGTGGAGGAACTAAAGATTGGCATAGTTGGAATACAACGTGAAGAGACAGACAACTAGAGTAGTCAAGAGTTGTTCTGTGCCAAGCTGTGTTTTATTTTGCATTTTCTTTATTCTTACTCTGATGACAAGCCATGGAAGATTTCATCCTATCCTAATGGCTTTATAAGAAACATGAGACTTATATTTCACTTAGGGATATAGTTATAGCCTCAATTAAAATGGCCTACTCAAAAAGAAATAGGAAATCTGCATAGATGTATAACAAGTAAAAAGGTTGAATTAGTAATTTTAAAACTACTCACAAAGAAAAGCCAAGGACCACATGGTTTCACTACTGAATTCTATCAAACATTTAAAGAATACTAGTTCTTCACAAGCTCTTCCAAAATTTATAAGAGGGAACACTTCCCAGCTCATTTTTTTAAATCAGTGCTACCCCAAAACTCAAACTAGAGAAATACAAGAAAAGAAAAATACAGACCAATGCATTAATAAATGTGAAAATCCTCAAATATATTAGCAAACTGAATTCAATAAGTAAAAAGGGTTATACACCATGACAAACAGGGATTTATCCCAGGAATTTAAGATGGGTTCAACATCTGGAAATCAATTAATGAAATACACTATATCAATAGACTGAAAGATCAAAGCCACCTTATCATCTCAAGAGATACAGAAAAAGAAGATCCAATATATCTTGATAAAAAAAAAAATCAGTAAACCAAGAGTGGAAAGAACTGGATAAAGGGCATCTGAACTTGATAAAGGGCATCTCTGAAAAACCCACAGCTAACATCATAACTGAGGATGAACGACTAGTGCTTTCTCCTAAGAACAGGAACAAGACAAGGATTATCTGCTCTCACCACTTCTATTATTCGACATGGGAGGTTATAGCTAGGGCAATTAGGCAAGAAAAAACAATTTCAGTGTTTGTTGTTTTTTTTTAAATGAATAACATGGTGACTCACGTCTGCATTGCTTTGGCTGCTAGGAGCTCAGAACTACATTAGCCATACACTTTTACTATGCATGATGTACACGTTGAGTGACAGAGTACCCTTGTACTTATTACTTCTTTTCTTGTCCATATTCTCCTTTCATCTAACTCTCAACTGTTTCTTTTTTCTTTTTTTGAGACAGAGCCTTAAGCTGTCACCCTGGGTAGAGTGCTATGGCGTCATAGCTCACAGCAACCTCCGACTCTTGAGCTTAGTGATTCTCTTGCCTCCGCCTCCCAAGTAGCGGGGACTACGGGCACCCGCCACAATGCCTGGCTATTTTTTGGTTGTAGTTGTCATTGTTTGGCAGGCTCAGGCTGGATTCGAACCTGCCAGCTCTGGTGTATGTGGCTGGCGCCTTAGCCACTTGAGCTACAGTCACTGAGCCAATACTTATTTTTTTATATTCTTCATTGTTCCAGAAAGGTTCTGAGGTAGTTCATAAAGATACTTTTATGCTGCATGAGTTTATATGTTGCTACAAGTCATTTGTGGAATAATAAAAGAGATGAGTGGATAAGTGAGTAAGATGTAATTGTACGTCCTGGAAAGATCAGCAGTGGAGGGGTAAGACTAGAGGCAGGGAGAGGCATGGTACAATAATACAGCCACCTCTTCCAGCCTTGTATTTCCCTTTCCCTACATGCCACCCTTCTGCTGCACTGACACTGAACATTTGTGGTTCTTGCTTATACCATTTCAATCTCCCTCCCCTATGCCTTGCTTCTCGCTGTTCCCACTACCCAGAATGCCCTTTCTGCCAGCTCTTTCCCTTGTTATTCCTACTCAGCCTGCAAAGCTCAGCTCATTTGAACCTCTTCTAGGAAGCCCTCCTGGTCTGAGGCAGAGACATCCTTCCTTCTTCTTGGCTCACAGTGCCTGGGTTTCCCTCAATCTCAGCACCAATTGCATGTATGGTTGTCCATCTTTCCCATCAGATTGACAGCACCTTGAGGGGAGGACCTGTGTCTGCTCCATCTGTCTTTCCAGGATCCAGAGGCAGCATCAAAAGTGTGAGGTGACCTTAGGCAGAGAGGTCATAGCATAGAGGCTGCAGCAAACTATTCCAAAAAACTAGTGAGAACCACACTCCAGTTAGACCCTAGGTCTTGTCAGTACTACAGGACCATGATGTGCCCCCATCAGTAGCCTCAGATCAGTGGCTTTCCCAGAGGGATTTCTAAGCCCTGCCAAGGGTACTGACTTCTGGTTACAGACTCAGCATATGCTTGTTCTTAGTTACCCACAACAGTCCAGCCAGCTGAGGGCTGTGCAGGAACCTGTGGGAGCTGGCAATAAGTGGGCAAGGGCAACTGGATACAGGTACCTGAGTCAGGAAGATGGACTCTGTGCTCTTGGTGTCCTCATCTGACGGCTGATCTGGGCTGAGGTGGACAGCTGTGTCGCTTGGGCGGGACACAGTCTCTTCACTATGCACGGTGGAGTCAGAGCAGATGGGAGGCAGTGGCACAAAGGTCCGGCGTGAGAGGGAAAGGCCTTCTAGGCCCTCGGTGGGTATGTGTGGCTCCAGAGAAGTGCTTTGGGCAGTAGGCAGCTCTTCATCTACCTCTGCCTCTGCCTCCAGCATATTCCTGGAGGGAGACTTGATTGCTGTCATGCGTGAGTGGTGGAGTAGCAGAGGCTGCTTTGGCACCTTTGGGACTTGAGTTTTCACCTGTCATGGAAGAAGGGCTGGATTGGATTTGCTCTCTAATTGGGGATTTCTCCCTGTGGGCTATACTAGCCTCAGGCTACTTGTATCGCAGTCAGAGCACTGGGTAAGGACTCAGGGAGGCAGAGAGGGAAATCATACATGTTTGCCATCTATCATATGCCCTATGCATGACATTAGTTGTTCTATTTATACCAAATGAATAGTTATCTTCATTTTATGTGTGAGGAAACGAGTTCTATTCAGACTTTCAATGCTTGCTCCAGTCCTGTCAGGATTTAAGATGAGCTTACAGGACAGAGGCAGGCTGTAGAGGAGGTAGCAAAGGAATAAAGTGTATTTCATTTTGGGGATCAGCAAGCCTCAGTGCAGCTTTTAGCTGTAGAAAGACTAAAATCAAAGTTAGAGTAGGGAGCAGTCTTGGAGGTCACTGAGTCTGACCTCCTTATTTTACAGAGAAACTAAGGCCCAAAGAAGGAGCTGTGGAGAAGTGGGGAGAAATCGGCCTTGAAGTCAAAAGACTCAGGGATGAGCCTGGCTCCATCACTTTCCATAGCTGCCTGGCCTTGGGCAAGAGTTTCACTTTCTGAGCTTCAGTTTTCTCAACTCTAAAACTTCTCAGAGCTACTCAGAGGATGACATAAAACAACAGATATGAAAATACATTATAAACTCCCATACTCGTCTCAATGCAAGTTATAGTCACCTACAAAAATTAAGAATGGCTATACCAGGACCAGAGTATGTCTTCTGCCTGAATCTTTACCCTTTGACTGCGGAGTGCTCAGAAGGAAATGTGCCAATAGAAGTGTGCAGCAATCGCAACAACTGTTACTGGACATCCTTCGCTTTCTTACTAATCAAAATAATTTACCCAAGTTGGTTTCAGTTATTTCAGGCACAACTATGAAAAATACTGAGAACAAAGCATTTGATGCATCCAGACTCAAGTCAGGTAACAAACATAACAGTAACATGTATTTTTATTTATAAAATGAACAACACCTGTAGGTGTCATTCACACCAAATGAACTTTTTTTGTTATTGTTTGTTTGCTTTTATTGAGACAGAGTCTTACTTTGTCACCCTCGGTAGAGTGCTATGGCGTCACAGCTCACAGCAATCTCAAACCCTTGGTCTCAAGCAATTCTCTTGCCCCATCCTCCCTAGTAGCTGGGACTACAGGTGCCCGCCACAAGGCCTGGCTATTTTTTGTTTGTTTGTTTGTTTAGCAGGCTCAGGCCAGGTTCAAACCCACCAGCCCTAGAGCATGTGGTGGGCATCCTAACCACTGAGCATGGGCACCCCCAAATGAACATTTTTATATTGACCAGCAGTCTTTGCAGTCAAAAGTTTAAGGAGGTGTTTCCTTATTATGGAAGCAATCTACTGCCTCTTCTAACTTTCCCAGACAAGTGCTGTTACACTTGTCTTCTGAGATACCGCATAATAAGTCAAATTCCTCTTTCATCTAGAATTTCAAAAATTTCTGCAAAATGTGCCTCTGGAATCAGATTGAATTTAGGGTTGGACATGGTAGCTAATACTAAAAATAGGAAAACTGGCTAGGCATTGTGGCTGGCGCATGCATTCTTAGCTACTTGGGAGGCTGAAGTAGGAAGACTGCTTGAACCTAGGAGTTGAGGTTACTGTAAGCTGGGTTGATGCCTCAGCATGCTAGCCTGGGCAACAGAATGAGACTCTTGTCTTTTTTTTTTTTTTTTTTTTTTTTGAGACAGAGCCTCAAGCTGTCCCCCTGGGTAGGGTGCCATGGCATCATGCTCACAGCAACCTCCAACTCCTGGGCTCAAGCGAGTCTCCTGCCTCCGCCTCCCAAGTAGCTGGGACCACAGGCGCCCGCCACAACGCCCGGCTATTTTTTGGTTGCAGCCATCATTGTTGTTTGGCGGGTCCGGGCTGGGGATTCGAACCCACCACCTTAGGTGTACGTGGCTGGCGCCTTAGCCGGTTGAGCTATAGGCGCCGAGCCGAGACTCTTGTCTTAAAAGAAAGAAAATAACACTCAATTGCAGGCAGCACCTGGGGCTCAAAGGAATAGGGTGCTGGCCCCATATATCAGAGGTGATGGGTTCAAACCCTGCCCTGGCCAAAAACTGCAAACAAACACCAAAATACTCAATTTGCAAATGTAGAAAAATGGAAAGTGCTTTTCCAACCTTAGCAATAAAAAAAAGAACCTGAATAACCTATATAATCTTAACTTTGATTTTCTTGCCCCTCCTGGTTATATCTATATTTAACAGTAAGAAAAGGAGAACTGAACCTAAAGGAAAGATTCTAGGCATCATGGAAGAGAGCAGCCCTATCACTCAGTTAGTCTGCATGCATTAAAATAGGCTCATTCCTTTTGAGGGTGGGAGTCCTGCCTTGAAAGCCTTACCTTCCGCGATTCCTTCTGAGGCATCAAAATATGATGCTTAGACTTTACCATCGTCTTCTTTCGAATTAAGTGGATCCCCAGTCGCTCCTGGAGGAAGCTCTTCAGCAGTGGAGGGACCCCTGGTGCCATGATTGGAAAATAAGATTACTAATAGCTGACATTTATACTGGGGCTTACTATGTGCCAGGCACTGTAGGAGATAGGAACTATATTATTCCCATTTGACAGGCAGGGAAAGTGATATAAAGAGAGGTTAAGACATTTGCCCAAGGTAACAAAGATCATGTAGAACAAGGATTAGAATGTCACTGGTGTCACCCTAGGGCCTAGGACCCTATAATTCCTCTAGCTGCTGAATTCTGGACAGTATGCTCCACCGCTAACATAGCATCGCTGCATTCAGTGTGCTCCGAATGAGTGCCCTGCAGTTGGGCCTGCACGCCTCTCCAGCTGGGGAATGGGAAATGAAGTCACAACAGTCCTTTTCCACAAAGCAGAGGTCATGCAGGATCTAGGTAATTTAGTATTCCATTCCCAGCTCTGCCTCTTTCTTGCTGTGTGATGTTGGACAGATTATAAACCTCCCTAAGCTTCAGTTTCCACACTGTCCATGGAACAATAATGCCTGGCTCAAAAGGTAACTGTCAGGATGAGCTGGTGCAGAATAGCTGCTGAGCACTATTTCTCCTTTTCCCAGTGTACCATGAACCTTGTCCACCCTGACACAGAGCAGAGTCCAGGCCTTCCCAGTGAAGTGGCAGTGAGGATGCCCATATTGCTCCTTGGGCACTGGCTTAGCAGGCACAGCCTTGTGGGCACCATACCTCGTGTATGGGCCACCAGAGGGTTGTTATGAAAGATGAGCTCACAGAGAGATGGGAAGAGAGCTACTGGCAGGACGGCATCCTCCTTTGCAATCTGTAACCAATGCAGAAGAGATCATCAGGTTGACACCATTCTTCACCTCTGCCTAGGTACATCCAGGCCCCATCTTGCAGGGGTATGTGCTTGTTAAGACTGGTGGGGGAAGAGTTGCTGCTGTAGATGGGACTCACTGTTGGAAATGCCTTATCCCTGAAGTATCACCTGCTTATGCCCACAATACCTCGCCCCTCCTGTGTGAAATTCTACCATCACTGTTTCAAGTTTAAGCATTAAGAATTTTTCTCCCTTCTCCACATTGGGTATGTAGCCTATATTAAATATTGGGAATGTTGGTGACAAAACAATAGCAAACACGCAGAGCACTTGTTCCACAAAGAGTCTGGAAGGATGACTTTGACTTTAGGATACAATTTGCCTGACACTTCACCTTTCTCAATGCAAACCTCTACACACCCCATCAGTCTGTCAATAGCATTCCTGATGGCCTTGTTCTTTGAGGCCAGTCCTGGGCACTAACACTGGGGGGAGAGGAAACGAGAGGTCAGAGGGACCCACATATCTAAAGGATAAGCAGAATCAGTGAGAAGGGAGACTTCATAGCTATCTGGGACGCAGAGGGTGTCCTGTGAAGCCAGCCTGCAAGTGGTGGCTTATTGGCCAGGCTGGCATCTGAGGGGCAAAAAATACATATCCCTTGTTGAGCAGAGTACCTGGAACATCTGAGGACTATCTTGGGGAGGGCATCTACTAGCAATGTAACAGTATCAGGGCCATCAGTATCACAGGGCCAGAAAGTAGGGCAGAACATAATGATAGCCCTGGTCAGATGCAGGACCCTCTGAAGGCACTAAGGTCCAAGGGCTGGAAGTGGGAGGGCACTTTACTCTGACTTCTTCTGGAGCCCCACTGGGGAGTATGAGGATTTCCACTAAGCAACTAACTTCTCTTTCATTTTTATTCATTTGACCAACAAATATTTACTGAATACCTACCATGTGCCAAGCACTTTGCTGAACAAAACAGTTACCATTCCTGCCCTTGAGTGCTGTCCAGTGGGAAAAGCACTGAACAAGTAGTAACACAAAAGAGGAAATTTAAATTTGTGGTAAATGCCACAAAAGAGAGGTTGAGTGAATTACTAGGGTGACCTGGCCTAGTCGGAGAGGTAAGAGAAGGTGGCCCTGAGATCTAAAGGAGGCATAGGAGGTAATTTAGTGGATGCAGTAGGGGGATGGAGTGCATGGCACAGACATCTCTGTATTACAAACCATTTTCTCTACCTGTAGCACACAGCTAGATTGTCTCCTAGCCTCCCAGGCAGTTAGGTGTGACTTGGTTCTAGCCAGTACAACGTGGATGGAAGTGATAAATGCTACTTGCAGGCACAGCTCCTACAAAACCTTTTGTAATTCCTTTACTTCCTCTACCATACTCTCCCTGCTCAACCATCTGCACCCACCAGAGACATGGGGTCCAATAAAGCTGTCGTATGACCCTACAAGATGACAAAGCTATGGCTAGAGGGAATTTGGGGCTCAGCCAGAAATATCCACAATGCGTTTTGTAAAATCAAGAAATAAACTTTATTGTGTTAAGTGATTATGATGTTTAAGGTTGTTGTGGCAGCTAGTATTACTTTAATGCAGAGAAGTACTCTATGCAAAGAGACCAAGATGTGAAAGGCTTCATAGCCTGCTGAAGAAATTCAAAGAAAGCAAGCGCGACTAAAAGCAGAGAGAGTGAGAGTGCTTGCTGCAAAATGAGGCTGGAGATGCAAAGTAGGCACAGACCAAAGGTAGGTAAAGATTTTGGTCATTCGGGAATCCTTTAAGTGGATTTCAGAAATATGAGCACCTAAATTTGACAAGACTTGGTGAGAGATAAGATATGGCCAGGGTCGGGGGAGGGAGGTGATGTAAAGGAGAGAGAAGTATGAAGAGTGACAACCAAGTTTTGGCTTGAGTAACTGGATGAATGACGGAGCTATTCACTAAGATAGGGAACAATTAAAGGACAAAATTTTAAAACAAAAATCATTAATTCACTTTGGATAGATGCACGTTGGAAGTACCTTTCAGACCTCTAAGTAGAAATGTCAAGTAGACATTTGAATCACTGGTCTGAAATACAGAGGAGAGTTCCCTGTTGAGTTATTAATTTTTGAGTCACTAAGCATGGGCCAATGGGTATCTGAAATCATCCCTAGGAAGAGAGGAGACAGCGAGAAAAGAAAAGGGACTAGAAGTGGGCTGGGGGCCTTGAGAGACTTTAATATTGGACCTAGACCAGACAGCATTAGCAAACCTTTTCTGTCAAAGGTAGATATTAAACATTTTAGGCTTTGCAGACCACATGGTCCCTGCTGCAACTCAACTCAACTCTATTGTTATTGCACAAAAACAGCTACAGACAATTCCTAACAAATAGGTGTTGAATGCACAACCTTAATAGCACAATAACAGAAAAAGTACTAACTCATAGTTTTTCAGTAAGGGCTAAAATTGATCATATGAGCACTCTCATGCTTGCCTGCTTGCTTCACCCCACCCCCAGCTGATCAGCTGACAGATGCCCCTTGGGGTTCCCTTTTTACAATATCTGAAAAGAGCCTAATAGAAAGAAAATATATTCTCTTCACACTCACCAGAAACTGCCTTTTAGAAGTTGCTTCAACACACTTAGGGAGTTCTTGAACCAACAGTGCTCCCTCCCCAGCTACAGGCCCCGGTTCCTACTCAAAATCATATCTCAAGGGCAGAATCACCAACAGAATCACAATCACCTGTGATGAGCCTCTCTCTGATGGCAAGGCAACTGCTTATCATCCAGCTGCTAAGAAGACAGGAGTAGTGGATACAGCAATGTCACAGTACCCTGTTAATTTGCTTACAGTCATAAATCTTCTTCACCTCCCTTTACAATGACCCGATTCTTTCTGCCAACACTATCTCCCTTTCTTTTACTGTGTTGGTACTTTTTCTGCCTAGGAAAAAGTAAATAACTAACTTCTATCCTAATCTTTGGAGAAATCTTTCTCAAAACTCTGTGCACTAGCTCACACCCTAACAGGTGTGGTAGCTCTTTTCCAAGAGAATTTTACTTATAGACTAAAATCTGAATTTGATGTAATTTTAACATGTTACGGAGTATTATCTTTGTTTTGATTTTTTTAACCATTTAAAAATATAAAAATCACTGAACACACAAGCTGTACCCAAATCAGGCTTGACGAATATGTAGTACAGTCCCTGGGCCAAATCTGGCCCACCACCTGTTCAATGAAGTTGTATTAGAACATTGCCTTTCTCATTCATTTGTATATTGCCTTTTGTTCTACAAGTGCAGAATTAAGTAGTTGCAACAGAGTAAAATATTTATTATCTGGCCCTTTACAAAAACTGTCTGCTGATCTCTTAACTAGTCTCCAGAGGAGGAGAATAAACCTATAAAGGTGCCTCATATGTGTGGACAAATGATTATAAAGGTGGTAAAATTGGGTGCAGAATCTCTCTCTTTTTTTTTTTTTTTTGAGACAGAGCCTCAAGCTGTTCCCCTGGGTAGAGTGCCGTGGCATCACAGCTCATAGCAACCTCCAACTCCTAGGCTCTAATGAGTCTCCTGCCTCTGCCTCCCAAGTAGCTGGGACCACAGGCGCCCGCCACAACGCCTGGCTATTTTCTTTGGTTGCAGCTATCATTGTTGTTTGGCGGGCTGGGCTGGATTCGAACCCACCACCTTAGGTGTATGTGGCTGGCGCCTTAACCACTTGAGCGACAGGCACCGAGCCAGGTGCAGAATCTCTTATGTACAAATCAGGGGGTTAAGAGGCAATAACTACAAAATAGAGGATGGATAATTAATTTTGTTAGGATGCAAAATTCCATCCACTGAAGTTCAAGAAAATTACAATTAAGATTGATTTTAAAAATTTGACTTACATCCAGAGTATGTGTATCATATTTTCTGTGAAATGCAACCCCAGTTGAAAGATATGGATTTAGGAATCAGGCTGATGTGCCAATAGAATCTGGCCATTGGGCTACCCTTTTCTCTACAGGATGAGTTGAATGCTTCTGGAAATACATTCAGGTTCCAATGATAATTTTAAATTTCTGTTCAATCTCATTGGGTTAAGGAGAATATAACAATCTATCAAATTTATGAACCAAGTAAATATTAAAGATTAAATGAAAGTGATTACTTTTAACACAAAAAACTCCTAGAGTTCTGAGTGAATATTCTACATGTACAAGGACTGTCCAGAAAGTATCCAGCCATTGTTAACACTATTTTTCATGTTACATGGTTATATATTTTCTGGACAACTGTTATATAGGTTCTATTTGAAGGCAGAATTGATTTTAAAGTTTGTAACTTTAATAAATTGAATATTAACTTCAATACAAGTAGTTATTTCTTAACATGATCTAAATAGTCATCTAACAAACTTATTGAGCATCTATCATGTATCAAGTAATATTCTAAATGATGAGAATATAGATATAAACTAAAGTTCTAGTGTTCAAAAAAATTACAGTAGTGGACCACTGATAATAATAAGATATACAATTTGTTAGATGGTCATAAACAAAAATGCGATTTATGCCAGGCACAGTGGCTCATGCCAGTAATCCTAGCACTCTAGGAGGTCAAGGTGGGAGGATCATTTGAGCTTAGGAGCTCAAGACCAGACTGAACAAGAGTGGGACCCTATCTCTACCAAAAATAGAAAAATTAGCCAGGTGATGTGGTGGCCACTTGGCGTGTTGTGGCAAGTACCTGTAGCCTCAGCTACTCAGGAGGATGAGGCAGGAGGATCACTTTAACCCAGGAATTCGAAGTTGCTATAAGCTAGGCTGACATCATGGCTCTCTAGCTTGGGCAACAGAGTGAGACTCTGTCTCAAAACAAAACCCACACCATCATTTAAAAACTCAAATGTGAATGTATGTTCCAACCTTAACAACAAGAAAAAGAACCTAAATAACCTAATTCATAACTCTTTTTGAATCTGACAGAAACCTAAGGTCTCAGGGCAATTACATGGCCTGAAATCTAAGGAAAGACTGAATCCAAACACCTCCAAGGAGAGACGGGACATGGACATCAGCTCAGCTGTGGCAGAATGTGAGTGCCACACAAGCATTTAAGAAACCAGCTACAAATTTTAATGAATTGCTAAAAACTGGGTGTGGCATAGAGTAACAGAGTAGAACCCCTGAGAGCTGCAGACACCAGAGGAGCTCACACCTACTTGGGCAGGAAAGATTGGAGGCAGGAGAGAGCCTGGAGACAGCCTTCCTTGGTGGTGTGGGCCTGTAGGGGAATAGGGCCACTGCAGGAATGGCAGGAAGCCTTGCCAGCCCTTCTTTCTGCCCAGTGAACAAAAGCCTTTAGTAAGAAGTTCAGTAAACCTTGTTGGCCCAGGGCACTGCATTTAAGGAAGACATATAATAAAAACCTAGTACTCACAGGTAAGGGCAGGAAATCTGGGCCTAGTATATTAGAGATAGAGGTCTCCTACTAGTGGGAGAGGGGTAGGACCACTGAGAAAGGCCAATCCTTAAGACACAGGGACCCAGGACTGCCTAAGATGGGCTGGAGCCTCTCTTTGGTCCCTTAAAAGCAGGCTAGCAAGCACTAAGTAACAAGCAAAGCAGTTCACTGCTGAGGGTAGGAACAACAATGTGGAAATAAACCCATCTGAGGTACAGGCATATGAGAAAGGCTTAATGATGAAGACAGAGCAGGAACACTCAGAAAAATACCCTGGAACCTTTACAAGAGCCAACTACATGCTGTCCAAAAGAGATGCACCTT
This sequence comes from Otolemur garnettii, assembly GCF_000181295.1. Taxonomy (NCBI): domain Eukaryota; kingdom Metazoa; phylum Chordata; class Mammalia; order Primates; family Galagidae; genus Otolemur; species Otolemur garnettii. Next base: position 27,540,684 of record NW_003852396.1, on the reverse strand, counting down.
AACCATAAAGATATGTAATATATAGGTTGCAAGTATTATTAAAAGATAGAAAGAGATACACGATGCAAATAGTAAGCATAACAAAGCTATGTAGAAAACAATGGCAATCAGTGTAACGTAATTCTTTGTACCCTCAATGAATCCCAAACAATGAAAAAAAAAAGCCATGTAGCAGTATTAAAATCAGACAAGATAGGTCAGGTGTGGTGGCTCACACCTATAATCCTAGCACTCTAGGAGGCCCAGGCAGGTAGCCTGCTTGAGCTCAGGAGTTTGAGACTAGCCTGAGAAGAGTGAGACCCAGTCTCTAAAAAATAGCCAGAATTTGTGGTGGGCACCTATAATCCCAGCCCCTCAGGAGGCTGAAGCAAGAGGATCACTTAAGCCCAAGAGTTTGAGGTTGCAGTGAGCTACACTATGGCACTCTAGGGCCAACAGAGTGAGACTTTGTCTCAAAAACTAACCAAACAAAAAGAACTGACACAACTAAAGGGAGAAATAAGTAAATCCACAATCACAACTAGCAATTTTAACGTACTATCTCAGTTATTGATGGGACAAATAGACAAAAGTACAGAGAAGATCTGAGTGACACTACCAGATCTTCTTAATCGATATTTATAGAACTTAATTGATATTTATAGAACACAACCCCCCAAAACTTTAGAGTACATTTTTCCTGTAGTGTACATGGAAAGTTCACCAAGATAGACCATAGGGTGGAAGATTTAAAAAAGTTTAAATATATTTCAGAAGAATAAAATCTTATAGTTATCTACCCATAACAGTATTCAATTAGAAATAAATACAAGATATCTAGAAGAGCCCCATGTATTTTGAAATTGAACAATTCACATTTAAATAACCCATGGGTCAAAGGAGAAATCACAAGAAAAACTAAAATACTTAAATTGAATGAAAAAAACACAATATATTGCAATTTGTAGAACATAGCTTTACAAAGCAATGAGAGAAGAAATTTATAATGTTTATACCAGAAACAAGGAAGATCTTAATCAGTCTAAAACTATACTCTTTAGGGAGCTAGATAAAGAAGAACATAGCATATTTGCTATAAGTAGAAGAAAGAAATAAAAGTATGAGCAGAAATCAATGAAATGGAAAACAGACAAATAATAGAGAAATCTAGTAAAAACAGCAGCATATTTAATTTTAACAAGTCAACAAAAAGGATAGCATCCAACTATTCTGGGTCAATAAAATAGGAGAAAAGACACAAATTACCAATTTCAAGAGGAGTGATCCATAATACATATACGGTCCACTGATTTTCAACAAGATTATAAAGATCATTTGGTAGAGGAAACAGGTGTCTTTTCAATAAATGGAGTTGAGAATACTGGATACCCACATCCAAAAGAATGAAGTTGATGCCTATCTCACGTCATACATAAAGATGAACTCAAAATGGAACAAAAACCTAAATGTAAGAACTAAAGTTATAAAATTCTTAGAAATAAACACTTTAGGATTTAGCCATACCAACTGCTTGCCTTAGAAGAAATGTAAGCAGAGTATCTTAAAAGATTTTTGTATTTCAAACTCAAGTTAGGCTCAATTGGTGGAATTTTACAGAAAATCAAATAGGACATGGATATTGGAAACATAGAAAAAAAAATGTGTTAAATCTGTTGGACTTCACATCTGCTGTTAACTTAGGTTAGAACATTTCTCACCTCGCTTTCCTTGATCCCAAATATAAGTTAGACCCTTCCCTACCATAACCTATTTCATAGCACTGTGGATTTCTTCATAACACCAAACATCCTTGTGATGATGTGTCCATTATCAGTCCTTCCTATAGGTGATAAGCTCCAAAAAGGCAGAGGCCAAGTCTTTCCTTCCAAAGATGTATGTCTAATGCCTAGCACAGAGACTGGCACATGGTAAGTACTAAATAAATATCTATGACTGAATGGACTCCAGCCTTGGCCTGAACTCCCTTCACTTTCTCTATCCTGAGCTCACATACCTGTAATTGGAGGATTGGTCTATAGGCCAGAGCAACTCACATCCCACCCTCCCATCTGTGCCCCCAAGGAAATTGCAGAGAAGCAGAAAGTCACCTTGTTGTAGGCCACGCTAAGGTACCTCAGCTCCGGGAAGGGTGGGGCCAGCGTCTGGTTCCTGACCTTCAGTGACTTCACAGGAAGAATCTCAAATATGGGAGGAAGTGTACATACCTTGGTTGTCTTAGAAGGAAAAAAAAATCAAAGTCAAAGTGCCCTGATAAAAAAGAAACTGAGGCTTCAAAAAGGGCCAACGGACCCCTCATGCAGTGTGAGGGAAAGAATGACCTTCCCAGAAAGCCTTGGCCAAAAGAGACATTTGGATTGAAAGGGGAGATGTCCCACCAATCTAGAATTCTGGCTCCAACTTCTCTGAGGTCACATGGTAACTAATTCTCCAGCACCCAGAATTCTAGTTTCAAGTTCTCCAAGGCCACAGGATAATATAGTGCCAGTGCAGACATCAGACGTATTTGGTGCACCCACTTCTCTTCTTCTGCCCTACAGCAGTTTATCCTAAATTGGCCTTTTTACATAACTGGGCTTGTAGAGGGAATTTCCCTAGTAGGGAGAGGGAAAGCAGAAAAGTGACTTCAGCCTTGAACATCTAGTCCAATGGTGTAGTCATATCCTACAGTGGAGGTTCTTCATTTGAGGATGAACCAACAGCTAAGTCCTCAATTACTTCCACCAGGTTTTGGGATCTGAATGCGACATGGTGCATCTGGGTCACTTGTAAGGTCACAGTCTCTCCATACAACACAGACCAACTCAAGTCCAACATATTTGATCAAGGAAAATAAGAAAATTACCGGATTAATCATACTTAATGCAGTTTACTCACTGTTTCTTTCAGTTCGATGGAACCAAAGGATATTACAAGGGTAGTTGCTAGGCTAATGATGAGGTACAGATGAACTAGTTTCTCTTCTCCACTGATTTCGATGCAATTTTGAGCAAGTCACTTAAATTTCACTTGTTCAGTGAATATTTGTGGAGTACCTACTTTGGGCCAAGCATTTAGTGCCATTCTGGGTCAACATGTAAAGCCACATAAGTGGAACAGGTAAGTTATGGGTGAGAAAAAAACAAAACCAGTATTGTGTTTGGGAACTTAGATGACTCCCTTATCTAGGTGATCCCAAGGCAATCTCTGAGAGGCCAGGGTGGAACTGGTGGCAGTCTGATAAGGCATTCTCTTCCACCATGCCACTCCTTACTTGAAGCAAGGCTGTGTGAGCTAAAAGGGGACAAGTCAGACCAGAGCACAGAAAAGAAAAAGCCAGAGAGCTGGGCTCAGGGGGCAGAGAAGAAAGTATCTTAGAAGAAAGTGCACCTAATTTTTACAGAGAAAGGCCATTACAAAATCTCAACTATCCAGCTCACTCTCTAGATGAGTGATTTTTCTTTTCTTTTCTTTTCTTTTTTTTTGAGACAGAGCCTCAAGCTGTTCCCCTGGGTAGAGTGCTGTGGCATCAAAGCTCACAGCAACCTCCAACTCCTGGGCTCAAGCGAGTCTCCTGCCTC
>NW_003852396.1:27503214-27536424 GCF_000181295.1 Otolemur garnettii | reverse complement strand
GGTCCGGGCTGGGGATTCGAACCCGCCACCTTAGGTGTACGTGGCTGGCGCCTTAGCCGGTTGAGCTATAGGCCCCGAGCCTGATCAACATAACTTAAGTATGCCTTGGAAGTTTATAGGTTTCAGTGCATCATGAGAAACAAAAGGTTGAAAAACACTGCTCTAGATTCTCAGATGACAGAAAGTTGGAATCAGCAGATCTTTCACTTCTGTGGTAGACTGTTCAGTGGCCACAAGTCCCTCCATCCCATATGCACACCCTTGTGCAGTGCAACCTTGCTGCTCTTCCCATTCAGAAAGGGAGACCATATTTCTACCCTCTTGAAACTAGACTGTTGTAAAGAATTTGTCTGATATTTCCCCAGGTTCCTAGTATTGAGCTTCTAAAACGCTTGGAATTTCCTGAGTGATAGGAATGTCTTTGTTATGCAAGACCCCTTGGGTCACACCTGAGACTCAGGATGGAGACTGGCCACACTACAAAGAACCAAGGGATTTGAGGGTTGGAGCTTTGAGTAGCCCAAGCTCTGGGAAGAGGGGGGAGGATAGAGATTGAGTTCAATCACCTGGCCAGTAATTCTCCAGTGCAAGCTCTATACTCTGAGACTTAGGTGAGCTTCCTGGTTGGTGAGCACATCAGTGTGCTGGGAGGGTGACATGCTCCAACTCCACAGGGAGAGGATGCAGAATCTGCATTTGAGACCCTCTTAGATCTCATCGTATATGTCTTTCACTTGTCTCTTCCTGATTTGTATCTTTTATAGTACAACTGTAAGTTAAAAAATAACCATTACTTGAGTTCTGTAAGTTGTTCTAGCAAATTGCTAAACCTGAGTGGCTTGTGGAGAACTCCTGAATTTATAGCCACTGGAGACCTCCAAACTTATGGCTGGCCCCTGAAGTGAGGGCACTCTTAAGGGGAACTGCCCTGACTTGTAGGGTCTGTGCTAACTCTGGGTAGTCAGCATGTGCTATAGCATTTGACTTGCTTTGACCAGTAGAATGTGATATAAGTGACATTATTTGAATTTTAAAACCTTGCAGTTTGCCCTTGCTCTCTTGAAACCCTAATGCCACCATATTGTAATGAAGTCCAGGCTGAAAAGACTCCATTGAGAGGGATGCCAAGTCATGCCAGCTATCCACCTGAGTCTGACCTCCAGCTAATCTACCAGCTGAATGCAGCTGCGTGGGTGAGCCCCAGTGAAACCAGTAGAATCACCTAGGCAACTCAAAGAATTATGAGATATAATAAATTGCTGTTGTTTGATGTCAGTAATTGTTGGTTTGGTTTGGTATGCAGTAATAGTTAACTGACACAATTTCTCACACAATTGTATCTGTGAGGAGGGAGTGCACTAAGCCACCTCTCAAGGACACGAGGTGGCTTAGTGTATAGCTATACAACTTATTGTAAATTAATTAATCAACATTTAGTTTACGTGTATCAGTCCCCATGAGTTTAATGAGCTTCTGCCCTGAGGGAAAAAACCAATTTATTGTGCTAACAAAAATCAAGTTAAGAAGCTGCTGGGCTTCATCTTGGTGGCAGCCCCATTTCAATGCCAGTTTTATCACTTGAGGCAGCCATGATTATTCATTATGCTGAATAGCATATGAGAACAATGAGAGCTAGACTGTGGGCCAATGAGATCAGGGCATGTTTGTCTAGTTCACTACTGCATCTCCAGTGGTTATCTTAGTACTTGGCACATGGTAGACACTATCTATTCAATGAGTAACTATTCAATAAATGTCTATTCAATGAATGGCTTCCTCAGTGTGATGTACACTGAGTAATGCCTCTTATGGCACCATTAACTTCTTTGCTTTTTTCTATTAAAATTAATATTCTTACTCAACAACACACATATAAAGCAGTCAAATCCTACCTCTGAGGTTGAAAATCCAGGGTAAGATGAGAACACAACCTCTGAAATAAGAGAGAAAGAGAATGAAGATTGGTGAGCGCACTGACTGACCCCCAAAAAGGCCAGGATCTGGGTCTTTTCCACTCACTGTATAGCAGGGTTCCTCCTAGAAGGGGGCCCCACTGGTCCTCAGCTCCAGTGCTAACTAGGAAGTAGAGCTGGCTGTGATGACTATTAGGTAACAAGTCCCTTTGTACTTAGAATAATATCCAAACTCCTTAGCCAAGCCTCTGAGGCCCTGCATGATTGGGGCCCTGACTCCTTCTCTAATCTCACCACATGCTACCTTCTGCCTCATTTATTATATTTCAGCCACACTGACCTTCCTGACTTTGCAACATGCAAGCAATTTCTAGCCTCAGAACTACTGGACAGTCCATATTGAGCAGAAAGCTAATCAACTATGTTAGAAGAGAGAAATGTAGATAAAAACATGTTATATTAGTAGAAATAGAATGTGTTAAATCAGTGAATTCAAGAACAATACCAAGAATAACCAAGAACATGGTCATAAGAGGCTGTGGAGTGAGTTCATTCTTGGGACTATCAGAATGAGAGAAGCCAATCAACAGTTGGATTTAACCTACTAAGGTAGAGCATCTGCTGGGACTGGATCCTGTGCACACATCACTTACCTTTACTCTGCCTGATGGGACCCCCGTTCCACCTCTTGATGATATTATAATGAGAAAGCTCACATGAAAATGAAGTAAATAGTAATTGGGCATGGGAAAACACATGACATAAATAATTTCTACTACTAGGAGAGTCTGCCAGGGAGCTTAGGAAAGGTTTGTATAATGAACAAAGTAGGAATACCCTGGGGGTATGTGCTACAGTGCTGTGAGTGCTAAGCAGTGACACCCTTAGAGACAGCACATCTAGGAAGATGGACCACAGCACGCTTGGTCTGAGTGCAAATCCTGCTTCTCCCCACAATCACAGGAAGCAATTTTAGAAATCAGAACCTGTACTTTAATCTTCTGATTAAGGATTGTCATACAAAATATGAATAGACAATCAAGAATTTGCTAATATTTGAGGAAAATTGACAGTCTAAGAAAATCATTAAATATAAAATAGGAAGAATTAGCATTTGAAAGACAAGAGTTTAACAAAAATAATAAAAACTTCAAAATAGAATAAATGGTATCCTCTGAGAAATTAAAAAGGATATTTCATTCCTAAAACAAAAGCAGATTTTTATGGAAGCAAAACTGCTAACAATTTTGTGAATTTAAAATATGGTAATTACATAAAAGACCATAATGTGCTGGAGTTGAAGCGCTAATTCATAAATAGAAGACTGAGCCTACAGACTTTCAGAATAAAGTACAAAAAAGCAAAGGGAAGATGGCAGAACACCAGGTAACCAGCTCATATCCCACTAAAACAACAAGAATTCTGTAGCTATCCATGGTCAAAAGTCTCTATGCAGGAGCCTCAGGATTCAGGTAGGAGTTTGTCAAATCCTGGTGAAACTCAAGACCTTGAAGGGTCATTTCAAGAATTCAGACTGAAGGCTCGGCGCCTATAGCTCAACCGGCTAAGGTGCCAGCCACGTACACCTAAGGTGGCGGGTTCGAATCCCCAGCCCGGACCCGCCAAACAACAATGACGGCTGCAACCAAAAAATAGCCGGGCGTTGTGGCGGGCGCCTGTGGTCCCAGCTACTTGGGAGGCGGAGGCAGGAGACTCGCTTGAACCCAGGAGTTGGAGGTTGCTGTGAGCTGTAATGCCACGGCACTCTACCCAGGGGGACAGCTTGAGGCTCTGTCTCAAAAAAAAAAAAAAAAAAAAAAGAATTCAGACTGATAACCAGGTGCCTGATCCACAAGCTTGCTCCTGGGCTCAAGCTCAGAAATGGCCTAGCCACTCAAAGAGCTTGGTTATACCCCCACGTGACCTTGAGCCTACAACCAAAACTATCCGCCAAGGGGTACATAAGGAATCATATATATCAGTGCCTTGACAGAAAGGCTTGTCTGCCTGCTGACACTGGTCTTGGCAGTGAACCTCTGAAAGTTGCCCAGTTTGTCAGGGCAGGATTATGAGCCTCCCAGACAAGCTCACCAACTTCTGTCCCATAGCAGATCCCAAGTTTCATTTCTAGCCCCTTCCACTACAATCAGAGAACTATCCCATTTGTGCAAAACTTGCTGGGAGATGTTCACCCTCAGAGTGAATGAGACAAGGATCTCCAGTGTCCTTCTCATACTAAGTCCCAAAGGGGCCAAGTCTCACCTCCTGGTCCCTCTTGCTACAATAGAGAACATCCTGTCTATGCTGAGATATGTTGGGAGATACATGCCAGTGTGGGCCAATGAGATAGACATTTCAGCCTTTGTCTCAAAGAAGATCCCAGTCTTAGCTCTAGCCCTTCTTACTGCAATCAGGGGACTGTCTTATCTGGGTAGAGACCTACTGGGAGACCTGCACCTGTGTGAGCCAACGGGCCAGGCACACCAGCCTCCAGCCGATGGTAGATCCTGAAGGGGCTCAGTCTCACCTCTAGCCCCTGTTGATATAGTTGAGGACCCAGCTTACCTATGCAGAGATCTGGGAGGCATGCTTGTCTTCAGGACTCAGGTGCTTGGCCATCATTCCAACATAGCCCCTGTACCCTCCTTGGGTCTTCCCTGGGTACATATGAGGCAGAAAACTGCAGCAACCTTAGAGTCCCTGTAAGACTTGCAGCAAGCCTGGGCTTAGAGTGTCCTCTAGTGTTGAGACACCTCCAGTAGTCACAGGTTCAGGGAATACAAAAGTTATTCTGCTTAGGATCTCTGGAAGGCCCTTTGAAGGACAGACATAAACAAAGCCAAATTGCAAAGACTGAAATAAATACCTAATACTTCACTATACAGATATTGTAGTACTTTCACAAGCATCAAGAACATTAACAAAATATGACCTCACCAAACAGACAAGGTGTCAAAGACCAACTCTAAGGTGATGGAGAGGGAATGCTCCAATATGGTAGAATAGAGACATTTCCTTATTAGCTGTTTTCTGTCAGCCAGGGGAAAGGAGTCACCAGCCACTTCCATCTAGATGGTCCCACCCAGAAACACTGTGATGGCACAGTGAGATAGGGTGGGACACCATGAGCCAAAGAAGATAAGAAGTGAGAGGCTTGCACAGAAAGCAGGTGCAAGGGAGGACCTCAACCCAGGGACAGAACCTACAGGACTCTGCAGGAGATTCTCTTCCATAACCACACAGTAACCTGTTGGGGTGTGCTAGGGGTCAGAATGAATTCCAGGAGGGCCTATCCCTGGATTAAGGGAATTGAAGGGAAAGTAGAAAACCACCAAAAGGAAATCCAAAAATTGGCCCAAGAAAAAAAGACATGATGAAATTAGAAAGGATATACTGGAGTTTAAAGAATTGAAGAGGTCATTCAGGGAGTTTCAAAATGCAATAGAAAGTTAAATAACATTAAATTATGGAGAAGAAAGGATTTCAAAGCTTGAAGACAAGGCTCTGAAGGTAACTTGGACACTTAAAAAGGCAGAAAAGAAGAGAATAAAAGCAGAGAAATATCTCAGAGAATTATGGGACTACACAAAATGTACAAAATACAAATTACAGGTTTCCCTGAAGGAGAAGAGAGACCAAAGGGCATGGAGGCCTCTGGATGATATCATAACTGAAAATTTCCCAAGCATCACCAAAGATTCAGACATGCTCCTTTTTGATGCATATCAAACCCTGATTCATTGCAGTTCAAACAGAGAATCTCCTAGACACATTATAATTAACCTGGACAAAGTCAAAATGAACGAGAAAATTCTGCAAGGTACCAGGCATAAGCAACTGACCTACATAGGTAAATCCACCTGTGACAGCTGACTTCTCAGCTGAAATGTTAAATGTCAGAGGTATTGGGCTCTCACTTTCTTTTTCCAAATTAATTAATCCTTTATTGCGTTGCTAAAATTACAAAGAAATGTTAAGGAATATCACGCGGTATCTTGCTGCAGCTGGACAACTCTTAGGTCTTACTCATCAGCCTGCTGAACTGTTCCCTTTTCAGAGACATAAATACCATCCCCAAATTTTCTGATATTCTTGTTTTTAACTGTTGTGGCCTGCTGATCAAAGCAGCTGAATTTGAAACAAGCTCAATGTCATTTCCTTCAAGGATTAACTCATCTTTCTGGGCTTGATACTGAACAGGCAATGCCTGCTCTCATCTGAACCCAGTGGATATATTTTTCACCCAAGAAATTTCTTATTTCAACAAGAGACCTATTCTCCTGAATAACAACATTGATGGGGAAGTGAGCATACCCAGACCTCATCTTGTAACGGAAGCCAGTGTAACACCCTTGATCATGTTCTGCACGTGACTACAAATAGTGTAAACAGTAGCCAGTTCCTTTCTATTTCCCCACCATTTGTCAACTCGGAGCCTCTTCTTTTTCTTTCCAAGGAGACTGAGTTCCCCATTGGTGTGGTTGAAGTCCCTCCTCAGGGTTCCTTTGGGACCCTTCACTATAACTGTGCGTCCCTTCAGAGTGATGTTGACATTTTCTGGAATGTTGACAGTTTGATTGCTGAGAATGGTCTTCATTCTCGCGGAGATGCAGCAAAGAGAGAGCATCTTCTCACTTTCAATATATTCAAACAAAACAACTTCCAGCCTAGAATTCTGTACCCTGAAAAACTAAGCTTTATATTCAATGGGGGAATCAAATATTTTACTGTTAAATATTGAGGAAATCTGCCATAACAAGGCCTGCTCTGCAGGAAGTTCTCAGACCAGTTCTATTCACAGACCAACACAATGGACCACCAGAAAAATCAAGTCCCTCGAAAACTAACAGGCAAACCTTTGCTGCTATGATGGCCCAAGCAATAAAAAATAACAACAGATCACCACACAATAAGATGAACAGAACTCCCTACTTATCAATTTTGTCAATAAATGTGAACAGCTTGAACTCTTCACTGAAGAACAGGCTGGCTGATTGATTAAAAAAATACAAGCCAAGTACTTTCTGCCTTCAGAAAACACATCTAACCCACAAGGACTAGACCCAAATCTAGACTTAGGCTGAAGGGCTAGAAAACAATACTTCAGGCAAATGGAAATGACAAGAAAGTGTATTTTTGTGGATACAATGGTAATGAAAAGTAATGAAAGACAAGAATTGTCACTATATACTCCTATATAACAATACCTTTAAATCCTAAATATTTATGCACCCAACACTCATACCCCTAGATTTATAAAATGAGCCCTACTTGAGCTGAAAATTATGATATCCTACACCACCATGATTGTTGGAGAATTTAATACCTCATTGACAGAACTGAACAGAAACTGCTTCTGTTCCTCTAAGCAGAAACTAAACAAAGAAATGATGGACTTTAACACAAATTTAGATCAAATGGGCTTAACAGACACATACAGAATATTCTGGAGGCAGAGCATGATGGCAGACAGGAAGGACATTTAGCTCAGCTTTCCTGGAACAACAGGCAAGAGTGAGTGGGCTAGATCATTCCCAGTGTGGACTAGATCATTCCCAGTGTGGAATATTTGTGTGGAGTGGCAGTTTGGGGTGTGCAGTGAGGTGGTGGATTGCTTGACTTGGAGTATAATCTGGAGCTGTGCAGACTGCCAGGAAAGGTTCTGCCCATGGCTGCAGCGGTGGTTGGCAGCAATGGCAACCAGCCCCACCACAGAGGATTGCCCTTCCCAGTTTGTGGGGAAACTAGGTATTGTATGGAAAGATTAGTAAAGTCTGGACTCTGAGTGGAATTAGGGGGCCAGAGTGGGGTGCCATCTGATGCAGCACCACTGCGGTTAGGGGGTAGGAGAGATACTCAGGAAAGATCTCAGATAGGAAGAGGTCATTGTTTTGGAATTTGGAAGATGGTAGTCACCACAGGCACCTTTCTGCGTGGGCCAGGCACAGCAATTTGAGTCTCACCTGCTGACAGTCATCCTACATTTGGAACTGGCCCAGGATATCCTGCACTTTGTGGGAACTGTTGCAGGGAGAATTTGTGAAACCTGCCTGTGAAGATTTTTTTCTTTTCAGGTGCTCAAACTTTTTTTTTTCTTACAAAATACTACAGAAACGAACTCAAACTAAACAGATATATACATGTACATATGAACAAGATTTTGTTCTGAAAAAGAATCTATAAAAGTGGATGGTAAAAAACAAAACAAAATAAAACAAAAAACCTCAAGAAGATTTAAAACCAGTACTATGAAATTGATTTTCTTAAAGGAAAGTAATAGTTTTTTTAAATCGCTGGTTGTAGTTTTCTAGGCTTATTTATACACTTGTTTGTGGTCAGATATATAAAGGAGTTTCTTTAATTTTAGAATAGCTCCAGTCTCATTTTATTATGTCAAAAAGTCCAGAATTTTTTTCCCTTCACAAATCTTTCAATGTGAGGACAGAGCATGTTAAATTACAAATCAACTTAAGTCGTTTTCTTCTCCTTGGGTCAGAGGTCTGAAAGGCAATGTAGTTTGTCCTCTCTCAGGATCAGACATTTGAAGTATTCTTATAAATTTGCTTGAGGGAAGTGAGCTCATGCTTTGAGGGGTAAGCAAGAGAAACTGTCTAAAACACTGGGAATCTGCCATTTTCAGTATCATGTCCATAGCAATTCTTCTATTAACCATATCCATGTAGACATCAAACTCATCCAGGCATCTGAAGGGAGACTCGGCAATGGACCACAGGGAAAGAATAAAGCACACTGTAGAAAAGGAACGTTCGCCTCGTGACAAGGCTCTCATGTCATTGAATGTGGCTTTATTTCCTTCTCCGGGTAGAATTGATATAGTAAGAGTTTCATTCTTGTGGTCAAAATTCATTTCTCCACAATAGGCCCAGTGAGATAGTAAGTTGTCAAAGTACAATTCGCATCGTAAAGTTAAACGCCTCCTAAGTTGTTGATATGTTTTGTATCTATGGTGCATAACTTCTTCCAGTAATTTAATAAACCTTTTTTAAGTCCTTACTTTGGTATCCAGATCAAGATAGGTTTCTCTTGCTTCTTGATATGCCTCATTATTTCCTCTCGATCTCCATGACTAGCATGTTCTGCCTGTATCTTTTGTCTTAATCGATTAATTTCTTTGTCTAGCATTGATGCAGATTTTTTTATTTCTATTCACTCTGGGCAGATTTGTCTTGCTTGTGACATTTTCTCCTCTAGTTCCTTCTCTTTCATATCCAGTTCTCGTTTCTTTTTATTTAAGGTGTTCAAGTGTTCTTTTTGTTTGTCTTCATAATGCTGTTTGCCTCATTTTTGGTTATCCACTTCAGAATCAGCAAGGTTTAATTCATCCTTAAGTGGATCTGCTTGCTCTGATAGTTGATTTTCAATTTAATTTCATTGTTTTCTGCTTCTGTTTTCAGACTTCTAAGATATTCCATATTTTCCTTTTGTTGCTCCGTATTTTTCTCCACCATTTTCATTTTGCTTTTATTTTCTTGAGCCTCATCTTCTAAGATATCTTCCAATATCTATAGACTGGTGTTCTTCCATGTTTTCAAGTTCCTGAATTTCAGAAATACTTTTTCTTAGTTTCATCTTCAATTCTTTATAATGTAGTTGGCACCTTGTAAGAAGTTCTTCATTGCATTTAATATCCTTTTCAAGAGCAGATGAATGCTGATGGAGATTTCATATCTGGGCTTTTTTACTTTCAATTTCATTCTCCAAGTCACTTATTTTGGAATCCACATCTTTCTTATGAACTTAGGTCTTTCTTGTATTTTTCAGATGAATGATAACATCCTGCAAAAACTTGATCACCATCAGCGGTAAAAGCTTCTCTACAATTTTTGGGTGGCTTTTGGGCCTGCATTACTGCAGGAGCTACAGAATTATTTTTGATTAGTAGAAAGGTCTCTGTGCCCTTCATATCAATTAGGCTACTTGAAACAACTGCATTATCTATTTCCAAAGCTGTCAGAACTGCTGGAAACTCTGGATGATAAGCAGCTCTATGTCTTATATCATACAGCTCATTCTGAAATTCAGAAACTATTACCTGTGGCCGTGAGGCCCCTAGTGAATAAAATCTTTTCATCAGTGCCTGAAGGACTCTTTCATCAGCATGGTTATGACAACAATAGGCTTGTAGAAGTCCTTTCAAGCAAAAGATTCAATAGCCAAAGCAAGCTCAGGCTCCTGAAGATGAATGCAAGCTCCTAAAGGGCTACAGGTTTGTAGGTAAAACATTCTTGTCTGTAAGTATCATCTATTGCTTCAAAAAGAGCTGGAACCTGGGTGAAGATTTTTTGAGATCAGTGGAATCAGCAGTTCAGCAGGGTCTAGGTGCCAAGTGGGTAATCAGGCAAACATGAAGAACAATTTAAGCTGGGAGACAGGTATAAGCCTGGGAACCACTCACGGCACCACCTGGTGTCCAGAAAGTATATTGCAACATAAATATATTCCTACTAAAGTCGATCCCACTGCATATATATAGTCGTATGTTTTTAAATATATACAAAAATAATTTTGTTGACTTTTTTCTCTCTTTGCTCATTCTTTTTGCTTTTTTCCTTCTTTCTTTCTTATAGGAGTTATTGTTAAATTTTTTTCATAATAATAATAGTTTTATTTTTCTTTGCTCCCCATTTTTTTTTTTTTAAAGACAGAGTCTCACTATGTCACCCTTGGTGGAGTGCTGTGGTATCACAGCTCACAGCAACCTCTAACTCTCTTGGGCTGAGTGGTTCTCTTGCCTCAACTTCCCAGGTGGCTGGGGCTGCAGGCGCCTGCCACAGTACCTGGTTGTTTTTTGGCTGTGGTTGTCATTGTTGTTTGGTGGGCCCTAGCCCGGGTTCAAGCCTGCCAGATCTGGTGTGTGTGGCTGGTGCCCTGGCTGCTGGGCTACAGGTGCTGAGCCCTCCCCTTCCTCTTTAGGTTGCTGAGAGTGCTTACATCAGGCTATTCAAGTTTTTGGTGGGGTATGTTTGTTTTCATTTTTGTTTTTGATTGTTGGTGTGTTCATGTGTCTGATTTTTTTTGTTTGTTCATTTTGTTTCGATGTGCCTTGTGTTCTGCTAAAACCTCAGGTTAGCTATTTTCCCTAACTCCAATTTTTACATTCAACAAGAGCAAAGGGGAGTGGGGGATGATAGCCAACCGAAACCAGCTTTCAACATAAGCTCCCATCTGGAGGGAGAATAACAGTCAGAAAGAACCCAACAAAGCTGAAGGGTAGGAGCCAAGCTGAAAGCAGAGATTGATAATTGCACATCTTCTCTGCTGAGGCAAGATGCAACTCCAAGGAAACAAATTTCAGGTACAGAACCCATCCCAAAAAGGACGAGTGTCCGTCCTCTCCCCTAAGAAAGTTGCTTGCTTGCTTGCTTGCTGTGAGATCTCTACTAGTGAGCAGTGAACTGAGGTCCTCTTCTCTCACCCCATAGGAGCAAGTTACTAGAAGCTGGGACTCCTTCTCCAGAGGATCCCTGCTGTGAGCCGGGGCATTTTCTTGTCTTGCATGAAGGTTGAACAAATATTTTCCCTGCTACTTTGAACTCCCAGTCCACCCCTCCCCCTGGCTTGGTGGTCTAGAAGCCCTACCCCTGCAGAGACCAGAATGTTCACAGTTCTTTGTTAAGACTGGGCATTGCATGGTCATATATAGCACAGCTACACTGTAACTGAATCTGGTAACAGTGCAAAATGGCACAGGGGGAAAGGTGTCTGGCTTGGCTTTGAGAAAGAGCAACTCAGCAGCAGGTGGAGGCTTGGGTCTTTGTATTATGGGTGGAGGCTCAGGAACCACTGAGGCACGGGAACCCAAGTGGAGACACCTCCCACCTAGCCACAGCATTAATAGAGTGATCCCACCAGGGTCAAATTTTGGAGAGACACCTCCCCAATTCTGTGGACTGCCGGAAGGAGCTAGATCTCACAATTCAGGGATAGCAGAGGAGCAGAGCAGTTGGGGCAGAGAATGGTCTCTGAGGGCAAAAAACATTTTGCTTCTTTGTTAACCTCTGGTTTGGAATAAGCTCAGGTAGAACACTCTCCAGTTTCCATTGAGCACCCGAGGTAATCAGACTTCAATTCCCCCAGCCAGCTGGTGGCAGAGTGTGGTCACTTGGCTGATGAGGCATTGACTTCCCTCTGACTCTGGAAGGCCCAAATCTCTAGCACATTTGTTCATAGGAGGGAACTGGGCCACAGCCCCATGGGGCTACCAGAGCCTGGGTGTGATGGAGGTGCAAGGTGGGGAAGGAAGCTCCAGCCCCTCTGGACTACTATGCTGGGCAGGCCTTTCTGACTCCACAGAGCACAGGAGTGAATTACACTTCAGCTGCCAGTGGACCCCCTGCTGCCTAGATGCTGAAGACCTTTTTAACTCTCCTACCTAATTGGTGTTTGTGTTGACCAGGACAATTGGTTTGGAACTCTGGACTTGGGTCAATCACCTGGGGACTCACCAAGGTTGTACCCTGGTTGTGTTGTTGTGGGAGTGAGGGATTCTCCTCTTCCAGTTGTTGCCTGTAGGGGGTGGGGTGGGTTGTCTTAGCTGCTTATATATCTCCACAGCTGAGATTTCAGCCCAAAGCCATTGATTTACTAGGATTGGACAGAGACTAGCTGAATATATGTCAGAGGCATCTAGCCCACCACACCAAGCAGGTCCCCAGAGTTCCAGGCTGTAGTACTGAATGGGACCTTTGTAAAACTCTAGGGGAAAAGCAGCAATCACCAGTCTCAGTTCTTTGGTAAAAGGTTGGTTAATTACAACTCCAGGAGCCCTCAATTCAATTTCACCTTACCAGCTTCTCTAGCAAAATGGTGAAAAATAATCATGGGGGGAGGTAATCAGAGGAAAAACTCTGGCAACATGAATAATCAGAGTATATTAACTCCCCCAAGGAATGACAAAGAAGACACAACAGAAGATCCCATTCATAAACAAATGGCTGATTGTCAGGAATCAAATTCAGAATTTGGATTACAAATAAGATTAACAGAATGGAGGTAAAGTTGGAATTAGAAATTCAAGTAGCAATTCAAAAGTTGTCTCAAGAATTCAATGAATTCAAAGACAAAATCACCAAAGATTTTGACACATTGAGACAAGAACTTGCAGCCTTCAAAGATCTGAGAAATACAGTAGGATCTCTCAGAATGGAGCAGGCAGAAGAAAGGGTCTCTGACATTGAAGACAAAGCTTGTGAAAGCTCCCAAATGCTCAAAGAGGAAGAGAAGTGGAGAGTAAAAATGGATCATTCCCTGAGAGAATTGTGGGACCACTCCAAAAGACCAAACATTTGTCTTATAGGAATCCCTGAAGGAGAAGAGGATGGTCCAAAAGGCACAGATACTCTACTCCAAGAGATAATTGAGGAGAACTTTCCAAGCATGGCAAGAGATACTGAAATTCAGATAGCAGACAGTTTCAAAACCCCAGCATGACTCAACCCAAATAAAGCATCTTCTAGACACATTATAATTAACTTCCCCAAAGTTAAAGGAGAAAATCCTGTAAGCAGCCAAATGTAAGAAAGTCATAAGCTACAAGGGGAAGAATATTAGAATGACTTCAGATCTCTCTGCTAAAACTTTTCAAGCCAGTAGAGGATGGTCATTGATCTTCAATCTCCTAAAACAACTTTCAACGCAGGATCCTATATCCAGCTAAACTGAGCTTCACTTATGACAGAGAAGTTAAATACTTTAATGACATACCCACATTGAAGAAATTTGCCATAACCAAATGAGCTCTTCAGGATATTCTCAGACCTATCCTCCATAATGACCGGCAAAATGCTCTACCACCAAAGTAAACTCACTTTGTAATTCTTGACCAAAACCCTTACACTGTGGTGAAAAGATTTAAAATATCTACTGGACTTTCAAAAAAATTGACACTCAAAATATTACCAGGCTTATCAATACTCTCAATTAATGTGAACAGCCTACACTGTCCTCTTAAGAGGCACATGTTGGTTGACTGGATACAAAAACTCAGGCCAGATATCTGCTGAATATTAGAATCTCATCTTACCTTAAAGGATAAATATAGACTCAGGTGAAGGGATGGACATCTGTAATCCAGACAAACAGAAATCAGAAAAAAGCAGGGGTGACAGTTTTATTTGCAGATCCATTAGGCTTTAAACCAACAAAAGTACGAAAAGACAAGGACGGTCACTTCATATTTGTTAAGGGAAACCCTCAAAATGATGAGATGTCAATTATTAACATTTATGTGCCCAACCAGAATGCTTCTCAATTTATAAGGGAGACCCTAACAGACACGAGCAATTTAATATCTTCCAGCACCATAATAGTTGGAGATTTTAACACCCCTTTGGCAGTGTTGGATAGATCCTCCAATAAGAAACTAAGCAAAGAATTTTTGGACTTAAACTTCACCATACAACAATTGAATTTAACAGACATCTACAGAACATTTCATTCTAAGAAAACTGAGTACACATTCTTCTCATTAGTCCATGGAACATCCTCCAAAATTGATCACATCTTAGGTCACATATCTAATCTCAGCAAATTTAAAAGTATAGAAATTATTCCTTGTATTTTCTTGGATCATCACACAATAAAAATTGAACTTACAAATTATAGCTATCTGCATACTTATACAAAGACATGGAAACTAAATAACCTTATGCTGAATGATAGCTGGGTCACAGAAGAGATTAAGAAGGAAATTGCCAAATTTCTGGAACAAAACAACAATGAAGACATGAATTATCAGAACCTGTGGGATACTGCAAAGGCAGTCCTAACAGGGAAATTTATAGCATTGCAAGCCTTCATCAAAAGAGAATGGAAAGAGAGGAAGTCAATAACTTAATGGGACATCTTAAGCAACTGGAAAAGGAAGAACATTCCAACCCCAAACCCAGCAGAAGAAAAGAAATAATTAAAATTAGAGCAGAATTAAATGAAATTGAAAACAAAATAATTATTCAAAAGATCAATGAATCAAAAAGTTGGTTTTCTAAAAAATTCAACAAAATTGATAAACCTTTGGCCAACTTAACTAAAAATAGAAAATTAAAGTCCCTAACATCATCAATCAGAAATGACAAAGGCGAAATAACAACAGACATCTCAGAAATTCAAAGACTCCTTAATGAATACTATAAAAAACTTTATTCCCATAAATATGAAAATCTGAAAGAAACTGACCAATACTTGGAAGCATGCCAACTTCCCAGACTTAAACAGAAAGAATTGGAAATACTGAACAGACCTATATCAAGTACTGAAATAGAATCAACTATACAAAATCTCTCAAAACAGAAGAGTCTGGGACCAGATGGCTTCACATCAGAATTCTACCAAACCTTTAAAGAGGAACTAGTACTTATATTACTTAACCTTTTCCAAAACATGAAAAAAGAAGGAATACTTCCCAACACATTCTATGAAGCAAATATCACTCTAATCCCCAAACCAGGAAAAGACCCAAAAAGAAAAGAAAATTATAGAACAATATCTTTAATGAACATAGATGCAAAAATATTCAGTAAGATCCTAGCAAACAGAATCCAGCAACATATCAAATGAATTATTCCATGACCAAGTGAGTTTTATCCCAGGGTCTCAAGGTTGGTTCAATATATGTAAATCTATAAATATAATATATCACATAAATTAAAAAACAAAGACCATATGATTCTCTCAATAGATGCAGAAAAAGCTTTTGACAATATTCAGCATGCTTTCATGATCAGAACACTTAAGAAAATAGGTATAGATGAGACTTTTCTTAAACTGATAGAGGCCATCTATAGCAAACCCACAGCCAATATCATATTGAATGGAGTAAAATTTAAAACATTTCCACTTAGATCAGGAACCAGGCAAGGTTGCCCATTGTCTCCACTGCTTTTTAACACTGTAATGAAAGTCTTAGCCATCACATTCAGGCAAAAGAAGGTGATCAAGGATATACAAATAGGGTCAGAGGAGATAAAACTTTCACTCTTTGCAGATGGTATGATTTTATACCTCAAAAACCCCAGGGACTCAACTACAAAACTCTTAGAAGTGATCAAGGAATACAGTAGTGTCCCAGGATACAAAATCAATACTCACAAATCAGTAGCTTTTATATATACCAATAATAATCAAGCCAAAAAAACAGTCAAGGACTCTATTCCCTTTACAGTTGTGCCAAAGATGAAATATTTGGGAATTTACCTAACAAAGGACGTGAAAGATCTCTATAAATAGAGAATTACAAAACTCTGAGAAAAGAAATATCTGAAGATGTTAAGAAATGGAAAAACATACCATTCTCATGGCGGGGAAGAATCAGCATTGTTAAAATGTCCATATTACCCAAAGCAATTTACAAATTTAATGTAATCCCTATCAAAGCACCACTGTCATACTTTAAAGATCTGGAAAAAATAGTACTTCATTTTATATGGAAGAAAAGGAACCAGAAAAAACCTCGAAAGCCAAGACATTACTCAGAAATAAAACCAAATCAGGAGAAATCATACTACCATACTTCAAACTATACTATAAATCTATAGTGATCAAAACAGCATGGTATTGGCACAAAAATAGAGAGGTAGATGTATGGAACAGAATTGAGAACCAAGAGAGGAACCCAGATACTTATTGTCATTTGATCTTTGATAAGCCCATCAAAACTATAAATTGGGGGAAAGATTCCCTATGTGACAAATAGTACTGGGAGAATTGGCTGGCGATTTATAGAAGACTGAAACTGGACCCACACCTTTCACCATTAACAAAAATTGACTCTCTGGGCAGTACCTGTGGCTCAGTAAGTAGGGCACTGGCCCCATATACCGAGGGTGGCGGGTTCAAACCCGGCCCCAGCCAAACTGCAAGAAAAAAAATAGCCGGGTTTTCTGGTGGGCGCCTATAGTCCCAGCTACTTGGGAGGCTGAGGCAAGAGAATTGCCTAAGCCCAGGAGTTGGAGGTTGTTGTGAGCTGTGACACCACAGTACTGTACCAGGGGTGATAAAGTGAGAATCTATCTCAAAAAAAAAAAAATAAATAAATAAAAATAAAAATGACTCTCATTGGATAAAAGATTTAAACTTAAGACATGAAACTATAAAGATTCTTGGAGAGAGTGCAGGTGAAACACTTGAAGAAATTGGCCTGGGAGAATACTTTATGAGGAGGACCCCCCTGGGCAATTGAAGCAACACTAAAAATACATTACTGGCTTCTGCACAGCCAAGAACACACAGTAAGCAAAGCAAGCAGACAGCCCTCAGACTGGGAGAGGATATTTGCAGGTTAGGCTTCTGACAAAGGTTTGATAACCAGAATCCACAGAGAACTCAAACTTATTAATAAGAAAAGAACAAGTAATCCCATTTCATTGTGGGCAAAGGACTTGAACAGAAGCTTCTCTGAAGAAGATAGGCGCATGGCCTACAGAAACATGAAAAAATGCTTCTCATCTTTAATCATCAGAGAAATACAAATCAAAACCACTTTGAGATATCATCTAACTCCTGTAAGAGTGGCTCACATAACAAAATCCCAAAACTATGGATGTGGAGAAAAGAGAACACTTGTGTACTTCTGGTGGGAGTGAAAGCTAATACATCCCTTTTAGAAAGAAGTATGGAGAATACTCAGGAATCTCAAAAAGTAGACCTGCTACTTGATCCTGGAATTCCTCTACTAGGTGTATAGCCAAAAGACCAAAAATCACTTTATAACAAGGATATGTGCATCAGATTGTTCACTGCAGCTCAATTCATAACAGCCAAGTCATGGAAGAAGCCCAAATGCCCATCGACCCATGAATGGATTAATAAATTGTAGTATATATATACCATGGAATATTATGCAGCTTTAAAAAAGATAGAGACTTTACCTCTTTTATGTTTACATGGATGGAGCTGGAACATATCCTACTTAGTAAAGTATCTCAAGAATGGAAGAGAAAATATCCAATGTACTCAGTACTATTATGAAACCAATTTACAATCACTCACACTTTCATATGAAGAATAGATCACATCTATGGCCCAGGATGAAGGAGGGAGGAGGGGGGAGGGGAGGGGAGGGGAGAAGTGAGATCGAGGAAGGGTGAATGGTGGGATCACATCTACGTTGCATAACGCAAGGGTACATGTCAGATCTATTAAGTATAGAGTATAAATGTCTTTTTTTTTTTTTTATACGAAAGGTCTTTATTGGTGGGGGGAGGGAGGCTGCAGAGCAGCACCGAGGAGGAGAGAAGAGAGGGGAGAGAGATAAGGAGAGACTGGAAAGAGAAGAGAGAAAGAGTAGAGAAGAGCAAGGGGAAAGGGGTGGGGGAGAAAGAGAAGGAAGGCAGAAGGAGGTGAGAGAGCCAAGTATAAATGTCTTAACACAATAATTAAGTAAACGAGATGAGGTATATACTAAAAAAAAAAAGAATATTCTACCTCAGTACTACTGAACATAAGTCCTTCTCATCAGCTCATGGATCATTCTATAAGATATATCATATCCTAGGACACAAATCAAACCTCAACAAATTTAAAAAATATATAAATTATACCTTGTATCTTCACAGACCACAAGAGAATGAAAGTAGGCTCAGTGCCATAGCACAGTGGTTATGGTGTCGGCCACATGCATCAAGCCTGATGGTTTGAACCTGGTCGGGGTCAGCTAAACAACAACAATAACAAAAAAAATAGCCTGATATTCTGGCAGGTGCCTGTAATCTCAACTACTTGGGAGGCTGAGGAAAGAGAACCACTTAAGCCCAAGAGTTTGAGGTTGCTGTGAGCTGTGACACTATGGCACTCTACTGAGGGTGACACAATGAGACTGTCTCAAAAAAAAAAAAAAAAAACAGACAGAGAGAATGAAAGTAGATCTCAGTTCTAACAGAAACACATGTCCCCACATGAAGTCATGGAAACTAAACCTTTTGCTGAATGATATAGCTTAGTCAAGGAGGAGATAAAGAAGGAAATCATTAGAGTCCTTAAAAAAATGATAATGAAGCCACAAACTATCAAAACCTGTGGGATACTGCAAAAGCAGTACAAAGAGGGAAATTTATTGTATTAAACACCCACATCCAGAAGACCAAAAGAGCACAAATCAGCTGTCTAATGAATCATCACAAGAAACTGGAAAAAGAAGAGCAATCCAACTGCAAAACAAGTAGAAGAAAAGAAATAACAAAAATTAGATCAGAACTAAATGAAATAAAAAACATAAAGTTATTTGGAAATTTAATGAAACAAAAAGTTGGTTCTTTGAAAAGATAAATAAAATTGATAAACCTTTGGCCATATTAATAACTATAAACAGAAAAATCTCTAATAATCTCAGTCAGAAACAAAAATCGGAAAATAACAGATACCACAGAGATACAAAAGATTATCATTGAATACTACAAAAAACTCTATGCCCAGAAATTTAAAAATTTGGAGAAAATAGACAAATTCCTAGAAGCATATTACCTCCTGAGACTCAACCAGGAAGAAACAGAACTCTTGAACAGACAAATATCAAGCACCAAAATTGCAACAACAATAAAAAAGCTTCCAACAACAACAAAAATCCAGGACCAGGGGGTTTCACATCAGAATTCTACCAAACCTTCAAAGAAGAGCTTGTACCATTCTAAAACATTGAGAATGAGGAAACCCTATCCAACTCCTATGAAGAAAATGTCACCCTGATACCAAAACCAGGAAAGAACTCAACAAAAAAAGAAAACTATAGACCAATATCATTAATGAATATTGATGCAAAAATTTTCAATAAAGTCCTATCAAATATAATTCAGCTATACATTAAGAAAATTATACATCGGGCGGTGCCTGTGGCTCAAAGGAGTAGGGCGCTGGCCCCATATGCTGGAGGTGGTAGGTTCAAACCCAGCCCCAGCCAGAAACTGCAAAAAAAAAAAAAGAAAATTATACATCATGAATAAGTTTGCTTCATCCCAGGGATGCAAGGCTGGTTTAATAGTCATAAATCCATAAACATTATCCACCATGTAAACAGAAGCAAAAACAAAGACAATATGATCCTCTTAATAGAGGCAGTAAAAGCATATGACAAAATTTAGCATCCTTTTCTGAAAAAACACTTAAGAAAACAGGCATAGATGGGATGTTTCTTAAACTGATAGAAACTATCTTCAATAAACCCAAAGTGAATATCATACTTAGTGGAGAAAAACTAAAAGCATTTCTATTTAAAACTGGAACCTGACAAGGATTTCCACTTTTGCTACTATTATTCAACAAAGTTCTGGAAGTACTAGCCAATGCAATCAGGCAAGAAAAGGTATAAAAGGTATCCAAATGGGGACAGAGGAGGTCAAACTTGTGCTTTTTGTAGATGATACGATTTTTTTTTTTTTTTTTTTGAGACAGAGCCTCAAGCTGTCCCCCTGGGTAGAGTGCTGTGGCATCACAGCTCATAGCAACCTCCAACTCCTGGGCTCAAGCGAGTCTCCTGCCTCCACTTCCCAAGTAGCTGGGACCACAGGTGCCCGCCACAATGCCTGGCTATTTTTTGGTTGCAGCCATCATTGTTGTTTGGCGTGCCCAGGCTGGATTCAAACCTGCCACCTTAGGTGTATGTGGCTGGCGCCTTAGCCACTTGAGCCACAAGTGCTGAGCCTGATATGATCTTATAGTTAGAAAATCCCAGAGACTTAATCACAAGACTCCTATAAGTGATCAAGAAATAAAGTAATGTCTCAGGGTATAAAAACAATGTTCGCCAATCAGTAGCCTTTGTACATGCCAACAATAGTCAAGCTGAAAAAAAATTAAATCAAAGACACAACATTCTTCACGGTAGCTTCAAAGAAAATGAAATACTTTGGAATATACCTAACAAAGGATGTGAAGGATCAGTACAGAGAGAATTATAAAACCCGAGAAAAGAAACAGCAGAAGACATTAACAAATGGAAGAATATACTGTGATCATGGCTAGGAAGACTCAATATTGTTAAAATGTCTATACTACCCAAAGTAATTTACAGACTTAACACATTCCCCATTAAAACACCAACACTATACTTTGAAGAATTTGAAAAAATAGTTATTTGTTTCATATGGAACCAGAAAAAAACATGAATAGCTAATGCAATTCTAAGAAAAAAAATAAGCCATGATGTTACCAGACTTCAGTATTGGCATGAAAACAGAGACATAAATTTATGGAAAAGAATAGAGATGAAGGGCGGCATCTATGGCTCAAAGGAGTAGGGTGCTGGCCCCATCTTGGAGGTGGCAGGTTCAAACCTAGCCCTGGACAAAAACTGAAAAAAAAAGAATAGAGATGAAACAAACTTCATACCACATCTGATGTTTGATAAACCAAACAAAAGCACAAACTGGGTAAAAGTAATCCCTATTTAATAAACGGTGCTGGAAGGACTGGTTAGTCACATATAAGAGACTGAAACTGGACCTGCACCTCTCACCACTAACAAAAATTAACTTACATTGGATGAAAGATTTAAATCTAAGATACAAAATAATAACTCTACAAGAAAGTGTGGGAAAAACTCTTAACAATATTGGGCTAGGGAAAGATTGGCAGTTTTAGTAATAGCAAAAAGAAATGTGATCTGATCAAGCTTAAAACCTTCTCCACAGCTGAGGACACAATAACCAAAACAAACAGACAACCTTCAGAATGGGAGAAGATATTCACATGTTACAAATCTGATAAAAGGCTAATAACTAGAATCTACAAAGGACTTAAGCAAATCAAGAATAGAGCAAACAACCCAATTAATCACTGGGCAAGAGACATGATGTGAACCTTCTCTCAAGAATACAGATGAATGACCTAATGAATGCATGAAAAAAATGCTCATCATCCCTAATCATCAGAAAAATCCAAATCAAAACCACCTTGAGATATCATCTAATCTCAGTGAGTAGAGTCCACATTGCAAAATCCCAAAGCTGTAGGTACTGGAATGGGTGTGGAGAGAAGGGAATTTATATACTGTTGGTGGGACTACAAACTAATACAACCTTTTTGGTAAGAAATATGGAGAATCCTCAAAGAGCTAAAAGTAGATGTTCCATGTAATCCCACAATCCATTACTAGGTATCTACCCAGAAGAAGAGAAATCATTTTATCATAAGGACATTTGCACTTGAATGTTTATAGCAGCTCAATTTATAATTGAAAAGATATGGAAACAATGCAAGTGCCCATCAACCCAAGAATCAATTAAACTGTGGTGTGTAATATACATATCATAGACTACTATTCAGCCTCAAAAAGGATGGAGACATCTTTTGTATTTACCTGGATGGATTTGGAGAACATTTTCCTTAGTAAATTATCTCAAGAATGGAAAAGCAAACATTCTATGTACTCAGTACTAATCTGAAACTAGTAGACCAACAACTACACACCCACATGAGAGAAAAACACAAATTCAATAAGGGGGGGGCGGGTGTGGTGGCTCATGCCTGTAATCTTAGCACTATGGAAGGCTGAGGCAGGTGGACTGCCTGAGCTCATGGGTTTGAGACCAGCCTGAACAAGAGCGAGACCTCACTTTTAAAAATAGTTGGGTGTTATGGTGGGCACCTATAGTCCCAGCTACTTGGGAGGCTGAGCCAAGAGAACTGCTTAAGCCCAAGAGTTTGAGGTTGCTTTGAGCTGTGATGCCACTGCACTCTACCAAGGGTGACAAAGTGAGACTCTGTCTCAAAAACAAAAAAAATTCAATAAGGGGAGAAAGGGGAAGGTGGGTAGGGGACTTAGTGAGCTCCCACATAATGGGTAAAATGTAGGAGTATATGGCACACCTTCTGGGTGAAGGACTCAACTACAACTCAGACTTTACCTAATAAACCCAAATGATGTAACCTAAACATATGTATCCTCATACTAATCTGAAATTTAAAAAATAAAAAAAGAGAAATAAATAAGTAAATAAAATGATTGAGATATGTAACCTTTTTTTTTTTTTTTTGAGACAGGAGCCTCAAGCTGTCCGCCTGGGTAGAGTGCCATGGCATCTCAGCTCACAGCAACCTCCAACTCCGAGGCTCAAGTGAGTCTTCTGCCTCTGCCTCCCAAGTAGCTGGGACCACAGGTGCCTGCCACAATGCCCAGCTATTTTTTGGTTGCAGCCATTGTTGTTTGGCGGGCCAGGCTGGATTCGAACCCGCCACCTTGGGTGTACGTGGCTGGCACCTTAGCCACTTGAGCCACAGGCGCCAAGCCGAGATATGTAACCTTTTAAAGAATTCAAAATTCTGTTTTAAGGGAGTACAATGAACGTTAATAAAACAAAGAGAATCAATTCAGAAATATATCAGAGAGATTTAGCAGAGATAAAAACTTTAAAAAAAAATCAAAAAGAAATCCTGGAGCTGAAAAATACAATGAATGAAATGAAAAAGATGACGGAGACCATCAAACACAGAAGTGATGAAACAAGAAAGAATCAGTGAGTTCAAAGATAAACTACTTGACAATACACAGACAGAGGAGAAAAAAAGAATGAAAAGGAATGAAGAAGCTTATAGAATCTATAGGACAACATCACAAGAGCAAATGTTTAGATTGTGAGAGTTAAAGAATGATTTGAAAAAAGAAAAACGGGATAGAAAGCATATTCAAAGAAATAATAACAAAAACTTTCTAAACCTAGAGAAAGATAGAAATATTCAGATACAGGAGGGTTTTTACCAATCAGATTCAACCCAAATAAGAATAGCCTATGACATATTATAATGAAACTCTCAAAGGTCAAAGACAAAGAGAGGATCTGAAAGGAATAAGAGGAAAGAAACAAATAACATAGACGGGAGATCCAATATACCCACTATCAGACTTCTCAGTACAAACCTTAAAGGCCAGGAGGGAGTAGAATCAATTCAGAGTGCTTAAGGGAAAAATACTGCTAACCAAAAATGCTTTGACCAGCAAATCTATCCTTTAGAAATGAAGGCAAGATAAAGACTTCCTCCAGACAAATAAAAGTTGAAGGAATTTATAACTACCAGAAATTTACTACAAGACTTTGTAAAGGAAGTTCTTAAACTGAAATACAAGTATCCTAATGTAATTATCAGACTAATATAGTAATTGTGGAATATAAACCACTTAAATCTGTACTGAGAACACTAAAAGATAAAACTATTAAAAATAACAACTATAACAATTTGTTAAAAGATAGGTAATATAAAGAAGATGAAAATAGTGATATCAAAAATTCAGAATGTGGGAAAAGAAGGGAGTTAATGTATATAGGTTCTTCTTGGTTCATTTGTCTTTTCTTTTTTGTGTCTGATCAAAGTTAAGTTGGTATCAGTTTTAAATAACTTGTTATAATTAAAGGAAGTTTTCTGTAAGCCTCATGGTAACCAAAAAGCAAAAATAATAGACACCCTGCAATTAAAATGTACTACTAGAGAAAAATACTTAACCACAAAGAAAGACAGTAAGAAAGGAAAAAAGATAGAAGATAGTTACAAAACAACTAGAAAATAAGTAACAAAATGGCATTAATTCTTACCTATCAATAACAACATTGAATGTAAATGGAATCCAATTAAAAGACATATAGGGTCTGTATGGATTAAAAATAAGACTCAACTGTATGATGTTCCCAAGAAATTCACTTCACCTGTAAAGACACACACAGACTGAAAGTGAAGAAACAGAAAAAGATATTCCATGTAAATAGAAGCCCAAAAAGAGTAGGAGCAGGTATATTTATAATGGATAAAACAGACTTTAAGGGGCGGCGCCTGAGGCTCAAAGGAGTAGGGCGCTGGCCCCACATACTGGAGGTGGCAGGTTCAAACCCGGCCCTAGCCAGAAAAAAAAAAACAACAGACTTTAAGCCAAAAACTACAAAGAGACAAAGAAGGTCGGGTGGCACCTGTGGCTCAAAGGAGTAGGGTGCCAGCCCCATATGCTGGAGGTGGCGGGTTCAAACCCAGCCCCAGCCAAAAACTGCAAAAAAAAAAAGAGAGACAGAGGAGGTCATTATATAATGATAATGGGGTCACTTCAACATGAAGATACAAAAATAATAAATACACATACATATGTGCCATTTGATCTTGCAGTCCCATTACTGGGTATCTACCGAAAGGAAAATAAATTATTATATCAAAAAGATACCTACATTTACATGTTTTATTGCAGCACAGTTCACAATTACAAAGACATGGAATCAACCTAAGTACCCATCAGCACTTGTCAGTGGATAAAGAGAATGTGGTATGTATATATACCAAGAAGTACTACTCAGCAATAAGAAAGAATGAAATAATGTCTTTTGCAGCAACTTGTATGGAGCTGGGGGACATTATCCTAAGTGAAATAACTCAGGAATAGAAAAATAAATGGCACACATTCTCATTTATAAGTGGGAATTAAGCTACGGCTACATAAGGTCACACAGAGTGGCATATGAACATTGGCAACTCATAGTAGGGCAGAGGATGAGTGGAGTGAATGATGAAAAATTACCTATGGCGGGGTGGTGCCTGTGGCTCAAGGAGTAGGGCGCTGGCCCCATATGCCTGAGGGTGGCAGGTTCAAACCCAGCCCCGGCCAAAAAACTGCAAAAAAAAAAAAAAAAATTACTTATGGGGTACAATGTATACTACATGGGTTACAGATGCACCAAAAGCCCAGATTCCACCACTATACAATAAATACATGTAATTTTACTTATACCTCCCAAAACTATTAAAATAAAAAAAAGACCACTGATTGGCCAATGAACTCAGAAATGTAGGCAGTGTGTAATATGAGAGGCAAGTTTTTCCGCTAACACCACAAGAGTCTCTGGCCCAATGAATGGGAGTTTGATAATAATCCTTGCTACAAGTATAATGTTAATGCATAACAACATCGAGAACATTGATGAAAACATTTGAAAATGGTCTGTTTTCTCCTGCCTTTCTCTGTTTTTCTTGCTGTGCTTGGACATCAGTTGGCTTTTCTGTTTTCAGACTAACTTGAATCCTGCTATAAGATTCTTAGAAGGGAGCTCACTTAGAAGGTCTGATGTGGTGGATACTGGCCTAGGAAGTTCTCTGCATGCGTGGCATCATCTCCTGTGAACATCATGGGAGCTCATGCCTGATCTCTACTTCTACAGAAATCCTGAAGAGATTGAAAAGGAAGAGAAGGCTGCTGCTGAGAAAGCTGTGACCAAGGAGGAATTTCGGAGTGAACAGACTGTTCCAGCGTCTGAGTTTACTGCTACTCAACCCAAGACTGATCAGAAATGCTGGTACCCTCTGTGCCTATTCAGCGGTTCCCCACTGCAGACTGGAGTGCCCATCCTGCCACTAAAGACTGCAGCTCCCTGGTCTGCAGCTCCCACTGCTCAAGCTACTGAAAGGGTAGGAACAACCACTGAGTGTTCTTAAGCTGTTCTTTCACAAGCTCTTAAATAATATGGAAATAAGGTTGACAGAAAATAAACATCAGTTTAAAAAATAAATAAAATAAATAAAACCAGATAGAAAAAAAAAGCAGTACTAAGGGAGAAGTTTATAGCAATAAATCCCTACATCAAAAAATATTACAGGCTCGGCGCCCATAGCTCAGTAGTTAGGGTGCCGGCCACATACACCAGGGCTGGCAGGTTCGAACTCAGCCTGGGTCTGCTAAACAACCAATGACAAGGACAACAAAAAAATAGACAAGTGTCATGGTGGGTGCCTGTAGTCCCAACTACCTGGGAGGCTGAGGCAAGAGAATTGCTTAAACCCAAGAGTTTGAAGTTGCTGTGAGCTCTAATGCCACAGCACTCTACCAAGGGCGACATAGTGAGCCTCTGTCTCAAAAAAAATATATTATAGAAAGATCCAAATAAACCATGTAATGATGCATCACAAGGAACTGGAAAAGTAAGAACAAACCACATCCAAAATTAGTAGAAGAAAAGAAATAATAAAGTGCATAAATAAATGAAATTGAAACAAAAAGTACAGATGATCAACAAAATGGAACACTGTTTTTCTTTTAAAAAGATAAACATCAACAAACCTGGAGCTAGACTAAGAAAAATCTCAAGTAAAATCAGAGATGAAAAGGGAAATGTTACAATAGATAACAGAAATACACGAGATCATTAGAGACTGTTATGAACAACTATACTCCAACAAATTGGAAAACCTAGAGAAAATGGATCAATTCCTGGACACATACAACCAACTAAGATTGAAACATGAATAAATAGAAACCTTGAATGCCCCAGTAATGAGCAAAAAGATCGAAGCAATAAAAAGATGTCTCTCATCAAACAAAAGCCCAGTGCATGATGGCGTCACTGCTGAATTCTACCAAACATTTAAAAAACTAATATCAATTCCACTCCAACTACTTCAAAAAAATGAAGAGGAAGAAATACTTCCAAACTGTTTTTACAAGGCCAGCAAAATTACCTTGATTCCAAAGCCAGACAAGGACACAATAGAAAAACCACAGACTAATACCCCTGATGAACACTGATACAAAAACACTCAACAAAATACTAGGAAACTGAATTCAACAACATATTAAAAAGATCATTCACTATGATAAAGTACAATTCATCCCTGGGATGCAAAGATGGTTTGACATATGCAAATCAATAAACATGATACATCACATCAACAAAATCAAGTACAAAAATCATATGATCATTTTAATAGATGCTGAGAAAGTATCTGATAAAATTCAACATCCCTATAAGATGAAAACTCTCAACAAATTGGGTATAGAAAGAACATACTGCTAGGTATTGTGATTCACACCTGTAATCCTAGCACTCTGGGAGACTAAGGCAGAAGGATTGCTTGAGCTCAGGAGTTTGAGACCAGTCTGAGCAAGAATGAGACCCTGTCTCTACTAAAAATATAATAATTAGTGGGTGCCTATAGTCCTAGGTACTTAGGAGGCCGAGGCAGGAGGATTGCTTGAGCTCAGGAGTTTGAGACCAGTCTGAACAAGAATAAGACCCTGTCTCTACTAAAAATAGAACAATTAGTGGGTGCCTATAGTCCTAGGTACTTAGGAGGCTGAGGCAGGAGGATTATTTGAACCCAGGAGTTTGAGGTTGCTGTGAGCTAGGCTGATGCCATGGCACTCTAGCCTGAGTGACAGAGTGAGACTCTGTAGAAAGAAGGAAGGGAGGAAGGAAGGGTGGGAAGGACATATAGTTCAACATGATAAGGGCAATATATGATAAATCCACAGCTAATATCATACTGAATGGGGAAAGTTTGAAAGCCTTTCTAGTATGGCCTGGAATAAGACAAGGATGCCAACTTTCAGCACTTTTATTCAACACAGTACTGGAAATCATTAGCCACAGCTGTTAGGCAAGAGAAAGAAATAAAAGGCATCCAAACTGGATAGGAAGAAGTCAAATTATCCTTATTTGCAGATTACACAGTTTTATATTTAGAAAAACCTAGACTCTAAACCTAGAAACTAATAGAACTGAAAAATTAATTGAAGTTGTAAGATACAAAATCAACATACAAAAATCAGTAGCTTTTCTACATTCTAACATCAATAAACTGAAAAAGAAGTCGAGAAAGCAATACCAATTATAATAGCTGCAACAAACAAACAAACAAACAAACACCTAGAAATAAATTTAACCAAAGAAGTGAAAGATTGCTAAAACTCTGATGAAAGAAACTAAAGAGGACATGCACAAGAAAATGAAAACTATCCCATACTCATGGATTTAAAGAATTAATATTGTTAAAATGTATATACCACGCAAAGCGATCTCCAGATTCAATGTAATCCCTATCAAAATGTCAACAACATTCTTCACAGAAATAAATAATCCTAGAATTCATAAGGATCCACAAAAGAGTCCAAAAAGCTGAAGTAATTCTGAGCAAAAGGAACAAAGCTGGAGGCATCACCCTACTCAGTTTCAAATTATTTTACAAAGTTATAGCAACCTAAACAATATGGTACTAGTATAAAAACAGATACGTAGACCAATAGACATAGACAGACCCAGAACTAGACATAGACAATAGGGCATAGACAACCCACAAATAAATTCACACACTATTAGCCAACTCACCTTGACCAAAATGCCAAGAACATACACTGGAGAAAGGACAGTATCTTCGATAAGTGGTGCTGAGAAAACTGAATATCTGTATGTAGAAAAATGAAACTAGTTCTCCATCTTACACCTTATACTAAATAAACTTAAAATGGATTAAAGACTTACATATCATACCTTAAACTATGAATTTACTAAAATACAATACTGGGGAACATGATAGGTCATTGGTCTGGACAAGGATTTTTGTCCAGCACAGGCAACAAAGTAAAAATAAAGAAATGAGATTACACCAAGCTAAAAAGCTTCTGCACAGCAAAAGAAACAAAGTGAAGGGATAGCTTACAGAATGTGAGAAAATCTCTGCAAACTATGTATCTTATAAGGGACTAGTAACTATAATATATAAGGAACTCAAACAACTAAACAGCAGGGAGGAAGACAAACCCAAATAATCTGAATTAAATAAAAATGGGCAAAAGACCTGAATAGACATTTTTCAAAATAAGACATACAAATAGCCAATAAGTATATGGAAAGAATGCTGAACATCACTAATCATCAGGGAAATGCAAAGCTAAACCACAATAAAATCTCATCTCACCCCAGTTAGAATGACTATTATCAAAAAGACAAATGAATGCAGGAGAGGATGCAGAGAAAAAGGAATTTTTACACACTGTTGTTGGGAATGTACAGTAGTGTAGTTACTATGGAAAACAGTATGGAGGTTCCTCAAAAAAACTAAAAATAGAACTACCATATGCCCTAGCAATTCCACTATTGGGTGGAATATACCCCAAGGAAAGGAAATCAGTATATCAAAGAGATATCTGCATTCTCATGTTTACTGAGCACTATTTATAATATCCAAGATACAAAATTAACTTAAGTGTTAATCAATTTAGGTTGATGGAGTGGATAAAGAAAATGTGGTAAATACACACAAAGCAATTTCAAAACTGCAGATGTTGGTGTGGATGTGGAGAGAAGGGAACCATTTTTCACTGCTGGTAGGACTGCAAACTAATACAACCTTTTTGGAAGGAAGTATAGAGAACCCTCAAACAACTCAAACTAGATCTCCCATTTGATCCTGTAGTCCCATTACTGGGCATCTACCCAGAAGGAAAAAAATCCTTTTACCATACAGACAGTGGCACTAGATTGTTTTATCGCAGCTCAATTTACGATTGTCAAAATGTGGAAATAGCCTAAATGCCCACCAACCTAGGAATGGATTAACAAGCTGTGGTGTATATATATATATATACCATGGAATACTATTCAGCCACTAAAAAGGATGGAGACTTTACATCTTTTGTATTAACCTGGATGGAAGTGGAACACATTATTCTTAGTAAAGCATCATAAGAACAGAGAAGCAAGAATCCTATGTACTCAATTCTGATTTGAGGACAATTAATGACCTAGAACACAGTAAGGGGTAGGGGAAGGGATAGGGGAAGGGAGAGTAGAGAGAGGGAAGGAGGGAGGGGGTGGGGGGGTCATGGTATGTGGCGCACATTTTAGGGGTGGGACACAATTATAAGAGGGTCTTTATCTAACAAATGCAATCAATGTAACCTGTTCTTTGTACGCTCAATGAATCTCCAATAAAAAAAAAATACACACAATGCAATATTATTCAGTCATAAAAAAGAATGAATTCCTGTCAGTTACAGCAACACTGATGGAACTAAAGTTTCCTTTGGTGAAATAAAGCAGGCATGGAAAGAGAAAAACGTTCTCTCCCTCATATTTGGGAGGAAAAAAATGTGGATCCCATAGAGGTAAAGAGTAAAATAATGGTTACCACAGAGTAGGCAAGAGTGAGATTCCATCTCTATTGAAAACAGAAAAATTAGCCAGGCATTGTGACTCATTCCTATAGTCCCAACTACTCAGAAGGTTCAAGTAGGAAGATCGCTTGAGCCCAGGAGTTTGAGGTTACAGTGAACTATAGTGACACCAATGCATTTTACCCAGGGAGACAAAGTGAGACTCTTGTCTTGATGCAAAAAAAAAAAAAAAAAAAATTACAAACTTTTGTTCATCTAGCCAGGCTCAGGGCTCACACCTGTAATTCTTAGCACTTTGGGAGGTCAAGGCTAGTGGACTGCTTGAGTTCAGGAGTTCGAGACCAGCCTGAGCAAGAGTAAGACCCTGTCTCTATTAAAAATAGAAAAACTAGATGGGAGTATAGTGGTGGGCACCTGTAGTCCCAGCTACTTTGGAGACTAAGGCAAGCAGATCACTTGAACCCAGGAGTTTGAGGTTGCTGTGTATGATGCCACAGCACTGTAGCCTGGGCAACAGAGTGAGACTTTGTCTCAAAAAAAAAAAAAAGAACTTTTGGTCATCAAAATCCATCATGAATATGAAAAAGCAAGCCACAGAAGATTTTTGTATTTACATATAATCTACAAAGAACTTTTGTCTGGACATATAAAGAATTTTAACAAAACAACAAAACATACAACCCAATGTACATATAGCCAAAAGACTTGAATAATCACTTCCAAAAGAGGATATCAAAGAGACCAACCAACATATGAAAAGGTTCTCAATATCAGTAGTTGCTTGAGAGATGCAAATTAAAACCATAATGAGATACGTAGTACCATTACATACTCACCAGAATTGCTAAAATTAAAAAGACTGACCCTCAGTGTTTGTGACAATGTAGAGTAAATAGAAATCTCTTACATTAATGGAGGAGTGAACACTGGTACAAGCACTTTAGAAAAGTGTTTAGAGGCATCTATCAACACTAATGCTAAACATACTTTTATATTCTATGGCCCAGCAATCCAATCCCTGGGTATATGCCCAAAAGAAATGAGTGCTTGTGTCCACCAAAAGATTAAAAAGGATGCTCATAGAAGCTTTATCTTCTATGATACAAAAAGTACAAAAAGTGAAGAAATTATGGTTAAATGGAGTAACTAATAACAATGAAAAAGACTGAACTACTGATATATATATATATATATAAAATTAATGAATCTCAAAGGCATAATATTGAATGAAATAAGTTAGGCACAAAAGAACACATGTTGTATAATTCCATATACATGAATTTTAAATCAGACAAAACAAATCTATGGTGACAGAAGTGAGAATGGTGGAAATTCTCAGAGGATGTACTGATTGAGAGGGTGTCACATAAGACATTGGAAAAGGTCTGCACTGTAATATGGGTAGTGCTCTATATAAGATTTCTGTATTTTCCTCTGTGTAAGTTATTTTCTTCAATTTAAAATAAATGCTAAAAACCTAGTGCAGTAATGACATAGTATTACATAAAGGGACCAGTGGAGCACAATACACAATCCAGAAATATAATCATGTAGAAAGTGATTGTGGTTGATAATAAAATTGATATTTTTTTCCTTTTTGCCTCTGACTGTTGCCATGTGGATGTGATTCTTGGAAATGTAGCCATCTTGAGATGCCAAGTGAACCAGCCTAAACAGATAAGCAAGCAGGCTAAGAATGGCAGCGAGAAGAATGGAAAGAACCCGAGTCCCTTGAAGACATTAATGCACTTCAGATAGAATTAACCATCTCTGGAAAGATTTATAAGTTTCGTGTTATTTGAGATTAAAAAAAAAAAAAGTATGGGGGAGGGGAAAGATGGCCGACTAGAGCCAGCCTCCAACAGAAGCTCCCATCCAGAAGGAAGGATAATGTCCAGAAAGTACCCAATTAAGCTGAAGACTGGGAGCTGAGCTGAGAGAGAAGAGCGATAACTGCAGGTCACCTCTGCTGAGGCAAGCTGCAACTCCAAGAAAGCAAACTTCAGGTATATATCCAAAGGACCAAAAATCATTTAGCAATAAAGATATTTGCACCAGATTGTTCACTGCAGCCCAATTCATAATTGCCAAGTCATGGAAGAAGCCCAAGTGCCCATCGACCCATGAATGGGTTAATAAATTGTGGTATATATGTGTACCATGGAATACCAGGCAGCATTAAAAAAAATGGAGAACTTTATCTCTTTTATGTTTACATGGATGGAGCTAGAAAATATTCTTCTCAGTAAAGTATCTCAGGAATGGGAAAAAAATATCCAATGTACTCAGTACTACTGTGAAACCAATTTATAATCACTTACACTTGCATATGAAAAATGAAACACATGGATGGAGCTGGAAAATGTTCTTCTTAGCAAAGTATCACAGGAATGGAAGAAAAAGTATCCAATGTACACACACCTATTATGAAACTAA
>NW_003852396.1:27490203-27502835 GCF_000181295.1 Otolemur garnettii | reverse complement strand
AAAAAAAAAAAAAAAAAAAAAAGAAAAATGAAACACAACTTTAGCCTAGGATAAGTGAGGGAAAGGGAGTGAGAGTGGAAGGGAGGGGGATGGGTTGATAGAGGGGGACAACACCTATGGAGCATACTGCAAGTACAAGTTGGCTCTATCAGGTGTAGAACACAAATGTCTTAATGCTGTAATTGGGTAAATGAGGTGAAGGCTATGTTGATTAGTAGGATGTAAGCACTCCAATTTGTACAAATAATCAACACACTGAATCCCATAATGGTATAAATGTATTCATGATCTATGTACAAATGACTTAACAAAAAAAAAAGTATCAATGTAAAAGTAGACCTCCCATTCGACCCTGCAATTCCTCTACTAGGTATATATCCAGAAGACCAAAAGTCACTTTACAACAAAGATATCTGCACCAGAATGTTTACTGCAGCCCAATTCATAATTGCTAAGTCATGCAAGAAGCCCAAGTGCCCATCAACTCATGAATGGATTAATAAATTGTGGTATGGTATATGTATAACATGGAATATTATGATTGAGACTTTACCTCTTTTATGCTTACATGGATGGAGTTAGAACATATTCTTCTTAGTAAAGTATCTCAAGAATGGAAGAAAAAGTATCCAATGTACTCAGTACTATTATGAAACCAATATATAATCACCCTCACTTCCATATGAAAGATAAAACACAGCTATAGCCCAGAATGAAGGAGGAAAAAGGAGGGGGAGGGGAGGGGCGAGGTTAGATGGAGGGAGGGTAATTGGTGGGACCACAACTATGGTGCATTTTGCAAGGGTACATGTCAAATCTATTAACTGCAGAATATAAATGTCTTAACACAGTAAGTCAGTGAGGTGAAGGCTATGTTAAACAGTTTGATGTAAGCATTCCAAACTGTATATAAAATTAGCATATTGTACCTCATAAATGCATTAATGTATACAGCTATGATTTAATAACAAAACAAAACAAAACAAAAACGTATCCATCTTTATTTGAATTTCAAGAGCATCTTAACTGATAGAGCCACTTGGTAAGTCACTGAAATATTCATCTCTCTGAATAGTAATAGTTCAGCTTAAAAGCAGCAGCTCCCCAGGGAGCCACAGACTTTCAGAATTAACCCTCAAAAGTTTATTTCCAGTATGGGGCTAGAATCTGGAATGAGAGATCTCACTCACCTGTCCGGTCAACATCCTTTTTCATGGGCAGTACAGTATAATCTGGTTGAGCCTCTGAGATCTCATTCGTCCATGGCTTGGACTGTAGCACAGACTGGGGCTCTTTCTGGGGACTTCCCCTGCCTGGAAACCAGTCCCCCGACCCATCATGGAGCTGAACCTGCTGTAGGTACGGGATCCGGAAAATCCTGTTTTGGTCCAGGCTTAACTTCTTCAGTCTTCAATTAAGGAAAATGAATACAGCAATAATGATACCTCAGGGATATTTACCAAGCAACTTTAGGGAAAAAACATGGAAGTAGGCTTGGACTCTTACTCT
The DNA here is from genome assembly GCF_000181295.1 of Otolemur garnettii. Taxonomy (NCBI): domain Eukaryota; kingdom Metazoa; phylum Chordata; class Mammalia; order Primates; family Galagidae; genus Otolemur; species Otolemur garnettii. The sequence goes on along the minus strand of NW_003852396.1, from coordinate 27,501,326 downwards.
TGTTGTGTGATCCTGAGCCAGGGACTTATTCTTTATGGACCTCAATATCCTTATTTCTAAAATGGGGATATTCCTTAACCATTCAAACTTCTTGTGAAGATTAAATGAGACAATATGTAACTGGTCTGGCATAAAATAGTAGCTGAATCCAAAGTAAATGTTCTAGGAAATCTAAAGCTTGACCATTTAAATGCCAATGTTTTCTTTACTTCAAATACATAGAACTCAGCAGTTCAATTTCTTTTTCTGATTCTTTTTTGTCTCTTCTCTCAGGGTCAGGATTCTGTCTGGTGTAGTATCTCCTCCCATTCTCCTTTCTCTTTATTGCTTCTAATTTAGTCACATGATAAAAAATGGCCTTACTGACTGATGCCCATTTTTATAGAGGAGCTAAAGTTCAAAGGGAATAAATGACTTACCCGTGGCCACACAGCAGAGATAAGTGGTGAAGCTGGGATTTAAACCCAGGCTTTTGGCTTCAGAGCAGCACTCAGAATGTGCATAAGGCTGGGGGTAATAGAGGGCCCTGCAGAGAGAGGCTTGTGGCTTTACCTCCTGAGCCCGGCTAGGCTGGCAAAACAATTGGGATTGGAGAGTTTGTTGTCATCCAACATCAGTGTCTCCAGCGCTGGGAACCTCAGGATGTACCTCCTGCTTGTCAGTGATGTTTCAGATGCCTCCCTGTGAGTGCAAAGATCTTGAGTAATGAGCAAGGGCAGGGAACAAGCTTCACCATTTCCAGGAAATAGTAGAGGATAAGAAACTCAAACTCGGCTCGACGCCTATAGCTCAACCGGCTAAGGCGCCAGCCACGTACACCTAAGGTGGCGGGTTCGAATCCCCAGCCCGGACCCGCCAAACAACAATGATGGCTGCAACCAAAAAATAGCCGGGCATTGTGGCGGGCGCCTGTGGTCCCAGCTACTTGGGAGGCTGAGGCAGGAGACTCGCTTGAGCCCAGGAGCTGGAGGTTGCTGTGAGCTGTAATGCCACGGCACTCTGCCCAGGGGGACAGCTTGAGGCTCTGTCTCAAAAAAAAAAAAAAAAAAAGAAACTCAAACTCTCTGAGGATTCCCGGAAACACCTAAGAGTGAGATTCAAGGAATGTGATGTCTTGTGGGCAGGAAGAAGTGGGGGCATTTTAGGTATTATGTAATGTGACCTAATTTGTGCCCCCAAGCAGATGAAGTCTAACCAGCCTGGGAACTTCTCTAGTGCCCAACAGTGGTCCCTGTTGAGATGCACAGAGGAATAATTCCCTCCCCACCTTCCTTTTCCTCAAACTCCACCCATACATACTGGCTTCTGTGCAGAGAAGGTTACACACATCACTCAGACTGGGGTGAAAGGAGATGGGTAGTGCTTGTGGAAACATCAGGGTAAATGAGGCATGACCTAGTTAGAGGGAGCATTCTGTGGGTAGAACACTGCACAAGTTTGGCTCAGGGCAGACTCCTTGGTATGCTGTGTCACCTCTTGGACTGATAACCATAGGAGCACTGGGAAATAATGCTGCTATTATAGACCACAGGTTTGCTACCAAGTGGGGTAAAGTAGGCTGAATTAAGGGCACGATCACTGGCTGCAGTGAGGTTCTCTTCTGAAATGCCTTCATAAAATGCAAGTAAGGAGTTGAGAAGTCTCTTCTTAAACTCTCTGAGGATTCCCAGAAACACCTAAGAGTGAGATTCAAGGAGCAGGATGTCTTGAATCACATAGGTGGGCAGGAAGAAGTGGGGGCATTTTAGGTATTACATAATGTGACCTAATTTGTGCCCCCAAGTAGATGAAGTCTACTCTATTGCAAACACAGGCAGATGATTCAAATCACATTTTGATTCTTACCTTCATACTCCATCCTACCCGCATACCAAAATAGTACACATAGGCACAAATATATACAGCATACACGTATACAAGCCACAGAACACACGCACAAGAGGAAGGGAAAATGCATTGTGTCAAGCATTTTATATGTATTATCACAGAATAGCACTTACTTATTTCCTTTTCCGATTAGGAAACTCAAGCTCCTAAAGTCTCATAACTAGAAAGTGAAAGAGCTCAAACTAGAACCTAGGTCTTCTCAACTCCCCAGATCCAGGCCCTTTCCACTGTGGCATACCACCTTTCACATTCACATCTTCAAGCCCCATGTGGATTAAAGGATGGGGAGATGGATAAAGGTAGCCATTGCTTGGGCTAGAGAAAGTGAGCTTAACAAATGTAGGCAGTGAGTTCAAAAGCTAGGACTGTCATATACACCTGAAGTTAGGAATATATTACAGAAGAATTTAGTGAGGGTGTACTCTCTCAAAATGAACGAATTACTAATTCATTTGTTCATTCACACTCATGAATTTCTTTAACATATATTTATATAGCCAGGTACTAAGATTACAAAGAAAAAAAGAACACCCCTTAAGTGCTTGTAGTCTTATGGAGTAAATGGATACACTGTATGCACAAACACTACAATGTGGGTAAGGCACCCACTTGGGGAAGGCAATGTTTAAGTGAAACCATGAAGATTGGAAAGGCAATCTGCCACATTCTTAGCCATTGTGAAAGGGAGGCTGGAGCGGTCACATAATTAGAAGCTCTGAGAAGCTTTGTCTTTCATCACAAGGCCCTAAGGGATACAGTTAGCCTATTTGTGAAAAAAAAATAGTCTCGTGGTGAGAGAGAGGGGCAGATGTGAAAGGTGAGAGACAGTACTTCCAGGCTGCTCCACAGCGCCTAGGACCTACATTCAGTATGTTCCTAAGGCATGGCTATGAGATTCACCAATGTTCTTACACCAATTTTTTGCTTACTCTAACACTGACAGACTTCTGAAGATTATAACTATGACAGTTCTGACTAAAAATAAAGGACAGGTCAGATAAAGTTTCAGAAAGAGCCCTGGCAGCAGTGTGGGAAATAGGCTTAAAATCCAAAGACCAGGGATACTCAACAGAGAAGACAGGATGTCTTTAGTTTACAATATTTCCAAGGTCATGGGCAACTCTCTTCCTCTTTCTGGAAGGACCAACTTTCATACACCGAATTTTTAATCTTTGAGAGCAATTACGGAACATTGCATGGCAGCTCTGTTGATTTATAATTGATGGGCCAATCTTCACTCCTGTGAAATATGAAACTGCTAAGAAATAAGGCTTAAAAACCTCCTCTTAATCTCCATAATGAAGTAGTTAATTTCTGTCCTGTCTCTTGTGACAAGTTATAAGTGTACTGCTTTGCCTTCTTAAAATTCTACCCTAGTCTTGGCGCCCGTTGCTCAGTGGTTAGGGCACCAGCCACATACACCGAGGCTGGCAGGTTTGAAACCGGCCCAGGGCCTGATAAACAACAAGGACAACTACAACAAAAACAGCCGGGTGTTGTGGCGGGCACCTGTAGCTACCTAAGAGAATGACTTAAGCCCAAGAGTTTGAGGTTGCTGTGAGCTGTGATGCCATAGCACTCTACCAAGGGGGATATAGTGAAACTCTGTCTCAAAAAAAAAAAAAAAAAAAACCCCAAAAGAAAAAACTTTTCTTAACCCTAATTATAGCATGGGCAAGTTTCATTCTTGTCTGTAAAATAGTATCTTAAAAGAGAGTAGCAGTTATTAGATGGGTGAGGGGGACAGATGCCGGGCTTTAGAAGAAAGCATCGGGCTCTCCCACTGAGCTCTGTCTGTGGCAGTTTGAGAGAGGAGCACTTTCAAGTGGCAGAGGCTATCAGTAGTGTAGAAACTGAGGTTTCCAGCTCCTCAAAGTGATGCTATTTCTATTGTTCCTTCTCTCTCCCCCTTTCTCTCTCTCTCTTTTATTAAGTGTGAAACAAAGTTTCTTGGGGAAGAGAAAGATTTTACAGAGTAAGAAAGCATACAAAGCAGGATACATTCGCTATAGACAGTGACCAGGCCTCCATTGATAGGGCAAATGGGCAAAGAGGCTGTTGTTCCTTCTCTTGGCAAACAATTAATATCATTTAAAATCTGAGCAATTTAACCTAGTTGTTTTAAAAGCTGAGAGTATGTGCAGTGGTTGGAGTTAGCTATGGGAATTCATGTGCCGTATTAGGAGAAGCATGGGGAGGAGGATCAGGACCCTTGAGCTCTTCTGCAGGTGCTGCTGCTGCTTTGTTTACTGTGTGACTTCTGGCTGGTGTTGAGATTCTCTGGGCCCAGATCCTTGATCTATATGGTAAAAGAGTATTTCTTTTACTTTACATTATAGGGCTTCAAATGATGCTAAAACTATCTCTCCACAGACTGAACCCAAGGCTGCAGCAAACAAGATAGAACTCAGTAAGGGCTTACATCAGGACAAATGTCAGATCAGCTTCTATGTTAAGATACAGAAAATCCACTATGCCAATGCACAGGATAAGAGAGACATGGCTTACCAGACTGCCTAAGTAAAAGAGGACTTAAGATATGGCTGCTACAAGGCCAGGTGCAGTGGCTCACTCTTGTAATCCTAGCACTCTGGAAGGCCAAGGCACTGAGGCAGGCGCCTATAGTCCCAGCTACTTGGGAGGCTGAGACAAGAGAATCATTTAATCCCAAGAGTTTGAAGTTGCTGTGAGCTATGATACCATGGTATTCTACCAAGGGCGATAAAGTGAGACTCTGTCTCAAAAAAAAAAAAAAAAAAGATGTGGCTGCTAAAAACCCAGTGCTCCTTTAGATAGCATTATTAGGAATACAGTGACTAAAAGAAAGGATAACAATTCCCCCTGTGCTCTGTGCTGGTCATGCCTGAAAAAGCCAATTTGTGCAGTTTCAGGCAGAAAGAGAAAAGACCTAATGGGAGAGCCAAAGTAGCAGATTTCAGCTCAAAACTAGTAATAGTCTAAAGAGGGAGGGGGTCAAATATTGCCCTAACTCATGAGGATAGCGATAATAGCAAGAAATGAATATGCAAGGAGTTCAGGATAGATGAGGTAAATCATGAATAGAAAAGAGAAAAGAAAGGAGGATGGAAAAGCAGAGTCAGGCCTTGTGAGCAATGTTAATGAAGTTTATCTTTAGGAAACTGGGAAGCTGCTGGAGGACTTTAAGCAGGGCAGTGACAGAATCACATGTGCATTTTAGAAAGATCACTCCAGTTGACACAGTAAGGGGGCTGGTTGGGAGAGGAGAAACTGGAGACTGAGACCAAACAGGAGAATAAGAGAAATGAGTGGGTTTAAGAAAAATTCAGAAAGTAGAATTTATAGCATCTGATGATTAAATGGATGTGTGGAGTGCAGAAGGGCAGAATTCAGGCTGATGCCCAAGGTTCTTTTTTTGAGACAGAGTCTCACTATGTTGTCCTCAGTAGAGTGCTATAGCGTCATAGTTCACAGCAACCTCAAACTCTTGAGCTTAAGCGATTCTCTTGCCTCAGCCTCCCAAGTAGCTGGGACTACAGTTACCCATCACAACGTCCGGCTATTTTGTTGTTGTTGTTATTGTTGTTTGGAAGGTTCAGGCCAGGTTCAAAGCTGCCAGCCCTGGTGGATGTGGCCGGTGCCATAATCACTGAACTATGGGTGCTGAGCCAGATGCCCAAGCTTCTAACCTGGAAGACTACATAGGAGATGGAGAGAAGTGCCAGTTGCTGAGGCCAGGGAAAGAGGAGAGGAGATTTTGGCATAGATGACTTTGGTTTAATAAGCTTAGAACTCAGAAGACTTGGGAAGAAACAAGACCACCATTAAAGATATAAAGATTAAGAATAAGAGTAGGTCAAGTGTGAACAACTAGGGAATACGACCATTTAAGAGGCTGACAGAAGAAGAGGAATCCACAGAGTGGACTGGGTGTAGATAGATGGATAGGAAGAAAATAATACCAATGATTTGTTTGGAGACCCATAGCTTTCATAGAGCACTGATTTCAACTGATACAGGATTCCCCCAGGAATCCTGGGTGGGCTCAGAAATCAGTCTCATCACAGACCCCACATAGGCACAAATAGGCCCTTTCCAGGCCACATTCTTTGGGTTCAAGCAAGGTCTTGAAAAAAGCAGCCTGATAGGTATCTCATCTGGGTGGTTTCATCTAGATGGTTCCTCTTAGAATAAAGAACATACATCCTCTTGCCTCGGCTAGGGGAAAGACTGTAAGAACAGAATTCCTCAGCCAGTTTTAAAACTATTTTCTGCCAACAGGCCCTTGGCCAATTGTGATATGTTCTGGGCATATATTCCCAACACCCCCTGCCCATGGGATAGGAAAAGCAGTATATAAACCCCTAGACAGAGGCCTACATGAGCTTCCCACTTGGGTTCCCCTCCATTGCTGGAGGTTCTGCTCCCCTTCTTTCTCTTATCTCTTTTATCTTTCAATAAACTCTGTCCTTTCATTTACTTGCATGGTCTGTGTGGTACATGGTTTTATTCTTTGAACCCTGAGATCAAGGACCCAACACAGAGAAATTACAGCTATACTGTGATACAGATAGGAGCACATTTATTTTCTTCCTCTTATATATAAGGAAATGGAAGTGCAGGAGAGTAGAGACTTCTCTTACTTTACGTAACAAGGCTTTCCACCGAAAACAATTAGAGTGATGAATAAAACATATAAAGAAAAAAGATCCATCATTTTAATATGTATAAGAGACTTGAAAAAAGTAGAGAAGCAGAGTATGTCAAATCTAAAAACTCAAGAGAGAGAGATGAACACAGAAACTCACTTTAGCATGAAAGGTATTCGCTAATCCTGTTGAAACTTAACTATGGCTTGACAGTATCATGGGGCGAGAGAATCAAAGCCCAGCGCACATTGAAGGTAACGTGGGACATTTAGTCAGAGACACCTCCCCCAAACCCCTTCCATCCCCATTCCCCCGGAATCTGGAATCCTAAAGGGATATACCTTCAGCATAGAATGAATCAGAACTTTCCCCTTTATCCACAGGCAGGGGAAAATTGTCTTAGAGTGAATAGAGAACGGGAAAGGAGAGGACATACTGTATCTCTTGTAAAAGTATATCACAAATCTGTATCCTCAGAGTAGTCCAGAAAATTCTCAGTGAGGAATTTAAACTTGATTTCATACTAAGTATCCCTAGGCACCTGGCCAAAATAAATGGAAAGGCTTATGGTTTTTCAGAATAAATAATGTGGGCCAACTCTTCACTAAGTATAAGCTAGAAAATCTAGACAAAATATACATTTAAAAACGATCTGCTGAAAGATATATCTGGAAACTAATAAGCTGTGAAGAATGATGGAGCCAAGATTTGAAAAAAGAAGGCATTCCAAAGGAGTTCAGACAACCCTAGGGTTGTCTGCTGACTCCAGAGTTGGCAGAGAGGCTGAGAAGGTGGGCAGAGGAGCCAAAAGTTGGAGTCCAAGGAATGCCACAGAATGTAAGCCTAACTGCCCAAGCTCTACAGGCATTAAAAGACTAAACCCTAAGAGGAAGTGTACACTAGTTATAGTGCAGCCCTTGCAGAAAGTGAAGACCAGCTGCAAATAATTTCAATTTCTATAATTGAATTAACATGATTTAGAATTATTAGTGATCTAGATAACCAAAAAACTCTTGATCTGGTGAGAAAAAAATGATCTGAATTGCCCAAAGGGACCATCACAGTCTTTCATTCAGTTCTCTATTTACATTGAAATTAAGACTAATTAAACTTAAATAAGATTGAAAATTCAGTTTCTGAATCACAATAGCCACATTTCAAGTGCTCAATAGCTCAATATGGCTAGTAGCTACAGTCCTGAACAACACAGATATGCAACTTTTCCAGCACTACAGTGAGTTCCATTCAACAGTGCGAAACTACGCTTTGTAAGGATTACTACTAGACAATACCTGCAAACTGGTGCTAATCTCTGGGGATATGAAAGGCGTGGTGGTCCATTATTTGAAGTGAAGGATCATGAAGAGCAAATGAAAGAAGGGAAATTTAGCTTGAGTCTATTTCACAATGCACCCAATGAAGTCAAGTCGTAAACCTATTTTGTACTTTCTCCCTGTTCCTGAATGTGTAATTGAAATAATCGTACTAAACAGCTGGCGGAATACCCACATTATTCATTGAACAAAGTGAGAGCTATTACAGTAGTAGGGCATGCCAAAGTGAAACCCCAGGAACTTTTCTAAACTAGAAAGATGGAAGGATAATGATTCCTATGATATCCCTATTTAACATCCTTTGTTTACTTGACTTGTGCAAAAGTCAGGTTTTGAAGAAGACTGTAGATTACTGTAAGCTTAATGGAGTGGTGACTTCAACTTTCAGTTGCTATTCTAGCTGTGGAATCTTTTTATTGCAGCAAATCAACACAGCCCCTGGCACTTGGGATACAGCTAAGAACCTGCCAAATGTTTCTTTATCAATTAACAAGAACTACCAGAAGCAGTCTGCCTTCACCTGACAGGAGCAGTACACCTTTGTCTTCTTCCCTCAGGGCTATAGCAACTCTTCAGCCCTATCATAAATCTATTACCCAGGGATCTTGATTGTAACGTTCTCCAGAATATCATGATGATTAAACTGATAAGCAGGGAAAGGTGCTATATTAAGACACACATGTGCTACAGGATGGAGGCAATTCCCAACCCCCCAAATCGAGGGGACTACCATCTTGATTAACTTTCTTGGTGTTAGTGGCACCTGTGGCTCAAGGAGTAGGGCGCCAGCCCCCTATACCAGAGGTGGTGGGTTCAAACCCAGCCCTGGCCAAAAACTGCAAAAAAACAAAAACAAAAACTTTCTTGGTATCCAGGTAATTTGAAGTGTATTGAGATACATAAGGGCTATCCACAAAGTATTCATCCATTGTTAATACCATTTTGCATATTACATGCTAGATCAGTGGTTCTCAACCTTCCTAATGATGCAACCCTTTAATACAGTTCCTCATGTTGTGGTGACCCCCAACCATAACATTATTTTTGTTGCTACTTCACAACTGTAATTTTGCTACTGTTATGAATCATAATGTAAATATCTGATATGCAGGATGTATTTTCATTGTTACAAACTCCCCCCAAAGGGGTCCCGACCCACATGTTGAGAATAATGTGCTGGATACTTTCCAGATAGCCCTTATACTTGCAATGTGAAAGATACAATCCTATACCTTGTACCACCTGTTACTAGGAAAAAAGCACAAAGGTTCATTGGTCTTTTTGGATTTTGGAAGTTACATATAAAATATTTGTGCTGTTCTAACCCATTTACTAAGTTTCCTATAAGGCTGTCAGTTTTGGTACGGGAATCATTAAGTTTCATTTTTAACCTTTCTGTACTTAATGCTTTTGGATGACATCTTGAATGTAAAGTTTTTTTCTATGTTCACTGTAATATGAGATTTTAAAACGTGACATTAGTTTTGTTTTGTTTTGAGACAGAGTCTCACTTTGTTGCTCCTGGTAGAGTGTCATAGCATCACAGCTACAGCAACCTCAAACTTTTGAGCTCAAGTAATCCTCTTGCCTCAGCCTCCCAAGTAGCTGGGGCTACAGGCATCCACCACAATGTCTGGCCTTATTTTTAGAGATGGGGTCTCACTCTAGTTCAGGCTAGTCTCTAATTCATGAGCTCAGGTGATCTGCCCACCTCTGACATTAGTTTTTAATACTATTTATTAAGGTGAATTACATAGTTCAAGAAAATGAAAATACTGTATACCTGTTGACCATCATGATTTAAAATGTTATGCTTCTTTAGCTGAAACATGATGCTATATAAATACATTGACATATGAATGTTCTAAGATTAAGAAAAGGGGCCATTCTTAAAACATACATGAAGATGGAAGTGAAATCTGATACATTCAATTAATTTTAATAACATAATATAATAAGTAAGGCTGCCAGTTTTGAGTGTGGTCCAGAGCAGAACAAGGTTTTATATATCTAGAAGGCAATGCAAGTTGCTCTTCCATTGGGCATGATGACTCAGCAGGTCCAAATGGTGTCCATGGCAAACAGATGTGCTGTACAGAGAGGGGTGCCATACATCTTGGTTTTCAATGACATTCTGAGTTTTCACCTGTCATCCTAAAATAATTATTAATAGTTTCCTTTTTTACTCTCTAATATGTCTTGTCTTGGTTGCTAAGTTACATGATCACTATGAATAGAGCTTTTTGTAGACACCAACAGCAGAATAATTTTTGAGCAAAGTCATGCCCTATTCAGAAGAAAACTATTGTCCTTTTGAAAAATAGTTTCTGGCTTACTACTGAATATTGGTAGAGAATGAATACCTGACCACAGGGCACTGTGTGACCTGAGTTGCTCATCATGAACTGAATGTGCAACCAAACTCCCTCATCAAGAGAAAGCAATATTTGAGATCAATCTCCAGCAAGTCTGAGAATGTTATAGGAAGATATGGCTTAGAATCCTAGGATGCCTACCTTTCCTTCAATCCTCAACCAAGGCTATAATTAGCTCATGAAGGAAGAAAAACCTCCAGCTGGATTTACAAGTGATTTTCCATGATATGCTGATACATAACAAAAATGAACTATTATAGTATTATAGCCTAACACTGGAGTGGCCTGAATGACAGAGGAATAGAAATTCACCAAGTAGGCAGAACTCAGCAATATAGCTAATTGTTGATTTGCTTTGTCAGAGAGGTAACCAGAAATTCAGAGCTATGCTGATTCATGGGCAGTGGCTAATGGTTTAGCTGAATAACTGAAGCTTGGAGAGAAACAATGAAAAACTGCTGACAGGGAGGTATAGAGAAAAATTATGTTATTGGACCTCTCAGAATGGATAGTCTGAAGATTATATGTGTCCCATGTGCATGTTACCCCAAGATTATCCCCTGGCAGAGCAGATTCTCAATGATCAGGTAGACAAGGTGACCCATTCCATGAGTGTCAGTTGGCCTCTTTTCCTTGGACACACTGATGTCCAAAATAGCCTTGCAAAATAGCCTTGGTAGCAGGGATGAAGACTATGCATTTACTCTCACCAAAGCAAATCTGGTTATTATCCCTGGTGAGCACCCAACTTGCCAATAGCAGAGGCTGTGGCTGAGCCTTTAACATGGCACCATTTTGGGGGGGATTACTTAGCCATATAGTATCAGGTTGACTACCATGGATACCTTCCTTCAAAGAAGTAGTTCTTTGAACATATATTCTTGTTTTTTTTTTTTTTT
>NW_003852396.1:27460836-27488538 GCF_000181295.1 Otolemur garnettii | reverse complement strand
GGCTATTTTTTTTTTTTTTTTGGTTGTAGTTGTCATTGTTGTTTGGCAGCCCCAGGCTGGATTTGAACTCACCAGCGCCAGTGTATGTGGCTGGCACCCTAGCCACTGAGCTATAGGCACCAAGCCGACATTTCCATTTTGTTCAGATATTGATTTCTTGACCTTCTTTGAGTATCTTTAAGACAATTGTTTCCAAGTCGTTTTTTTTGAGACAGAGCCTCAAGCTATTCCCCTGGGTAGAGTGTGGTGTTATCACAGCTCACAGCAATCTTCAACTCCTGGGCTCAAGCGAGTCTCCTGCCTCCACCTCCCAAGTAGCTGGGTGCCCACCACAACGCCTGGCTATTTTTTTTGGTTGCAGCCATCATTGTTGTTTGATGGGCCTGGGCTGGATTCGAACCCGCCACCTTAGGTGTATGTGGCTGGCACCTTAGCCACTTGAGCCACAGGAGCCAAGCCAATTGTTTCAAAGTCTTTAGAAAGTACTCTCTCAGTTTCTGTTAGCTTATTTTTTCCTTTGGATGGGACATACTTTCCTATTTCATTGTATACTTAGTGATCTTTTTCTTTGAAAACTGGATATTTGAATTTACTAATATGGTACTTCTGGAAGTTAGATTTTCTCCCTTTACTATGGTTTACCATTTTGGGGTTTTGTTTTATTTTCTTTTGATTATTATAAGGTGTCTTATCCTAGCCCTTGTCAAGGATGAGCCCGAGGTATAAACTTAAGATCTTCTCAGGTATTTTTTAAGCCTGTGCCTTTCCTTGGGGATATGAGGTAACTTTCTAATTTCTCCTGCATATGCAGTTGCTCTTTAATGTCCTAGATGTTAATATCTGGTTCCCAAAAGGAAGAATAAAAGAAAAATGAAGGGGAATAAAGAAAAGGTTTTGGTTCTTAAATTTCCTGTAAGTCTCTTTTCATCTGGGAAGGAAGGGCTTATAATAGTGGGGAGAGGTATATATATAATAACAGCTGCCCACCTCTCTGTCTACATCTCCATAATCAGAAGCAACAATCAGTGATATAGCACAGATGCCCAACATTTGGACAATAGGGACCTTTTTGCTCACCTTGGTTCCTACAAGTTGCATGTGAGTTACTCCAGGAATATAAACATGACAGCCTATTATAAGACTGGAGGTTGGGGAGTGGTAGCTGCTACTGAACTAAAGGCTGAAATTGACTAAAATTAAGCTGGCCATAGTGGCTCACACCTGTAATTGTAACACTTTAGGAGGCCAAGGGGGGCAGATTGCTTGAACTCAGGAGTTTGAGACCACCTGAAGAAGAGTGAGACTCCTTCTCTATTAAAAATAGAAAATCTAGCCAGGCATTGTGGCAGATGCCTATAGTCCCAGCTACTTGGGAGGCTGAGGCAAGAAGATTGCTTGAACTCAAGAGTTTGAGGTTGCTGTGAACTATGATGCCATGGCACTTTACCTGGGGTAAATCTATCTCAAAAAAAAAAAAAAAACTGACTAAAATTAACTACAATCTAGTCTAACTAAGCCTTACCCTGGAAGATGAAAATTTTTGATTGACTCTAATCTAGAGTTTCAAACTTATTACATCAAATTCTTCCAATGAAATTATTGTCTAGCCGAGGAAACACAGTCTTGGTGCTTCTTATTCTATCATCTTCCTATAATCCTCTGATGAAATAGTCTTTGATGATTTATTTATTATACCAGCTAGGTAAAGTTGGAGCAGTTGAGGTCCTAACTTATAGCACGGGGAACCACATAAGCCAGCAACCAACATTGATACTGTTTTTCTCAAAACCATTACATAAAAGGTCTAGGAGTTAATGAATGAAAACGAGTGTTGCTTCTCTTACAATTATATCTAATTATATCTAATAATCCACTTTCACAATTAGTGCTCCTCATTCTGCTACTTTGGGAACTTCTGATTTGGAGATCTTAGTTCCTAAGGAAGTGCTTTTACCAGGTGACACAAAAATAGTTCCACTGAACTGGAAGTTGAGGTTGCTACAGGTAACCTACTTAGGTTTTTCACTCCACTGAACCAATCAATATTCAGACAAAGCAGGGTTTACTCTATTGGTTGGGTGACTGATACTGTATATCAAAGGTAAATATAATTGTTGCTATACCTTGAAGGCAAAAAAAGAATATCTTTGGGATCCAGAAAATTATCTGGTGCTCCTCTTAGAAGATCCATGTCTTTTAGTAAAATTAATGGAAGACTATAGCAACCTGATAAAAGCAGGACCTTTAAGGACTCAGACCCTTCAGGAGTAAAAGTTTAGGACACCACACTAGTTAAAAAATCCCAACCAGATGAAGTGCTGGATGAGGACAAAGGAGCATAAATGGATGAAGGAAAAAGGATAAATATCCACTATGGCCTCCTGACCAGTTAAGAAAATGATTATAGCAACTATATATGTTTTCATGTATAATTTCTTCTGTACTTGTTGTGTGTGTGTGTTCGTGCACGCATGTGTACGCTGGCATATTGTATGTGTAAACTACTAGCAGTGACTGACTCTCCAACTTAGTTTTTTCTATCTATAAATTTCATTAGAAGAGAAAATAATATCATCCAGAGATGGATACAGTAATTGAGGGAACTGTGTCTATCCCTTTTTTGAGGATGGTGAAAGTATCTTAAGTCTAAGAGAAAAAGTTCCTACATGTTAGGTGAAAGCATGTAGTAGCTGTTATTGTTGTACTCAAATATGGAGAGAAGGATGAGAGCAGACAGTGGGGTTTCAAGGGCTTGACAGTGCCAGTTGTCTGCCTATTTGCTGTCAGCCTTCACTCCTTTCTTTTGTGCTCTGCTATGTATCCCAGGGGGCTGGAGCCATCTCTTAACTACACTTCTCAGTCTGCCTTTCCAACTGTCTTCCAGTTAGGCACTGCCAAGGGAAGGGACGGGTGGTGGGAGACTGGAAAGCCAGAGCACAGGGAGAAGCAACTCTTTCATACAGTTTCTAATGGCATTTCTGTTAGCTGCATCAGTGACAGTGCAGCAGAGATGGCAGTACTGGCGTGGTGACTGTACTGGCAGAGGTTCCAGCCCTGGCTGAGGCAGCACAGCTTCAGCAGATCTAGAATTACAGCAACAACTTCTGCAAAAGCACAGTGGCAGGTATGTGCTTCTGAGCTTTAGTCTCAGAGTTAGCAAATTCTGATCTCTGCATATCAATACTTCTTCCTTTTTGTGCTTCCCATAGTCCTTTCCCCCATTTTCCTCTTTCAGCCCTTTTAATATCTATGTAACTAATTCCCTCTGTTTATATTTGGTGATGTTTTAGGTGAACAAAGTTTCTCTGGGTATAATTTTTAAAAGAGTCCTGATCTTTTAGAGGTACATATTGGAATATTTATAGACAAATTTATATGAATCTCTTGGAATCATTTATGTGAAATATCTGAGATTTTTCTTAAGAATAATCTATGGTGGAGGGTGGGAGGGGCCTAAATGAAACAAGATTCGCTATAACCTCATCATTTTCAGGTGATCACCTTTGGGTGCTAGATACATGAAAGTTCATTCTATTATTAACTCTGCCTTATATGTGTTCAAAATTTCCCATAATGAAATATTAACTATTATATCTTTCCTTCAAGAATGAGTGAATGCATAAATTAATAAACCCCATCTATTTGCAATACCTTGAGTGGTTTTGTGTTCCTGACTAGAGCCTGACTGAGGCATGTCTTATAAAGAAAGCCTGCCTGAGAATTAAGCCAAAACCAAGGAAAACAAAGATATGTGCATGTACATAAGTGGGCAAGTGATACAGAGAGTGACAGAAATTGACCACATACTCAAGACATGGAGATGAACCTAGCCCTGGCAACATCCTGTGCACCTGTATCCAGTGAAATTAACTCACGTTGGAATTTTTCAGATATAAGAATTAGACTTATGTTACTTGCAAACAAAAGAGCCCCAACTAATGGACTCTCTAATATAATGACTACTACTATTACCCCAACCCTCTTAAAAACTAACCAACCACTATCATCACTATAATTTCCATCATATCTGCAATCATTACAATAAACATTATCACCATGACTTTCACCATCACCATCTCTAAGCTAGTTAACATTCACTAAATACCTATTGTGTGCAAAATACTGGGTCTTCATGTAGGTGTAACAGATCAAAGATGAGTAAGTCAGAGCTCCAGCCCTCAAAGAGCTCATAATCTACTTGGGGAGACCATATATATATCACCCATTTAACTATCATAAAGATACATAAGTCACAATAGAATGAGCTCAGTCCTAAACTAAGTAGGGAAACATTAAATTCAACTGATGCTTGCAGAAGGGAGGAAGAGGCCTGGGCTAAAGCAGTCAGAGAAGGTTCCTGGTAGGGAAGGAGGTTTGAGCTGGGCCTTGGAAAATGTACAGAGTATACATAAGAAGAGAATATAATAAGCCTGAGTGTGGTCTCTGGAGTCAGATGGACTTGGTTCAAATCCTAGCTCTGTCACTGACCATTATATTCCCTTCTTATTGTGTTGTGGTGGGGATTTTTCTTTTTTCTTTTTTTTGGAAACAGAGTCTTGCTTTGTCACCCAGACTGGATGCCGCGGCACCATCACAGCTCGCTACATCCTCCAGCTCCCAGACTCAAGCAATCTTCTTGGCTTGGCCTCCCAAGTAGCTAGAATTACAGGCATGTACTACCACGCCCAGAAGATTTTAAAAGTTTTTGTAGAGATGGGGGTCTTACTATGTTGCCTAGGCTGGTATTGAACTCCTGGCCTCATGCAATTCTCCACCTTTGAACTCCAAAGGGCTGTGATTACAGTTGTGAGCCACCGTGTATGCCGGCCCTTCCCTTCTTATTGTAGATATTGATCTTGCCATAAGAATCCCCTTCATGAGTCCTCTGCTACAGACCTTTGCGATTTGGGGCAAGTTATTTAACCTGTCTACCTCAATTTTCTTGTCTAAAACATGGGGATAATAACAGGACACCTACTACAGAGCTTTTGTGGAAATTAGATGAGTTAACGTATGCAAAGTACATATGTGTTATTATTAGTAAGAGAGGAAAGATCAGGACATCCTGGCCAGAAGGAATAGCCTTAGCAAATGTGCAGAGTGGGAATGTACAAAAACATTTTTAGAAACAAGTTAACAGACTTACTGAGCTGAAGCTGAGGGCTCACCAAGGGGAAATCATCTGGCAGGAGTAGTAGTTACAATTTGCAA
Source organism: Otolemur garnettii (assembly GCF_000181295.1). Lineage (NCBI taxonomy): Eukaryota > Metazoa > Chordata > Mammalia > Primates > Galagidae > Otolemur > Otolemur garnettii. Next base: position 27,483,327 of record NW_003852396.1, on the reverse strand, counting down.
ATGACCAACCAGAAGCAGGGAAAGTGGCTTCCAAACACCTGCATCTCTCCTAACTGCACCCAGGAAAACTGGTGCACCTATCTGTGGCCTTTCCTGTGAGCTTCAGTAGAAGGCATTCTCTCTGCTTACTTACAGCCCATCTTTATGGCACTTTCAAGTTGCTTTGAACTATTTCTTTGGATACTTGTACATAGGCAAAGGCTCCTGAGGGAACACACAGGATGGATGCCAGGAGGTAGAACTTACTGCTCTATGACAGCCAAATTGGGTGGCAGGGAGGTGAGCCCATTGCCTGTAAGGAGCAGGACACGAAGGTGTGGCAGAATCCCCAGATCACAGATGGCCTCTGCAGTCAGGCTGTTGAAGGAAAGGTCCAAGAACTACCATGCAAAGATAAAAAGGGAGAACAGAAATACTACATGTAACAATGATGCTCATACATGCGGTGAGAGCTAGCTATTCTTTTCCTAACTTTTCAGGATACCCCACAACCCACAGGATAAAACCCTGCTGGCTCTCTGGATTAACATTCAAGGTCTGCTGGAGTCAGTTCCCAACCTATTTTCCAGCTTTAGCTGCCACTACAATAAATTGACTCTTTTCCATTCCTTGTCCCATCTTTGCTTGTGCTTTTCACTCAAACGGGAATACCCTTCTTCCATGTATCCCAATTTAAGCCCTAAAAGGCTAGCTCAAAAAGCTGCCTCCTTATAAAAAACCTTTCCTAATTCCCCAGGCAGATAGACTCTCTTCCTCCCCTGACTTTGAGTGCTTTATCTAAACTGTTCTCAGAGTATTTGCCAAAGTCTGCCAGCTACCTGAGATAGCTAAATGCATGTCTGAGGAATAGAGATATCAGTATATGGATGTGCCTAGCACAGTGTCTGGCACCATAGTCAGGAAGATCTGGGATTCTATCTACCTCCTTAACATTACTCATATTTGTTCCCTCCAATCCATTCTTCACAGAGAAAGCAAGTTGTAACACTACCACTTCTCAGTCTAAAACCCTTTAATGGATCCCTATTATCCATAAGATAAGGTTTAAACTCCTAAGCAAGGTTCCAAAGTTCTCCAGTCTCTTCTGCTACCTCCAGGCTCACATATCACTACAGTCTACTGTGTCTCTGTTTCTATTCTAAGACACAGTTTTTACAATACTAAACCTAAGCTGTTTCATCAGTTTTCTAACTCAGGGGTTGGCCAACTAAGGGCTGAGAGCCAAACTCAACCTGCTGCGATTTTGTATAGACCACAAGCTAAGATTTTCACATTTTTAAATGGCTGAAAAAAAAAAAAGAATATTAATAGTAGAGGGGCACACTTATAACATTGACTCAAACTGTATAAAAGCAAATTATGTAACCATAAGGTGTTGACCCCTGTAGTATTTTTAAAAAAAATTAATTTTTGAAAAGAATAGCAGGGTGGCACCTGTGGCTCAAGGAGTAGGGTGCTGGCCCCATATAACGGAGGTGGCGGGTTCAAATCTGACCCCGACCCAAAACTACAAAAAAAAAAAAAAATAAGAATAGCAGTATATTACATGTAGAAATTATGTGAAATTCAGATTTCATTATTGTAAATAAAGTTTTATTAGAACAAAGCCATGCTCACTTGTTTACATACAGGCAACCCCCAAGTTACAAACATCCTATTTTTGTATAACTCGCACTAATAAATGGAAGCTATTACAGTAAATCCCCAAGATACCAACATCTGACTGACATATGATGCATTTTTATAAACAGAGGGTATTACAGGTAATAGGTAAATGTACCTGTCCCAACTTACATACAAATTCAACTTAAGAACAAATCTACAGAACCTATCTGCTTCATAACCAGGGACTGCCTAGCCTAAATTATCTATGGCCATTTTCTTTCTACAACAACAGAGCTGACTAGTTATGACAATTATGACTAGTTATAATCATATGGACCACAGAGCCTAAAGTATTTGTCCTCCAGCCCCTTGTACAGAAAGTTTGCAGACCTCTATTCTTGCCAATTTGGCTATTTACTGTTGGGTCCAAATTTGCTTTCCATAAAATTAAATACAGCTTAAAGAAACTTATAGTCATAGAATCACAGACCACAGAATTTCACAGCTGGGCCAGAATTTACAGAGGGGGAAAGTTAAGCCACAGAAAGGGTAAGATATTTGAGCAAGGATGCATGGCAAAGTACTGGCAGAACCAAGGCTAGAAACAAGGTCTTCTGACTACCAGGGCAGGGTCCCAGGTGAATCTTTTTCAGATATGCAAGCAGTGAATCAAATTATGGCAAAGTTAAGTTTTTCTAAATTGACTCTTAAAGAATTCTACTCTGGACTTTTCCCCTTGGGGCAGCCTTTTTGACAAACAAGAACAGAAGATTTCTGACCTGGCTACTACCTCTGCTGAGTCATATTAAGTTTTATTACACATCAAAGTATTCATTACTGTGAGCTGCAAATTCAGGATATTTGACATGTTTATCCTTTTTTTCAGGGAGCCCTTACAAATCACAGAGATGAAAACAAATAACTGGTCAGAAGATTTCCTGTTTTCATTTATATTCTGCATCTTAAATGTGATCTGCTCTCTTATGTAAATAAATATCCTTGGTAAATTCAAGTCTGCTAGATACATAATTTTCATCATGCTATCAAACAATAAAGTAGGGCCTCCAAAAAGTCAGTAATGATCGACAATCAGATCCAAGCTCAGCTGTGGGAGCAGAGCCTGACTCCTTTCTATGGCCCATTAGCACTTGAAATTGGGGTTTGAAGAAAACAGGGGTGAAAAAGACAAGTGGCACAATGCAAAACATAGGAGCTCAATGACCAGTCTTTGAGCAAGAACAAATAAATGGAAGTTCTTGAGAAGGTTCCAGCCTTCAGGTCAGAGAAACAGCTCTCCATATCTCTAGTGCATGTGGACCTTGTCATCCATTGTCTTTAATGAAATCCACTATAATTTTTTTTTAACATAGCACAAAATTTGCATTAGTTGCATTAGTTGTTGGAAATTAATTTTCTCTCTATTTTATTGAACTTTCAAGAGCTTTGCTTTCTGGACAATTCTGAGGATCACTCTTATCTCAATTCATAGTAAATCACTGTTGTCTTCAATATGACTTGAAACCATAGAAAGAAGTTCCATTATATTCAGTATAGCAGGCTTTAAAAATGCAAGGACATATAATCCATTTTAGGAAGATGATCATCTCAAGAGGTTAAAACCTTTTAAAACTTTGGCATTAGTCCCTGAAAAATTCACTTTTGTGGAAGTTTTCCATCTCTGAGAAGACTAGGTTAAGTGAGTCTTTTGTGAAGAATGGCTAACCCTGGATGTTTGCAGAGTAAATCATTTAAGTTACCAACACTTTGGGGTTGATCCTAAGACTCATGACATGCAGACATTTGGCTGAGGTTTAAATCTGAAACACTTCTACTACAAGGCCAGCAGGTGGGGAAGAATCCATTATTCAGTGAGTGAGCATGGCCAAATGCTCAGCTCCTCACCTGGCTCTACCTCTATTCTCCATGTGCACAGGGGCTCTCAAGTCTTGACAGCTTTCTTCCTTTGTAAAAAATAGTCCTCAAGTCTTCATGAAAGCTGAAGAGGTAATTAACTTGAAGTATAAGGAAATGCATGGAAAATGCATGACTATGGGAAATCAAGCTAAGAATGCAAACAAAATTTTCTGTATTTTGTAATCTGGGGTTTGGAGAATAGCTGTGAATATACTAATATCAAGAGTCTGATGCTGAACTCATGGGAGCATTATTTTATTTTATACTCATCTCTGGCCTCTACTAGACTATACAGCCTGCTCTGTTCCAGTCACTGGCACTATCCAGCTTACTCAGACTAGGACGGGTCTGTGGAATCAGTCCATAATGTCTCTACTTCAGCTGGTCCAATCTGCTACATCTACCTCTTAACCTCCATGGTTCTTCAACCCCCACTGCATCCAGATCTCCCCTCAAACTCTCCCTCCTATAATTTTCTGTTTAAACTCACTTTTTTTGCACAGCCTTTCTTGAACATGACCTTTGGCATTTATTTTCCTGGACCATGTACCACTGCTATAGGTAAAAATTATTTGCCACCACTGCTATCACCGTCACCACCACTGACACCTCTCCAGCAATAAAGTAAGAGCCTGGAAGGCCCAGAGGTTCAGGGAGCCCCTTCCCAACAGTTATAATCAGTAGAGAGTTCTATATCCATTTTTTACAGGGAATAGGTGGGCACCAAAAACTCCCTACCTCCAACTTACTTCCAAGAACTTAAAGTCTCCATATTTCACGTAGATTGTTCTTATGCCATTAAATGCAAGCTCCAGTTCCTTTAAGGCTGGAAATGTGTGGAATGCCTCTAGATTGGGAGGAAAAAGAGAGAATCTACAGCTTGTAAAACATTTAGGAGAAATAGTAATAATGACCATTTACTGGGTTCCCACTGTGTTAGGCCAGGGACTGTTGTAAGGTGCTTTACACACATGTTCTCTAAGTCTCTAATAACCCTGAAAAATATAGATTATTACTTCTATTCTAGGCTGAGAAAACAGACTCAGCCAGGATGATTTGGTAAAAATACAATTGCTGGTAAGTGGAAAAGCCAAGAATTGAATCCAAGTCTATTCAACTGCAAATCCCATTTTAAAGATTCTTTAATATTCCTGATTACAAAAGTTAAGCATGACTACCAAAAATAGTCAGACATCATGGGAAAATTAAGTTCCCTTTAATAACAATACTCCTAGATGACTATTAAAAGATTCATGTATAGCACCTAACTTTTTCTTATGTATATTCTGAAATACACACATACTTATTTTCACAAAAATGGAATCATACTATACATAATGTACTGTGACTTCTTCTTCTTTTTTTTTTTCCTTAACAGTATGTCTTAAAGATTGTTCCAGGTCAAAATATATAGATCTCCCAATGTCGTAATTATGTTCTATACAGACATACATTCCCCTACTAATAGCCTTCAGGTTATATGGATAAAAGGTAAGAAAACTATTCTCCCTCTCCCTGAGAACTGGACCTTGGGTTTTCTACCCCTGTTCCCTTGGTAACCTGAAATAAATGGTGTGGTAATTGTGTTACTAGGCAATGCCATTTGTGGTAAAAATGACCCCAGGTTAGTAAACTGCATCTGGGCTAGAAGAAACTATAAATGAATTATAAACTTCTGGATTGGGCACCACAACTTTGGGCTTCTCTGTGTGCAGTGACTCCTGAACTGCACATGTAACTGAACATGTCTTTTGCAGGAAATCCAGAAGCTACTCCTCTGAAGTGTTACAATGGCTATTGGCTCCTGTGAGGAATGAAGTTTCTAAGCCAGGGTGGCTCTTGCATTTATCCAAGGACAGCCTTGCACCTAAGCTGATAGTAGGGCTCAGGGGGCCCAGAGAATGGCTCATGGATGGCTGTGAGAACTATGTTGAAGAGAAACTCCTGAGGCTATCCTATTAGCACACTGTGTGGAATTACCTACAGCCTTCTAAGTGAACCCGGTGTTGAGTGTACCCCATGATAGTCTTGTGAGTCAGAATGTCCAGTAGAGTCTAATAAAAAGATTGCTTTGTGGGTATTTTAGCCTGTTTACAACGAACATCCTTATGCAAGTAGGTTTCTATAGAATAAATTCCTGGAAATATAACTACAGGCAATGACTATTTTAAGTGTTTTTTTTTTTTTTTTTTTTAAAGACAGTCTCACTTGGTTGCCCTCAGTAGAGTGCCATGGCGTCACAGTTCACAGCAACTCCAGCTCTTGGGCTTAGGCAATTCTCTTGCCTCAGCATCAATTATTTTAAGTTTTAAGAAACACTGCCAAATTATCTCCAAGATGTACCAACTTACTATACCAATTTATTGGACTTCCTCCAGCTAAATGCAAGAGTATCAATTTCCCTACCAATGCTGCCTGTCATTAGTCTTTTTCATTTGATAGGCAGAAAATAGTATCTTGATGCTATTTTAATTATCAGTGAGGTTAAGCATCTTTTCACATACCTATTGGCCTTTGTAGTTCAAGCTCAAGCTCCTGACAGACTACACTGTCTCCTAAAGAACAGGGACCTCAACATATGTTCCTCTAAAAACACTCCTCAAACTTAATGCAACAAAATTGAACTCATCCTATTCCCTGCCTAACCTGCCCCTCCTCTAGTCTACTCTGTCTCAGTGAATCCCCTTGGTTCCTTCCTCTCCCTACATCCCACCAGTTATCAAGTCCTGTTATTTCTACTTCATCCTGAATCAATCTCCCTCTATCTGTCTCATTCCTTTTGCCACAGCCCTGGCTGAGGGCCTCATCTCCTTTTCCCTGGAAAACTAAAACAATCCCTCAGGCTCCCTGGCCTCCATTGTCTCTTCTCTTATAATCCACCCTCCTCACAGCTGCCATTGAGCTTCTCTACTTAAAAGGCTTCCAAGGCTCTCTTTTTCCTGCAAGATTAAGTCCAAATCACCTGGGGTCCTTGATAATCTAGTCCCTGTCATCCTTCTAGTCTCATGCATTCCTTGTATGTGTACAAAGTCTCTTCAATCTTTCTGATAAGGCACTGCCTGCCTTTCTGTATTTTCTCCAACAGCTTAAAATGCCTTCTTACTACCTTCTACTTCCTGAGACACCCCTATTCATTTTTTGGTCTCAGCTTAGATGCTCTTCAGAAGTTCCTCCTGACATTCTAGCCTGAGTTGAAGCCCTCCTTATATGCTTATACAGCATTTTCTGATTCTCTCGATCATTCCTCTCACCACAGCCTGCTCTAATTGTCAAGAGTACATCTCTGTCCCTAAACCAGGAGCTAAGGCAGAACAGACACACTGTTTCTAATAGCCAAGCACTCAGATATTCCTAACACCCAGCAGGGGTCGCTATGGATCTGCTGAATAACTAAGGAGCCTTTATGCTCCTACAGGAGCATTTACAGGCTTAACATTTTTATACCCCCATCTTTGAGCCTGCAAGGCACACTACAAGGGGAAGAAGAAGGGAATTATCCCCATTTACAGATAGACAAATACTTCACAGAGAAATGTTCAAAGAAGGTGGTGCTGGTGCTGGGTTGGAAATGATGTCTGTGTGGTCTCTAGCACCTAAGTCTGTTACACACCAAAAGAGAGACACATGGACAATCATGGATGGACGGGCAGACAAATCCTAATACAAGTGAATAGCTATCCTGGTTTTCAGGAAGGAAAAATCTTACCTAGAGGCAGTAGGTTTTCTGAGGCATTGATATAAACCACGGACTCAAAATGCTTGAAGTCTTTTTCCTTAGCCTGTAGGAGAGTATTTCAGAACAAACACAAAATTAGTTCTTTCTGAAGCTTGCTGAAGTTCCAGAGCAACTGGAAGCAACTAAGGCCTAAAGGGATAAGAGACTTCCTTAGCAAAAGACCAGCTACTCGTTGAGGGCTATAGGGCTTCCTATTTCTTTTTTTCTATTAAGAAATATTTCAAATATACAGAAAAATATAGTGAGTGATACTCTGAAGATCTACGTAACCACTATCTAATTTTAATAAATCTGAATATTTTGCTGTCTTTACTTCAAATTTCTTTTTTTTCTTTTCTTTCTTTCTTTTTTTTTTTTTTTTTTTTTTTGAGACAGAGTCTTGCTCTGTCACCCAGGCTCAAGTGCCATGGCCTCAGACTAGCTCACAGCAATCTCAATCCTCTTGCTTCCCCCGTAGCTGAGACTATAAGTACCCACCACTACACCCAGCTAATTTTTCTGTTTTTAGTAGAGATGAGGGTCTCACTTTGCTCAGGCTGGTCTAGAACTCCTGACCTCAAGCAATCTTCCTGCCTCCCCAATTGCTAGGATTATAGGCGTGAGCTACTGTGCCCGACCTTTACTTCAAATTTCTTTAAAGAAACGAAACATTACAATGGGTGGACAACAATCATCAGTGCTCCCCTCCAAGTATTCCTCCCTAAACTTTTAACAGCTATCCTGAGTTGGTGATTATCATTCCCATGCGTGTTCTGTACTTATGTTATATACATCATGTATGTTATATATATGTATGTGTATTTAACAACCATATAGTACTATTCACCTATTCACGTTTTAAAACTTTATATTAAATGCAATCATTCTGTACACATCATTCTGCGACCTGTCTTTTTACTCAGCACTATGTTTCTGAGACTTACTTGTATTGATACATGTAGCTCTTTTGAAATTTGCTTATGTTGATGTAGCTCTACTTCAGCCATTTTAATTCCTGAATATTATTTCATTGTTTGAATATATTACAAGTCATCCATTCTCAGCTGGTGTACATTTAGTCTGTTTCCAAATTTTCATTATTATAAACAATGATGCAATGAACATTCTAGTAGATACCTTATCAAAAGAGTTTCTCTAATGATATGCTCCTATCAGGTGTGGGGAATGCACATCTTAAACCTTATTAGATGGTGCCACGCTGCTCTCCAAAGTAGTTAGACCAATTTAAGTCCTATCTGCAATATATGAGAAGTCCTATTTCTTTAATTTCTTGCAAAACAACATTATAAAACTTCAATTTTGCCAATCTGGTGACTGTAAAATTGCATTGCCATTTACATTTTCTCTTACGAGGTTGAATGTCTTTTCCCATATTTATCGGCCTTTCAGATTTCTCTTCTGTATATTAACACAATTCATGTCTATTGCCTATTATTCTACAGGGAGGTTTTTTTTTCCTATTGTTTTGTGGGAGCTCTTTACATATTCTGAATCCTAATCATTTTTGGTCATGTTAATTGCTAGTATCTTCTTCCACTGTACAGCTTATTTTTTACCTTTGTTTATGATATCTTTTGTTAAACATATCTTTAATAAACATTTTCATTTATGGTTTAACCATAAAGCTAGCAGGTGTCAACTCCAAGCTTGGGTTTCCGCTAAGCTATCATGCTCTCCAAGGTGTGTTTCTGGGTGTAGGGCTGTTCGTGGCCCATCCTTTGAGCTAACAGTCAGCACACTCATGTTTCCCTCACTGATTTTATTACCTAATCCTGTCTATCTCTATAACCATCTAAGCCTGGCCTCTTCCCCTCCGCACTGGACTATATGCTCCAGATTTTGTGGAGCCATACTAAGCCTCAGTAATGTTTGGTAGGTAGTTGGATAGATGAGTAGATAAGCAAAGGAAAAATAGACAGTACCCGATCGGGGGGACTGAGTTTTGGCCAGCCATGTTGTAGTCCTCAAAAGCTGCATTGATAGAGACCCCTGAAATCTTCTTCTATTACTTTGTCTCACCATTATATATGTGAACTATATATTACATTCATATGCCAGCCTAGAATGAAGGGCCTCTCATCCCAAGACAAATGAATTTCTACAGCTAACCCATCTCCAAGTAACTCAATTCTGAAAATATGAGTGCCAAATGAAGTGAATTAGTACCCTGTTAGGGACTAGTCTTCTCTATCACTAATTTGGGGACTCTGTGGCTCACAGTTCCTACTCCATGGGACTGGCTTATACAAAAAAAATTTCATTTGATATGCTGTGGAACCCTATAAACCAAAACTACATGCCATGATATCCTGTATATACACTAGCTAATGATGGGTCACAAATTTGGCTCCAAGCAGCCCATAAGCCAATGCAAAGAAAGAAACATGATTCATTACATGAGTCATAGCACCTCTAAGTTAAGAATAAACCAGCTTCTCAGGAAAATCATTACCATTTCCGGCACCGAAATCTGAGAGAAATTTCTCTTAGAGGCTCTTATGATGGGAACTCAGTGTCACACATGGATTACACCCCAACAAAATTATATGGCAAATTCAAAACCAGTTTGATGAGGCAATTTCCTCTAATTCACTTCAAATAGGACAAGGACTATGCCAAATTTATAGTCAAAGCTTGTGTCTGAATATTGTTTCCTACCTAGAATGTCCTGGTCTGACCTTCCTCCCATGTGACCAGATTTCCAGTCCCTAGAGGCTCTGGGGAGAGCAGCCAGGTTCTGCCTCAGGCCTAGCTCACCCCAATCCAAACTTTGCTGGCTGATCTCACCTTGGAGAACTTCAGGCCGCTCACATTAACAGTGCACAGATCTGATGGCTTCTTTACAGCGTGGTGCTTCAGCTGGAACATAGGACAGAGAACCAGTTCTCAAGGCCCCAAGAAAATATAATTAACTAATCTATTTCATTTCATTTTTTGCTTACCAGGTAATATTATACATTTGTCATAATGTGATTGCTCATTCATTCATTCATTCACTCATCCATTCACCAAATATTTACCATGCAGTACTTTGGGCACTACACCATGCTAAACACATGAACAAACTTACTTCTAATCTTAACTAAACCACTGGTCATAAGATTATCTCCCTTTCTTTAATGAGAAAAACAAGGTTAAGAGAGGTAATATGCCTTGCCTAAGGTCCTACATCTAGTTAAACAGTAGATCTATGATTTGAATCCAAATCTGTAATCACTAACTCTGTGCTCTTTTGACTACCATATGTCGTCCCACATCATTAAAAAGTTAGAAGCAAATGTTAGCTTTGGAGCTTCTATTTATTTTAGTCAAATATCATTCCTTTTTTCTGTTAATCATTTATGTATGGAACCTATTATGTTTAGGCACTGAAGTAGGCATTGAGAAGACAACAAAATAAAAGCAGAAACATTCTATACCTTCGTAGATCTTATAGTCTCATGGGAAACCAAGTAGCAAGCACATATATATAAATATGACAATTTTTTTTTTTTGGGGGGCCAGGGCTGGGTTTGAACCCACCAACTCTGGCATATGGAGCTGGTGCCCTACTCCTTTGAGCCACAGGCACCGCCCTGTATGATAAATATTTTAAAGTAGAAATTAAAGGTGCAATGGGAAACCATAACAGGAGGTCCTAACCTCAGACTGAAAATAAGGAAATATTTACTTGAAGTAATATTTTGGCTTAGAGCTAAGAGCTAAATAGGAGCTGGTCTCAAGAAAAAGGATAGAAATGTGAAGGCTACCACTGTAGGAAGGAGCAAGGGGCTTTTAGGAAGATTTAGAGAGTCAGCCATTAGATCATGTAGGTACACATTGGGTCTGTAAAGGAGCATGGATTTTATCCTATAACCAATAGAAATCTTTGGGCGGTGCCCATAGCTCAGTGGGTAGGGCGCTGGCCACTTACTTACACCTGGGCTGGCCAGTTCAAACCCAGCCCAGGCCAGCTAAACAACGACAACTGCAACAAAAAAATAGTCGGGCATCGTGGCAAGTGCCTGTAGTCCCAAGCTACTTGGGAGGCTGAGGCAAGAGAATTGCTTAAGACCAAAAGTTTGAGGTTGCTGTGAACTGTGACCCCATGGCATTCTACCTAGGGCAACATAGTGAGACTCTGTCTCAAAAAAAATAAAAATAAAAAAAGAAAGAAAAGAAATCTGTCAGAGAAATATAAAAATTGCTGTCTGATACATACAGATGTATCAGAGTACATCATGTAGATGGAAAGACAGGATAGGAAAGGAAGAGATCAATGTACCAGACACTGTTAAATGCCTTCCCAATACCTCTTCTCTACTTCTTCCATGTTAAAGAATACCAATGTTATTCACATTTCCCTGAACAGACATGTTCTTAAACCCTAGCTCCAAGGGATAAGTCCTGATCTGCCTAAACCAATAGGTCTAGGGGTTAACCTCTGACTACTTGGCTATGTGATATAGGTCTGTCTGGACAATGTGACACTGGCTGCTAGAAGTGAGGGTGAGGGACTAGTTTTGGAAAGCTTTTTCTTCTAAAAATAGACTTAAGACAGTGGCAATTCCTTCTCTACCTCTGGATGTTTTCTTCTATGTGTGATGACCAGAATTGCTGCAGCCACCTCAGGATCACAAAAGCAGTTAGCCCAAGAGGACAAGTCAGCATGCTGAGGATGGCAGAGCAGAAAAATGGAAGCAACCTGAGCCTTAGAAGATGTCATTAAGGCTTGGTGCCTGTGGCTCAAGGGGCTAAGGCACCCGCCACATACACCTTAAGAGACGGGTTCAAATTCAGTCCGGTCCTCCAAACAACAATGACGGCTGCAACCAAAAAATAGCTGGGCGTTGTGGCGGGTGCCTGTGGTCCCAGCTACTTGGGAGGTAGAGGCAGGAGACTCGCTTGAGCCCAGGAGTTGGAGGTTGCTGTGAGCTGTGATGACACCACACTCTACCCAGGGAAATAGCTTGAGGCTCTGTCTTTTTAATTTTTTTTTTTTTTTTTTGAGACAGGAGCCACAACACCTGGCTATTTTTTTGGTTGCAGCCGTCGTTGTTTGGCAGGCCTGGGCTGGATTCAAACCTGCCACCTTGGGTGTACATGGCTAGAGTCTTGGCCACTTGAGCCATAGGCACCAAGCCGAGGCTCTGTCTTTAAAAAAAAAAAAAAAAGATGTCATTAAACCAGTAAAGTAATCTATCTTTAACAATGATTCTGGTTTTTTAAAATGTGAAATAAAAGCATCCTCCTTTGTTCAAACTAGTTAGAAAGTTTCTAAATTACTCCAATAAGAGATGATGGTGGCCCAAATAAGGGTGGTGGAGCGAGAAGACAGATTTGACAGTGCTTGGTAAAGGTGGGGGTGGGGATGGTGAGGAAGAATTAAGTGTCAAGGATAATCCTAGGTTACTGGTTTGGTTACTGGGTATATAGTAGTGGTAACAGGTACAGTATAGTAAATTCTGAAAAAGAGGTATGTTTGGGGACTTGGCGTATGGGGATTGGTGCAGTAGTTCAATAGGAGGTGCTAGCGAAACATTCAAGTAGAACTATCCAGTAGGCAGAATGGATATCCTTTTACTCTGAAAAACTTCCTAGTTGTTTATGTCACCCAAAGTGGCAACACGGGTAACAAGTAATAGCAATTAAATGTGGAGACAGATATGTATTTAGAAACAAAGAAGGAAAAGAAGGCCACTATTGAAAGTGTTTCTGTCCCTCCTCAGTGTTGCTGTTTCAGTTCTCATTCCTACGGAGCAATAGACATACTAATGTAACAAATTCCATAGGACTCTGCAAAAAGCTTATACCAGTGGTTTCCAGCCTTTTTTTTGCACGGGAGACTGGTTTCATGGAAGGCAATTTTTCCACAGACTGGGTGGGGGGCAGGGGAGATAGTGTGGGGATAGGAGGCAGAGGTCAAGCTGTGCTACAAGGGATGGGGAACAGCTGTATATACAAATGAAGCTTTGTGTGCTTGCCTGCTACTCACCTCTTGCTGTGTGGCCCAGTTCCTAATAGGCCATGGACCAAAACCTTTTTTTGGCATAAGGGACTAGTTTCATGGAAGATAATTTTTCCACCAAACAGAGGTGGGTGGGGTGGGGTGGGGAGAATGGGAGAGGCAGAACTCAGGTGGTGATGCTGTGTGGTCCAGTTCCAAATAGGACACTGACTGGAACAGTCTGCAGCTCAGGGGAATGGGGACTGCTTGTTGATACAAGGTTCTCTTTCAACATCAGATCTATGCAGATACTACCTCTTAGGAATAATAAGCAGAATCAGGGAACAAAGTCAGCTGCCATAGAGGTTGTCTAAGGGAGCTATGAGAACTGGATTGTAGGCTCAGCACCCATAGCACAGTGGTTATGGCTACATACACTGAGGCTGGTGGGTTCGAACCTAGCCTGGGCCAGCTAAACAACAATGACAACTGCAACAAAAAATAGCTGGGCATTGTAGGGCACCTATAGTCCCAGCTACTTGGGAGGCCGAGGCAAGAAAATCGCTTAAGCCCAAGACTTTGAGGTTGCTGTGAGCTTTGACTCCATAGCACTCTACTGAGGGTGACATAATGAGACTCTGTCTCCAAAAAAAATGAGAGAGAGAGAACTGGAGGATTGTACATTAATATTGACTTATAAAATGTGTGCCTCTTTGCAAAGCCACTAAGGCATTGCACAGAGCACATGTGAAATTACCTGGCTAGGCCCCAATATAGCCACCCTATTCTTTTTCATAAAGCTTGCCCAGGCACTAGTAGTATTGGTCATCTCCTCTCAGCCAGACACTAAAGCCAAAGGGCGAAGCCTGTGGGAGAGCAGGACCTTCCCAATCTGAGTCGATCCTAGAGAAATTACTCCATCACAGAGCAGGAATCTCTCCACCCTACTAGGTGCTGGGAATGGGATTTTCAATTGACTCTCCCCCAACCAGTTCCTTTGCTTCTCCAACTCAATTAAGAGTTTTTAATCTCATAATGTAAAGGTATAGGCTTTGGAGTCAGTAGACCCAAGTTCTAATCCTGCCCTAGCCATTCACTAGCTTAGGACCTCAGCTGAGGCAAATTACCTCTTAGGACTTCAGTTTTCCCATCAGCCCAATGGCAGCAATACAAAAGGGATGACAATACCTTTCTCACATGGTGAATATAAAAAGAAAGTTTTCCACGTAGAGTCAGTTTGGGTCTCTTCATTACCTGGCTGTAATGATTTGCCAATATCACTCTAATAGTTCAGAGTGGGTTGGGAATAGCTATGCCAGAGCAGGGCAAGTCCTTTCTTCCACCCCAGTTGATGCTGCCAGTCACCCAGGATGCATTGACTCTTACCAGAAAAGCCCGGTCCAGGACGTATTCAGGTAGGTTTACTTGGTTGGCCCTCCGAGACCCTTTCTTTCCCCTACCCTCCAAAGAAACCTTCTTCTGGCTTTCCTGACCTTCAGCTGATATCCCAATCAAATCCTGGGGCTTCCTCTTGAAGTTATTTTTCCGAGTCACTAACCAGTATCCTCGGCCTGTTGAGAAGATTAGAACAGGAAAAAAGGGGAAAAACTCCAAAGCCATAACTGGTTCAATTACAAAATATTTATCTCTAATAATAGCTCTGAAAATAGCTCCTGATTATCTACTATGCACCATTACTGCTGACAGGGTGGGGCAAGGGAGTCTACATATGGATCTCATTTAATTGGACCCCAAATCCAGGAAAGGACATGTTGCTGTCCCCATTCTATAGATGAAGAGGCACAAACTACAAGAGGCAGAATGACTTGCCCAATTCCATCTTTCACATTTTTATCTCTGAATCTTATGGTTTCTTCAAGACCTAAGATCAAGTATTTCCTGTTCTGTGAGTCTTCCCTTGTCTCCCTCAGTAGAACTGATCACTCTTTCCTGTGCCAGCTACTCCCTCATTGATCATCTCTTGGGTGAAGTCCAGTGGGTGATCTCAACTCAATGGGTTCCATCTTCTCAGACCTCCATCATTATAGAGAAAAGGTTGTATTAGGAACTCAGAAGAAGAAAATGATAGGACAGTTGGCATTAAATAAACCAATAATACAAGAAAGAATTTAAAAATGTATGTTAGCAAAAAGAAAATGACTACTATTAAGCCCACCAAACAAAAATCATGACAACATTCTGGAATTTGTTCTCTCTTGCATCGGTAGTTTATTTATTGCATAGTATTCATTGAAATCTGTATTTATTTTATCTGTTCACTTATTTATTCTCTGTCTCTGGCTCTAGAGTGGAAGCTTTATAAGGGCAGGAACTTTTATTCATCCACCTCAGTATTCCCAAGGCTTGCATAGAGTTTACCGCATTGTAACTGTTGCTGAATAATTCGAGCCATAACCCCTCCACCACAAGCATCCATTCAGATCTTTATTGAGCATCTGTTTTGTGTAGGAAACTGGGGCTATAGGAATGAAGAAGACAGAAGCCCTGACCCAAAGGAGTCATAACATAATAATATATAACATCATAGAATAAATAGTATAATATATAATGACACAAAGGGGTCTGTGGAAATCCAGAGAAGGGAACTACTTGTGTAGGACACAAGCTGGAGCTAGTAAGTAGAACAGAGTTCACTGGAGAGAGACTGAAAAACCAGGCAGTCTGGACAAAGGGAAGGGCATAATACCCAGGGTATGAAAGACCAGGATCACATAGAACAGCATAGCTGCGGGAACCAGCCTGGTGCTTCTAACCATTGGCTTCAGCAGTGTTAAATCATAAAAGGTACTCAGGGCCAGAATAAGGAGTTTAGATTTTAAAGGGGAAGACTTTTAGCAGGAAGGGGATCCATGGGGTGGGTTTTCCCCTCAATTTTTCATTTTGTAATAATTTTAGACCTTTAGAAAAGTTGCAGAAACAGTACGGTTTGCATACAGCCTTCCTCACCTTCCCTAATGTTAACATTTTATATAACCTTATACTATTGAAACAATGAAATTAACAATGGTATGGTAACTATAGTCCTTCTTTACATTTTGCCAGTTTACTCTGGGTTTTCTAGCCAAGGTCCTCTTTCCATTCCAGGATTCAATCTAGGATCACACACTGCATTTAGTTGTCGTATTTCCTTAGTCTCCTCTAATCTGTGACAGTTCCTCAGTGTTTTTCCTGAGTGACCCTGATACTTTTGAAGACTACTGATCAATTATTTTATAAAATGTCTGCCAGTGTGAATTTGTTTGAATTTGTTTGCTGCTTTCCCATGGTTAGATTAAAGCTTTGTGCTTTGCCAAAGACACCACAGAAGTGATGCTGTGCCTTTCTGAGAGTAGCTTATCAAGAAGTTTGTGATGTCAATATTATTACCAGTGATGTTAATTTTGATCACTCAGGTACCATGGTGTCTGCCAGTTTTCTCAGAAAAGTTAATATCTTTCTGTTTGTAATTAATAATTATACTTTGAGACCATGAAAACATCCTGTTTGTTATCATACTTTCACCCATTTATTCTAGCATCTGTGCTGGCTAATTTTATCCATCAACTTTGCTAAGTTATAATAAGCAACACTAAACTAGGTATTGCTATGATGGTATTTTGCAGATGTTATTAATATCTACAATCAGCAGATATTAAGTGAAAGAAACTATCTTTGCTAATATGGGTGAACCTCACCCACTGAGTTAAAAACTGAGGTTTCCTGAAGGAAGAAAAAATTTTACTTTAACACTGTAGCACCAGTGTCTCCAAGAGTTTCCAGCCTACCAGCCTGACACAAATTTCAGGCTTATCAGCCCCTACAATCACGTAAGCCAGTTCCTTGAAAAAACAAAAAACAAAAAACTGTCTCTTACTAGTTTTGTTTCTCTGAAAAACTCTGATGGATATAACATCGTGCATTCTTACCTATAAAAATTACTGTGATATGTGAATATTGATTTTCTATCTCCCTCTTTCCTATTACATTTTCAAATGTAGATAGAATTCTTTCTGTCATAACAGCTAGTCCTTCTCCCTTGCTTATTTATATACTCAAGTATTTATTTACATTAGTAAGGTTTCATAAATATTTATTTATTTTGTGGTTTACAACCCAATTCTTTTCTTTTTTTTTTTTTTTTTTTTTTTTGAGACAGAGCCTCAAGCTGTCCCCCTGAGTAAGGTGCCATGGCATCACAGCTCACAGCAACCTCCAACTCCTGGGCTCAAGCAATTCTCCTGCCTCAGCCTCCCAAGTAGGTGGGCCCCCGGGCGCCCGCCACAATGCCTGGCCATTTTTTGGTTGCAGATATACCCATCTATATTTATTTCTGCATCTTTCCATTTATAAGTATATATATGAGAGAAAGAATAGAAAAACCATGAATTCATACTGATAGTCCCATTAGAGGATTTTAGATAGGTAGGTGGCCAGGGAAGGTGTCTATGTGAAAAACAAAATCATTCTAGAGAAGTGGGGAAGATAGACAAGAGGAGAAGGTTCTCCCAATATTCTGTGTACAGAGTGACCAAGAAGTCACAACATCCAGAGTAAATAAGGTATACTTCTCTCTTGCCCTACCTTTGTAAAGCAACAAACCTAATCTAGAGAACTCATACTTCCGTACAGGGTTCCATCTATAGGGGTCTGCTCAGTATTATGAGGAGTCCGTGCTCCAGGGGAGTTTTTAACTAGACAAATATCTGAAAAACTATTTAGCAGAGTTGAGTTTAATCCATTTACTTTAGGAGCTTGACAGACTATGATTACTCATCAAATAAGAAGCATAGACAGGAGAACACCTCACAAGAGAAGAAGGGCACTGAATGCTAGGGGCAAGAGACATGACTTCCTGGAAGAAGGAGAAGAGCTGGGCTTTGTGGAACGAGAAGAGTGTGGCTAACCAGGATGACAGCGGGAAAATTCAGGGCAAAAGCTATGTGAAAAGAGAGACTAGGTGCACACCTATAATCCTGGCCTTTTGGAAGGCTGAGGTGGGAAGATCATTTGAGCCCAGGAGTTCAAGCCTCCTGTGAGCTACAATTGTACCATGGCACTCCAGCCTGGGCAACAAAGTGAGACTCCTATCCCTTTAAAAAAAAAAAAAAAAAAGCATTGTGGAATAGAACATAAAAAAAGGAATGGGGCCGTAGCAAAGGACTGGGGCTGGTTAGACTTTGAGTGACACAGAATGCCTGATAAAGAAGTCAGCAATGAGAAGTCACTAAACAGAAGAGAGCCCTTCTGTTACACAAGGGTGCACAAGGGTTAAATGTGCACTTCAGAATTTGCACTGAAGCTACTGGGGGAAGATGTACTGAAGGGGTACGATTGAGTGGGACAGGGAACAGTAGTGAAGGAGCTGGGGAAGAAGAAATGGATGTGAGAAGCAGTCTAAGGGAGGAGATGGGTATGGGGAAAAGGTACCAATATGAGAAGTCTCCTGACCTTCCTCTGGCATCCGAAGCAGATTTTTGGCTGGAAAGCAGTTGTTCAGGTAAGGCTTCCCATCATCCAGCTTGTAGATTCCTGAGGAGGCCATCTCCCTGAGGGCCAAGCAAGGAAAGTGAGGAAGCAGAAGAGTGAGAAGGTACAGCGAAACTCTCTCCTCCCATCATAGTCTGTGAGCCCACCAGGACCACCACACCCTGCACACTCCCTGCCTCTGTGGCCCTAGAGGCCCACTGCTCTGTTTCAGATATGGGCTGGCTGAATAAATGAAGAGACAGCCAAGGCCCTGGGTTTTTCAGTTCTAATCAATCCTAACTCAATGAAACTCTAGAAAGAGCGTAACTGTGTGCTCAAGCAGACCTACTATGAAAACTGGCTCTATCATTTCTTACTCTATGACTGAGCAAATTACTCTACTCCTCTGAGCCTCAGTTTCCTTGCCCATAAAACGGGAATAATAATAGATAGATGATAGGATCAAGTGAGAAAGGCAGTGCCTGGCATATATTAAGTATGCTAGAAGTTTTAACAGAATTCAGAGAAGAGGGGCTCCTGTTTTAGAGAAAATGATGTGCAAATAATGAAATCTGAACTGGATAAACAGAATTTGAGGGATGAATTGAGTTTTCTGATAGAGTATCAGCTGATATTACTGACAGAGAGAAGGACAAACATTCCAAACAATAAGAGCCACAGAACTGAAGACATCACAGTAAACAAGGTGCCATCCCTCTTGTCTATCCTTTTTGTCCAAGACTCCTGAACACACATCCTTCCCTTTCCTGTCCTAGGAAGGGATGGCACCTGCTCCTAAAGGGCCTGTGGTGCCAGGCTAGCAGCTCAGGATTCATCTTGTATAGCCATGGTCAATTTCTGAGCTGGGTAGAGCCATGATCCAAGCTGTGCTTTATAAAAGGAAGTCTGACAAAAATAGCATGAGATGGGATTGCAGGTAGAGGAGTATTGTAGCAATCCAGGAATGAGCTGATGAGGATCTTGTTAATACACTGAAGAATTAAAGAAGAGAGGAAAGAGGAAGGAAGGAAAGATGGGATGGAGGGAGGGAAAAGAAAAAGAGGAATAAGACCAATTGTAAATATGAGCACTTAACGTGTGGACAAAGGAGGAGAAGCCCCTGGGGTGTTAAGAAAGGAACTTTAGAGAAACAGAACTGGAAGGTGGGGTGCAAGGTGAATAGAAAGCTGCCAGGTAAGCCTAGGGAAGAGAAAGCTATATGAAAGAGGGAGAGAGAAAGCAGAAAAGTCAGGAGAGGTAAGGACTAAAAAGGCCAGGAGAAAGTAGGAGACCAGTTTCAGCGGAGTTGAGTTAAAGCCAGACTTTAACGGATGAAAGGTGAGGAAGTGCAAAAAGGGAATGTCAGCAAGTCTTTCAAGGTTGGCTCTGAAAGGGAGGAGAAAAGCAGATGGTCATGAGAAGGAAGGGAACGTCAAGAGACATGTGAACATCAGGGCTAGGACTGGAGAAGGTGAGTGAGATCCCTGGGGAAAACTTAAGTGGACAGGAGCTTTCTCTCGGAACTGTGCAAATTCAGTGTCAACACGTGTCCCTACCTGAATCGCAGCCTCGGTGGACAGAACCAGGACAAAGCATAGACTCTGGAATGCCACTAGCCCTGCCATTTACTAGTTTTGTAGTCTTGAGCAAGTGACTTAGTTTTTCTAGGCCTTGAATTTTCCTCTGTGAAGTGTGGACAGTAAGTGGACCTACTTCATAGGGCTATTCTGATGATTAAATGAGAAAATGCTTGTGAAAGGACTTAGTATCTGGCACATGGCTAATTCATGTTGATCATTTCTGTCACTGTGTTTATGAACAGGAGGAGAAAGAATTGACTACATCTATAGACTAGGAGGAAAAGGACAGTAGAAGAGGAAAGACAGAGAATGCAGAAGAAAGGTGGGCAGAACCAGAGAGCCATCCCTAAAGAGGGGGAAGAAGGGCACTGCCCAGGAAAGGGTTCCCTCAATGAGGGGGGACAAAGGGCAGGATCCCTCGGGGACAGTGTGATGGGAAAGAGATTTCAAATATCTTGAGTGACCCATTTCCCTAATACCTAAAGAATAAAAACAGCACAAAAGAAATGACTTCTACTTCCTATCTGCTGTAAAATGGCTCTCAGAGACTCTCCAATACCAATTTATAGTGAGTCGTAGGTTTCCTTAGCCAGGCAGGGGTGGGTGGGTGTGTGTGTGTGTGTGTGTGTGTGTGTATGTGTGCTCATGCCCATGCGTGCACATGTGTACATGCACAAAAGTTGGAAAAGAGGCCAGGCATAGTGGCATGTACTCATAGTCCCAGCTCCTGGGGAGGCTGGGGCAAGAGAACCACTCAAGCTCCGGAGCTGGAGGCTGCACTGAGCTATGATAACATCATCGCACTCCAGCCTGGGTAACAGAGCAAGACCTTGTCTCTCAAAAAAAAAAAAAAAAAAATATATATATATATATATATGTCAATCACAAAGAAAATATGATTCTAATTTTAATATCTGACCCAGGATTTTCTTCATCAAATTGTTACTTTCTTCAGGGAGCCAGACACAAATATAATATCTCAAAGGAGTGGATACCCCTAATCAAAACTGCATTTAGGCTCAGTGCCCGTAGCTCAAGGGTTAGAGTGCCAGCTACGTACACTGGGGCTGGCGGGTTGGAACTCGGCCTGGGCCCGCTAAACAACAATAACAACTACAACAAAAAAAATAGCCAGGCATTGTGGTGGGTGCCTGTAGTCCCAGCTACTTGGGAGGCTGAGGCAAGAGAATTACTTAAGCCCAAGAGTTTGAGGTTGCTATGAGCTATGACCCCATGGCACTCTATCAAGGGCAACATAGTGAGACTCTGTCTCCAAAAACAAACAAACAAAAACTTGCATTTATTATCTGTCATTCAAAGATTGTGAAGTTTAAGAATTTGCTGAGTTAAAAAAAAAGATCTCTCTCTCTCTCTCTCTCTCTGTATATATATATATATATATAAACGCTTTACCATAGCCTGATGTCAAACTTTGTGAAAACCTACATTTTAGCCAGGAGTTACAAACACAAATGGCTATAGGAGTTGGGCAGGCCATGTGAGTGAATGAAGGAAGCTGGATGTGAGAGAGAAGAGAGTGGGAAGAAGGCATGAGAGTGTGTGAGAACATGCATATGCCCACAGAGGTGGCCACTATTTAATTTTCACCAATTGTTTCCTAAGTTGGTGTTGGTAGATATCCTATTTTTTTAAAGAGAAGTCTGCCTTACATGTGAATCTCCTGATTATTTGAGTGTCAGCAACTAATCTGCCACTTTAGAACAGCATGCAGGCCAAGCTAAACACATCTAAAGCCATGTTCAACTCCAAGCCACAAGTTTGTTTTTCTGATTGACATTCTTTTATTTTCATGGTATGAGAATTAAACAATAAGCTCCATTCAATAAAACAAACTTTTATTACTTGGTTTTTCAAATTTAATACGAAACATTTCCTTTTGTCATGAAAACACACAGTTGGGCACTGTCATTCTATATCTAGTTACTCTCTTTGTCTCATACATCTTATTGGTCACTGAGCCATGACAATTCCAGCTCAGAAATACTGTTCTAATTAGTCTACTTTTCTCCATAGCCAATATATTTTTTTTAATTAAATGATAGCCATGTACATTAATGCAATCATTGGGTACAGTGTGGTGTTTTCATATATAATTTGAAATAGTTTCATCAAACTGGTTAACATAGCCTTTATGTCATGTTCTTAGTTATTGTGTTAAGACGATTATATTCTACTCTTAGAAAGATTCACTTGTACCCTTGTAAGATAAACCATAGAAGTGATGCCTCCAATCACCCTCCCTC
>NW_003852396.1:27443134-27458377 GCF_000181295.1 Otolemur garnettii | reverse complement strand
ATCAAGGTGGTGTTTGCTTCATAGAATGTGTTAGGTAGTATTCCATCTTTTTCTATATTTTGGAAAAGGTTGAGTAATATAGTTACTAGTTCCTTTTTAAAGGTTTGGTAGAATTCTAATGTGAAGCCATCTGATCTCGGGCTTTTCTTTTTAGGGAGACTTTATATAGTTGATGCTATTTCAGAACTTGATATAGGCCTGTTCAACATTTCCGCTTCATTCTGGCTAAGTCTTGGGAGGTGGCGTGCTTCCTAGTATTGATTGATTTCCTTCAGATTTTCATTTTTTCTTGTAATATTCCTGAAGGATTTTTTGAATTTCTAATGGGTCTGTTGTTATTTCATCTTTACTGTTTCTGATTGATGAGATTAGAGATTTTACTCTTTTTTTCTTGGTTAGGTTGGCCAAAGGTTTATCTATTTTATTGACCTTTTCAAAAAACCAACTTTTTGATTTATTGATCTGTTGTATAATTCTTTTGTTTTCAATTTCATTTAATTCTGCTCTAATTTTGATTATTTCTTTTCTTCTGCTAGATTTGGGAGTGGAATGTTCTTCCTTTTCCAGTTGCTTGAGATGGCCCATTAACTTGTTAACTTTCTCGCTTTCTGTTCTCTTGAAGAAGGCTTGTAATGCTATAAATTTCCTTCTTAGGATTGCCTTTGTGGTATCCCAGAGGTTCTGATAACTCATGTCTTCATTATCATTTTGTTCCAAAAATTTGGTAATTTCCTTCTTGATCTCGTCTCTGACCCATCTATCATTCAGCATAAGGTTATTTAGCTTCCATGTTTTTGTATGAGACTGCAAATTCCTGTGGTTACTGAGTTCAACTTTTATTCCATGATGGTCCGAGAAGATGCATGGAATAATTTCTATTCTTTTAAATTTACTGAGGTTCGACTTATGACCTAAGATGTGATCGATTTTGGAGTTGTGTTCCATGGAGTGATGAGAAAAATGTGTATTCAGTTTTGTTAGGTTGAAATGTTCTGTAGATGTCTGTTAGGTCCAAAAGTTGAATAGTTAAATTTAAATCTAAAATTTCTTTGCAAAGCTTCTTATTGGAGGATCTGTCCAACACTGCCAAAGGAGTGTTAAAATCTCCGACTATGAGCTTGGCACCTGTGGCTCAAGTGGCTAAGGCGCCAGCCACATACCCCTAAGGTGGTGGGTTCAAATCCAGCCTGGACCCACCAAACAACAATGATGGCTGCAACCAAAAAATAGCTGGGCATTGTGGTGGGTGCCTGTGGTCCCAGCTACTTGGGAGGCTGAGGCAGGAGACTCCCTTGAGCCCAGGAGTTGGAGGTTGCTGTGAGCTGTGATGGCACAGCACTCTACCCAGGGGGACAGCTTGAGGCTCTGTCTCAAAAACAAAACAAAACTCTGACTGTGATGGAGCTGGGAGAGATCAAGTTGCTCATGCCTGTTAGAGTATCTCTTATAAATTGAGGTGCATTGTGGTTAGGTGCATAGATATTGATAATTGAGATCTCATCATATTGAGTATTACCCTTAACAAATATAAAATGGTCTTCCTTATCCTTGCTTACTTTTGTTGGTTTATACCCTCTTGTATCTGCAAACAAAATTGCAACACCTGCTTTTTTCTGCTTTCCATTTGCCTGGAATATAGATGACCATCCCTTCACCCTGAGTCTTTATTTATCTTTTAAAGTAAGATGCGATTCTTGAATACAACAGATGTCTGGTCTGAGTTTCTGTATCCAATCAGCCAATCTGTGCCTCTTTAGAGGACAATTTAAGCCATTCACATTGATTGAAATTATTGATAAGCCTGGTAAAATTTTGGGCATTGAGTTGCTCGAAAGCCCAGTAGACATTTTTAATCCTTTCGCCACTGTGGAAGTTGGAATTTGATCAAAAGTTTCTGAGTGACTTTACTTTTGTGGTGGAGGATTGTACTGGTCATTATGGAGGATAGGTTTGAGAATTTCCTGGAGAGCTGGTTTAATTATGGCAAATTTCTTCAGCATGTGAATGTTGTGAAAGTATTTAATTTCTCCATCATAGATGAAACTCAGTTTAGCTGGATACAGGATCCTGGGTTGAAAGTTACTTTGTTTTAGGAGATTAAAAGTCGATGACCACTTTCTTCTAGCCTGAAAGGTTTCAGAAGGGAGATCTGCAGTCATCCTGATACTCTTTCCCTTGTAGGTTATGGTTTTCTTACATCTAACTGCTTTCAGAATTTTGTCTTTCATATTAACTTTAGTGAAGTTAATTATGATGTGCCTGGGGGATGTTTTGTTTGGGTTGAGTTGTGCTGGGGTTCTGAAACTATCTGCTATCTGAATTTCAGAATCTCTTGGCATGTCTGCAAAGTTCTCTTTCATAATTTCATGAAGAAGAGCCTCTGTGTTTTGTGAAGCAACTTTGTTACCTTCAGGGATTCCTATAAGGCACATATTAGTTTCCTTCAAATTATCCCAGAGCTCTCTGAGAGAAGGATCTGTTTTTGCTCTCCATTTCTTTCAATCTTTGAGCTCTTGGGCTCATTCAAAAGCTTTGTCTTTAATGTCAGAGACATAGCCAATATTTTCATCAAATCATTTGTTATCTCTCCCTAGAAGAGATGTAAGAATCTTTTGACTGGGTTCCCACTAAGCATGAAGGCCAGGTGCCTGAATCTGGTCTCAAGGCCTTGAAGGCCAATGTTCTAATCTTTCCAGGTGCAGTCAGTCCTGCCCATTCAGGTCCATGGAGTCATTTTCTATTTCCCAAATAGACCATTCACATGCAGTCTTCCCTGTTTTTGTTCTTGACATTCCTTCAGCCTAAACTAAACTTTGCCATCTTGCTCATCTGATCTCATCCTCTAGATTCAGCTCCAATGGCACTTCAAGGATCTAAGTTTCTTAAGTCCAGATGTCATAATATTTCTCTTTAAAGTATTTGAATCTAGCCATCCTCAAACTTATTTTTCAGACAGCTTCAGACAATTTGAAGAAGCAGAGATTTTGGGAACTACAACTCCTGCCTGGGGGAAGAGAGGCCATGCAAAGAATGTGGGACCACAATATAAAATGTCTAGGAAGAGTTCAGTAAAGGGAATGAATAGTGTGGAAAGGTGAGATCGAGGTGTCCTGAGAGGATTTCTACAAGTGATACTTTATAAATGTAAAGTAATACAGTAGGAAGGGAAACAATTTTGGAAATGGGAAGCTTATGTTTGAGTTTAGTTTCTACTACTAAGCTGGGTAACCTTGGACAAATAACTTTACCTCTATATATCTCAGATTTATCACACATAAAATGAGGATAAAAATTCTGTGCCTTAGAGAATTGTGGTAAGAATTAGATAAGGTAATAGAACAGAAAGAAAATTAAAAACATCTTTCTATACCCCACCTAGATGCCATTCCTTCAATAAAGCCTTCACTGAATCTTCCAGTGGAAATAATTGCTGCTTTTGCTAAGCCCTAGAGTCTTTCATGCATCTCTCTTTCACAGCCTGAATCTTTTCTACCTCAGAAGATTACTGACAACCATGAGGGAGCTCCTTCAATGGACTACCAGTCTCCAAGTCTGGAAACACATCTAATTCCCTGTTTCTCTTTCACCTGTGGGAGTTAGCTCATAGAAAGCACCCACTAGACATATGTGAGCCAAGTGAAAGATGGGACAGAACTCCTAGGACTCAAGGTAGGCAGGTTTATGCATATCAGATATACAAGCGCACACACACATATATATATTTATCTTCCTAATTAGGCTTTAAACTCCTTCAGAAAAAGGGCAGTATCTAGGGTATTTATCAATTTATTCCAAATACAGAACCTGGCACATAACAGACTCCACAAGTATCCATGGAATAAACAAAGGAATGAATGTTGCTATCTCCTTTGGTCCAACACAGGGCATTATGAATTTCCTAGTCCCTTACTTTCCCTGCAAAAGTTTGGAGGCCCTTTGTATGTGTTCCTACAGTACCTAGTACTTCCCCTAGTATAGTACTTACCACTTTATTATAACTGTTTGTTCCCTTTACTAACTTCCCATCTGCTATGGAGCCTATGATTACCTTATGTAATCCCAGTACCTTGCATAGAGCCTAAAACTCACTAAAAATATACTGGGAAGATTGATGGAAAGATGGATGGATGGGGACAGATTTATATTCAGTCAATATGTCTTTCAGGAGATCTTCCTTATAACCAATCATATCTATCTGCTAGACAGATAAATGAAGGGATGAATGTGTAAAATGTTGCTCAGAAATGTTAGAGATAATGACTGTTGGAGAAGTCTCCAGTAACTTACAGAGTGGAGAAACCTGGTTTCAGGTGTGCAGAGTACTTACTTGATCTTTGATTTTGGAAATGACCCCTTGACTTCCTTTTTCTTTTGTTTCTTCACCTGTTTCTTCACCTGTAAAATAGATATTATATTCCTTCTTAGCCTGCTATTCAAACCTCTTGAAGTTTCTCATTAATTACATTCTATTGTAAGCTTTCTGTTCCAAAATTTGACTTGCTTGGGGTCTAGGAAAAAAATCACAGGACTAAAGATCCATCTATAGAGATGTAGTGATAGAGATAGAAATGGGAAGGTAGTATAGGATAATACTCTTATGGAAATAGGGTACAGTTGCAGTGCTTAAATAAGATGCATAAAGCACAAATCTCAAGAGACTGCTTACATAATCATTTTACATGAAATAAATTACTGCAGAATAAAAATATCAAAGATAAAATTGAAATATAAGATACAGTTTGGAAAAAGACATTTACTATGCATATAACACAAAGGGTGTATCAGTCTCAGGCTTGTGGGAGGCATACATGCCTGAACCCAATCACAGAAATTCCAGTTCTCTATGAAGACTATTAGGTGTGTGGATCTACAACTAATGGGCCAAGAAGGGCACATAACTTCCAGTTTGCATTATCTAGAAAGAAACTCTAAAGAAGTATGAACTTTATATGGTAGAAAAAAGAAAGTATGAATTCCAGACATGGAGATTACCTGCCTGGTTAGCTTCAGCTACCTTAGCTCTCTGCTTCTAACTCGAGGCAGCTAATGCCATTCTAATCGTAGTGCCTCCTGGCTCCAACATACTCACACTCTCTCTGTCTGTAATGCTCCTCATATACATAAATTTGCTTATTCTGTTCCTTTAGCCCCTCTTCTTTGCCTGCCTCATACAGCTAGCTTTCCTGTATCTCCCTCTTCTTAGGTTGATCCTCCTCTGTGCCACCATGTCAGGCCACTTCTTAGTGAAGGCACTCTGCCATACTGTGTTATACTGGCTTGCTTCCTTGTTTGTTCCCCATCCCACCAGCACAAGGCTCTGAGTCCCTCCAAGGGCAGGCGGCTAGGGCTTTATCTCTCTGTCCTATATCTCCCACAGGATCTGCTCTACTGGAGGGAGCGTCTCAATGAGTGTTAAATGAACTACAACAAACTATAAACAAAGTGCCATAGGAGCATTTCATGTGGTCAGTGAAGAAGGAAAAAGTAAGGATCAGGAAAGTTTTCACAGAATAAATGGTATTAAAGCTAGGTCTTGAAAAATGAGAAGTTATAAAAGATAAACAATAAGAACAAGCTACAGGGGCATCTGACTAGAGTGGCCAGGGACTGCCTCACAGAAGTAGAGAAATCTCACCTCATGTTATTTAGTGGTAATTATTTTCACATAAATGTTAGGGGTTTTTTTGTTGTTGTTTTGTTTTTTGTGACAGAGTCTCACTCTGTTGATGGGCTAGAGTACCATGGCATCAGCCTATCTCACAGCAACCTCCAACTCCTGGGCTCAGTGATCTTCCTGCCTCAGCCTCCCAAGTAGCTGGGACAGGTGCTCCCAATAGTGCCTGGCTAATTCTTCCATTTTAGTAGAGATGGAATCTTGCTTTTGCTTGGACTGATCTCAAACTCCTGAGCTTGAGCAACTGTCCTACCTTGCCTCTCAGAGTGTTGGGATTACACATGATAGTCGCTGGGCTTGGCCCATGAATGTTAGTTTTTCCAAACAGGTTTTTGTTTGTTTTATTCAGAGATATATTGCTGGTGACTAGAAAAGGGCTTGCTACACAGTAAGCAATTCAATAATATTTGTTCCATTATTTATGGTGGGCATTTGGGGGGAAAAACAAGTAATACAATGTGATAGAACATAGTGTGGGGCGGCACCTGTGGCTCAGTGAGTAGGGTGCTGGCCTCATATATGGAGGGTGCTGGGTTCAAACCTGGCCCCGACCAAACTGCAACAAAAAAATAGCCAGGTATTGGGGCGGGCGCCTGTAGTCCCAGCTACTTGGAAGGCTGAGGCAAGAGAATCGCCTAAGCCCAAGAGCTGGAGGTTGCTGTGAGCAGTGATGCCATGCACTCTACTGAGGGTGACAAAATGAGACTCTGTCTCTAAAAAACAACAAAAACAAAAAACAAACAAAAAAACATAGTATAATACAATACTGCTATATGATAACTCTAGGTGACTAGACTAGGAATTCCACCAGAGTAGTGACCAGGTCTGTCTTGATCCCAGGGCATCCCTTAGCACCAGGCATATTGGTGCTTAATAAATATTTGTGGGAAATAATAAATGAATAATTAATTAAAATCTAGAATACTATTACATCCTAAAACTGTAAAAGCAGAGTGTCAGAGGGGGAATACCACTGGTTTTGAGGTAAAAAATAAAAACAACTGGCTTCAAAACAGGATTCTGATACACAATACCTGGATTTGGATAAATTCTTTAATTTACTAATCTGACAGGGCTGTTAATGGGACCAAATAAGAAAGGGGACATGTTATTGGACAAAGAGGGTCCAGCCACCTATCACTGTCCAACCCATATGCAGAAATGGGGTTTAGGTCCAAACAAGCTTTATTTTTCAGAAGGCAGTGATTCTGGAGAATAGCAAGAGTAGCCTCTCAATTCTGTTCTGCCTCAGTTACAATTCTAATAACTTTTATAATGAGTTTTTTTTTTTTTTGCCGGGGTTGGGTTTGAACCCACTACCTCTGGTAAATGGGGCCAGCACCCTACTCCTTGAGCCACAGGTGCCGCCCAACTTTTATAATGAAATACAAGGAAACCAACCTAGAAAAATTTAACTTTATCTGATAGGAAGTAACATCAAAGTAGTCTCCATCCTGACAATGCAAAATGTTTAAACAATAGAAAGGTGATTTTCATTTTAACAAAATATCTAAGAGAAAACATCATCAAAGTAACCTTTACTCTACCAATATCACAATACCTATTGTCTATGTGTGACTACCTCCTAAGAGTCTCCTGAGATAAACATCCTCACAATCATAGTGAAACCTTAACTAGATAATTACCGGGGTAATGGGGGAAGTATGTGAGCTAAGCAGACTCGGTCAGTTGCACGGTTTCAGCTTAGCTTCTTAGACTGCTTCTTGCCCACCACTTTTCTGGCCTCAGATGGATGTAAATGCACATAAGATACTGCCAGGCAGATAACAGGCACTCAATAAAGGTGATCTCCATAACATGACAATGTTACTAAGGTAGGGATCATCGTGAAACTTGCCCTTTCCTCCCTGAAAGTTGGCTGAAAGATCAACTCAGTTAAAGCAGATTAATAAGAAAAATGTTTATTTCAAAAATACCATGCACGTGGCGGGTAACCACAAGAGTGATTGATTACCCAGCTTCCCAATGATGGTCAGGTATCTTTCAGAAGGGAGAGGGAAACGTGGAGTACAAGTACAGCAAGCGATTGCTAGGGAGGATGAATAAAAGGAGGAAACAGAATGACTTCCCAATCAACTTGAGATTTGGGCCAGGTTTGCTAGCTTTCCAGGGGAGGAAAGGAAGTCAGTTGCCCCCCTTTGATCTGGTCAGTCCGGTTTTATGCAGAGGAAAATCCCCTTCCGAAGTTTTTGATCGCCAATGGCCTTTAATTGAAAATATTCTTTACGCCAGGTAGCCACACTCTGGAGTAAAATTTCCTTAGCAGCTTCACTAACAACTAAAATGACAGTCGCTAGAGAGAATAACTGGTTTCATAACAGGGCTAGAGAAGACGAACTTCTCCCTGCCCCTTTGGAAACTCCTCATCCAGACCAGGGAAGACTGAACTGAAGCAAACTAAGTTTCCAGGCGCACCTGCCTCCGCCGTCGCTTTCTCCTTCGAGCGGTCGGCAAAGGCGACGTCCTGGGGAGGCGGGATGCGCGCCTGCGAACCTCCCGGGGATCTCGGAGCAGCTCCACGGTGCCGTCTGCCGCTACCTTCCTCACTTCTTAGTAACCGCGACGCTGCGGCCAGCAGTGTAAGTGGCAACGGGCGGCGGAGGCTTCTAACCACAAGTCCCGGCAAGCCCCGCGCCACTGCGCTGACAACCTCCCGTCAGCGAGCCCGCGAACTACGGATCCCGAAGGACTCTGCGCGGCGCGTCATGCCATCAGCTTCAGCCAATCGACTTCCGACAAGTCGGAGGGGGAGGGAGACGCCGAGGCGGACAAGATGGCGGCTGCGGCTGCACAGGGCGGGAGAAGCGGTGGTGGCGGAGGCGGCGGTGGATCTGGCGGTGGTTCCAGCTGCGGGTTAGGCAGTAGCCGTAGCGGCTTATTAGATAAGGTGAGCATCTGGTTCTTGGGAACAGTCGAGTCCTGGGGGTGCTTGGGAGGCGACGAACCTTCCCGTCCCTGTCACCCATGTTTTCTGCGGCCTCTTGAGGGGAGCCCTTGTCTGGCCCACGGTGAGAATGCTACGAGCGCTTGTAGCCCGCTCTCACCACACTCAAACCTGGGCCTTTCGGTCTTCTTTCTTTTTCCTAAGTGTCCCTGGTCCTTCATGCTGACCACCACAGCTGCCTCGGATAATTTGATTAGTCCAGCATTTCACCGTGGTGGCTATCGCTTTCCCCCCGGTGGTGCTGGGGCCACGGTTGAAAGTGCCCTGTTTTACTGAGAGAGAAAACTAAAGGCTGAAGGAAATAAAGAATCTGCTTCAGGTCACTATCCCCCCAAACTGCCCAACGCCATCACCCTTGGGTGCTGCTACAGATTCTAAAGTGCTTATTGTCTTTTATGCTTACAGAAGTTTCTGTCTTTATACGCCAAATACTGAAAATATTTGAGTATTGATTTCCCTTACTGGGCTGACAAGCCGTTAAGATTTTTCCTCCCCCCCCCCCCTTGCTTTTCTTGCCCCATCCCCCCCACCCCCCCCAACCCAGTTGCCACTAAGTCCGCTGCTGCCTGTTCACTCGTATGTCTTTTCTCTTGCCCTCATCCAGTTTATTTTTTAGTTGTGTAAGCCTAGCAATAGGAGCTTAAAATAAAAGGAAAACTGTTCCTGGGTTGGCCCTCCTGGACGAAACAATTATTTGGAGAGCTGGGTCCTGGGCTTGGTTCTGCCTCTGGTTAGCTCTATGACCTTGAAATTTGCTTGCTCTTCCTAGGTTTGTTTTCTGAAATGAGAGATTTAGCCTTAATGTACCTTAAGGTAACTTGCAATTCTCTTGTTGTAGGCCCCTGGACTGGTTTCATGAAAATTGTTAAGCATAGTGTCTTTAATATAGTGAACAGTCAGGATTTTTGATTGATTGTTTATTGAGACTCAAGATCTCATATTTTTGTCTAGGCAAGAGTGCAGTGGCCTCGTGACAGCACACTGCAACTTCAAACTCCTGGGCTGAATAGATCCTCCTGGCTCAGCCTCCTGGGTAGCTGGGACCTTTTTTTGTAGAAACAAGGTCTCTATGTTGCCTGGCCTGTTCTCAAACTTCTGGTCTCAAGCAATCCTCTCTCCTTGGCCTCTTCAAGTGCTAGGATTATAGGTGTGAGGCACCCTGCCCAGTCTAGAGTTTTTCATTTTAACTGAAAACAGCTTTTAGACTTCCTGTTGCCTTAGATCATGAATACTTGATCATGTTGAGGGTTTTGGATCTTTTTGCTTGTTTTTTTTTTTTTTTTTTTTTTTTTAGAGACAGAGTCTCACTTCATTGCCCTTGGTAGAGAGTGCTGTGGAGTCACAGCTCACAGCAATCTCCAACTCCTGGGCTTAAGCGATTCTCCTGCCTCAGCCTCCCAAGTAGCTGGGACTACAGGCGCCCACCACAGCGCCCGGCTATGTTTTTTGTTTTTTGAGTGTCATTGATTTTGAATTACATTATTCCCATACTCAACTCTTCTTAAGAGACAGGAACATGTTTTAGAGGTTGGGATAGTATATTGCTTCAACACATGTGAGAGTATTGGGAATTGCTGGTTGTATTTGTCCATAAATCCTTTCCTGTTGAATGTTCACCTCACAGCCTATGCTCATCTTACCCCACTGACTGTTCTTGCTCTTATCTCCACTTGGCCTATCATCAGAAACATTAAGCATGGACATTCTGCTAAGGCAGTAGTTAGAAAATAGTATTTGCTGTTATTGTGTTATTGAAACAACTTGGATTTGGGAATCATAAGATTTTGTTCAGAGTAGGAAGCTGTTGAAGGTTTTTGAGACCATATAATGTGGTTTTAGGAAGTTTATACAGTTTGGAGAGATAGAAATTAAAGCCTGATAAGGCTATATACCATGCTAATTTGTAGTATATATAATATATATAGTATATAGTATATATAGTGAAAAGAAAGACTAATTTTGTTGCAACATGTTAAAAAACCATGTGGTCTTGCATAAGTTTGTGGTATTATTGAACCTCAGTTTCCTTGCGTAAACAATTGGGGATACTCATACATATAGGCTTGTTGTAAGGATTAAATTGTGCAATGCTGGCCAATATTCTTTATAAAGGGGTATATAAAAATAGAATGACAAGGTGACAAGAATCCTAACTTTATCAGAAATAAATAAAAGGTCTAACAAAGGAGAGCTTGGAAGATTTAGCCAGGAAGGGGAGAGAGAAAATAGGCAAGAGCTGCTCAAGTGCTTTTTCTTGGAAAACTTTATTTCAGCCTTATGTTGAACTGTAGTCTAATTCCTCTGGAGCTTACTGCACATGGGAATTAAGCTGTCACTTAATGTGATGGACTGTGTTGCATTATTCCCAATACAAACAGGCAATTTGTATTTGCCTCTTTTCCCATCAGGGCTTCTCTTTAGTGATCAACACAGAATAAGTACTCGCAGCATCAAATTCAGCAGACAGAAAACTTGAGATCTGCCT
This sequence comes from Otolemur garnettii, assembly GCF_000181295.1. Classification (NCBI taxonomy): domain Eukaryota; kingdom Metazoa; phylum Chordata; class Mammalia; order Primates; family Galagidae; genus Otolemur; species Otolemur garnettii. Next base: position 27,447,253 of record NW_003852396.1, on the reverse strand, counting down.
CCTCAGTCTTCAGAAACAATTTTAGAGGATGTTACTCTTAACTGTCTGTGAGAGAAAACATGGGGAAAAGATTCTCAGTGGAGCAGGATGTGAATGACTAGAGAGGGTTTTGCTCTGTAGGAAGGAGAGGCTCTTTAATACAATTTCTTTAATTTGATTTGTTTTGATTTGGGGGGAGGGTTTTTACTTCATTTCTGCAACTGTAATTTCACTGACCATAATGAAACTTAGTAGAGCTACAAACATGCTTATGGCTTTCCCTAAGCATATGTGAGTTTCTACTCATGTGAAACTTACTTTAAGAAGATAGCAATTCTTGTTTCCTGATCTTAAAAAATAAATATGCAAATAGAATCTTCTACCTTCATCACAGAATGACTTACTGCAGTAAGTAATTTTGCCCCAGATACATCAAGGCATTTTGTTTTACCTGGCAGTGACCTGTGGTGTTAAACTATGGTTTCCAGAAGCTATATCCAGACCCTTACAACCACATACCTGGATTTCTGTCTCCTGGTTAGGCTATCAGCCTGATTATAAAATGCTTCTGTATCACAGTTGAAAACATGGCTCTGGAGCCAGGCGTCTGGCTTTTGAATTCTGGCTCTGCCACTCGCCACATGTATATTCTTGGGCAAGTTAGGACATCTCTTTGTATCTCAGTTTCCTTATCTGTAAAGTGGGGATAATAAGAGTTTTTACCTTAAAGGTGGCATCTGGCACGTGGTAAATGCTCAACAAAGTATATGTAGCTGGGGTTATTAGATAAGTATTTTTCAGAATATGATATGAAATCTGTCTACATCAGACTCCCTTGGGTATTATTTAAAAATATCAGATTTTGGACTTCCTCTCAGACCTGAATCAGATTGTGGAGATGAGGCCTGGACATCTGCGTTTCCCCCGACACATCTTTATTACTTCTGCATTTTAACAGTTAACCTCCAGACCTGTCTTATATGACTTTTTAAGTCCTTTTTAGTTCTGACATTTTAAAGTTTGTTTTGTTTTAACTATTCTGCATAATCCATAGTGGTTTCCCTTGGTACTTATCTGATAGTCCAACGTCATTTTGTAGACATGGATATGATTGGAGAGAGGAAGGTAAAGCAAGCTGCTCAAGACCACACAGTATATTCGTAACATTTCCAGAGCCTGGCTTCCTCAGTACTTAACCCAGTGTACTTACCTTACTCAGTACATTGCCTCCCATACCAGACACAGAAAGCAGATTTGTGGCTGTCTTGTGCTAGCTAATGGAGTGAGAAGAATATCTGTTCTGCGGTGAAAGACTTTGGCTGTAGCCTTGGCTTTGTTACCCACCAACCATGTGTTCTTAGCCAGGGCATGTCTCCCCTTTTACTTTTCTGGATGGTCTCTTGCCAGACTTCTGATATACTTGTGCCCTGTGAACTAGACCTGACAAAGAAGATGAATAGTTCTATGACATTACTGTAAATGTGTGTGTTGTGTTTAATGAAACAAGCTACTGGATTTTTAACACTATATTGTGAGCTGAACTTTAATTGCATTTCAAAATGCATTTGTTTTTCACTTTATTAAAATTAAACTTGGGTGTGTCAAAAGACACTATCAAAGTGCAAAACAAAGACAGTCCACAGAATGAGAGAAAATATTTTCAGACGATTTATCTATTAAGGGCCTAGTATCTAGAACATACATAGAATCTTACAACTCAATAATAAAAAGACAATGACCCAGTTTTTAAAGGGCAAAGGACATAAATAGACATTTGTCCATAGAAAATATACAAATAGCCAATAAGCATGTGAAAGATGCTTAACATCATTACTTGTTAAAGAAATGCAAAGCAAAAGCATTATGAGATACCACTTCACATCCACTAAGATGGCTACAATAAAAGAAAAACAGTTTTGTTGAGGATATGGAGAAATTAGAACCTTCAAATATTGCTAATATTGCTAATAGGAGTGTAAAATAATCCAGCACTGTGGAAAACTGGACAGTTCCTTAGAAGTTTCAACATGGAGTTCCCCTATGACCCAGCAGTACTCTCCAGCTGAGGGACCTGAAAACATGTTCACATGAAAACTTGGCACTCGAATGTTTTTAACACAATTATCATAATGGCCAAAAGATGAAAACAACCAAAATGTCTGTTGATGAATGAACAAAATGTGCCCTGAGAAGGAATGGAGTATATTAATACATGCTACAACATTAGTGAACCTTGAAAACAGTCATAAAAAGCCATATGTATTATGATTCCGTGTATATGAAATGTTCAGAATAGGCAAATTTATAGAGTAGATTTCTGTTGAAAGTAAATTTGTGGCTGCCAGGGACTCCAGCAGTGTTTTTCAACATTTTTTCTCTCACAAGATCCTTGAACACCTTAAATTATCCTTAAATTATGTTACCAAAAACCAAAAGAGAGTTAAAAAAGGAATATACTTCCTGTGTTTTGAACTTCTTTTGAAAATAATTTGATCAGTGATCTTTAAAAATTTGAGGGACACACCCACTGAAAATCACTGGACTAGAAGGCATTAGGGTATGATTGCTAATGGGTATGGAGTTTCTTTGGGGGATTATGGAAGGATACTGGTAATGGCTGCATAACTTAGTGAGTATATTAAGAACCACTGATTGTGCATTTTTAAATGATGAGTTTTATGGTATGTGAATTATATCTCAATTTCATTTATTTTTTAGGACAGGATTTCACTCTGTCATCCAGGCTACATGTAGTAGCTCACTGTGGCCTGGAATTCCTCAGTTCAAGCCGTCCTCCTGCCTCAGCCTAAGTAGCTAGGACTACAGGCGCATACCACCTCACCCAGCTAATATAGCAAGAGATGGTGTCTCACTGTATTGCCCAGGCAGGTCTCAAACTCCTGACTTCAAGTAATTCTTTTCCCTTGCTTCTCAGAGTGTTGAGATTACAGACATAAGGCACCATGCCTGGCCATTTTCTGTATTTCTTGTTTCTTCTCTATTCTCTTCCAAAATGAGGAATTTATACTGAATGATTATGTCAGTGTTTTAGTTATACCTTAGAAAGTGTTAATTGCTAGTATCAATAGGATTGTCAAGTAATTTATATTTCAATTTGCTAATGAAAAAATGGACCTTCATTGTTAAGAATATTACTAATTGATAAATAAGCTGGAACAAGTTTTCACTTTGAGCATTTTCAGCCTTACAAGTGAGTATATTGCACAATACTGAAGTGAATGATGAGATGTTAAGCCATAGATACAGTGACTGGGCCCCATAGAATTGGAGTCACATAGGCATCTTGATTCATGGAGCCAGGTTGGTGGAGAAGCAGCCCAGTCTCCGGTAACTATACTTTATGGCGGAATAGGGAAGGCAATGGAGAACGTAGGAATCAGTTTCTCTGGAGTTGTCACTAATGTGCTGTGCTCATAAATTAATTACATAAATGCAGTCAGTAACGAACACTATGAAGCCAGTAGTTTTCTTTACAGCATTTCTTGGCTACTTTTATAAAATTAGACTGAAATTAAAGATTCAGTGTGTTGCTGAGAGCTATAATCTCTGATATATCATGTTTTTTCAGAACTAGGGTCTAAATTAGATGACATTGCACATACTTAAGATAGACATCATTTTCTGCCCAAATTGAACATTCTTTTCTTATTTTGAACTTAGTGCTTCTGATCTTTTCTAGATAATTTGGAGGGAGTAGAGATGTGTGTGTATTTCCAACTCAAAAAGTAATCTCAGCTTCTGAGTCTACTGTTTTCATTATGTCATTTTGCTTTAGAAAATTCTGAAGTCAAAATAAAATATAACTGTAAAGCTTTAACATCTCAAATTCAATGTATACAAATGGGTATTTATCCTTTTTCCTGTGTTCCTTCTATTGAAAAATGATAGGAGGGCTCAGTTCCTAAATCTAGTTGGTGATTATATCTGTTTTTTTTTTCTTTTGTGTTCTTTGTGACTAAGCTGTCCTAAATCCTGCCAATTATACCTCAGAAATATCCCCTTTCCTCCCTCTGCTAATGCTATGTTGAGCATTTGGGCCCTTCATTTACATCAGGCCCCATCGGACATTATTTATCTCTATTTTTTTTCTTTCTTTTTCTTTTTTTTTTTTTTTTTTTT
>NW_003852396.1:27441824-27443114 GCF_000181295.1 Otolemur garnettii | reverse complement strand
TGGGTTTGAACCTGCCACCTCCAGCATATGGGGCCGGTGCCCTACTCCTTTGAGCCACAGGTGCCTCCCTATTTATCTCCCATCCTGTCAGGTTGCCACTAAAATGACTTTTTTGGAAAAACATAAATTTGATTGTATTCCTCTACTTAAAATACTGTATTGCATACCTCAAAATAAAGTTTGTATTCTTTAACCTAGTAAATAATGCTGTCTAGGATATGGTTTCTCATGTGCCTCATTTGCTGCTACTTTCTCCCCATATAGCTTGTGTCCACATTCTAAACAGTGATAAAAAAAAGGGGGGCGAGAAAAAGTTTAGTTTTTCTTAAAGCGTGCTTAGTTCTTTCTAAATCAGAGCTGTGTCACCACTCTTCACCTTTCAGATGCTCATTCTCCAGTGTCAATTGTCAGGCTAAGGAATTTTGTGAAATAATCCACTGAGCCCTTTGATATCACTGCATAATTTCTGTTTTCACTGTTACTGATATAAGAACATGGAAGGTATTCATGCTGTGTCATATTCAAGACAAGTTGGTTTTGTTGGATATACCCTAATAACCAAGAATTTGGTTCTTTGTTTTTGACCCCAGCCTCTTTTAAGTCCAGATGTGCTTGTGGAACAGGAGAAAGCTATAACCAGTTATCAAATCAGCTAATTCAGAAAATGCATGTCTGCACTGATTACATATCTTTCAGACCTGGGTTGTGTTTAATATCTTTCCTAAGCACTTCAAAAATGGAATCTTAATGCCATATCTGTGGTGAAATGTCTTTACAGAACTTTTTATTAATATTATTCAAATGTGCAGTAGAGAATTATAACTGAAATGAATCTTTGCAATGTTGTATTACAGCAATCAAATGCCAATTTTCTGTGAACTTGTTAGTGCCATCTCAGGGTGACATCGGGTAGGCTGGTTTGATAAAAGATGTCTTGTTCTACTGTCCTATCACTTCCCACTACAAGGAAGTGATTTCTTTAAAATAATACTTTCTGAGCTACATTTTCAGCCAAATTGCAACTGGTCTTAAATTGAAGGACATGAGAAGCTCAAAGTTTTTGATACCCTGCAGGTTTTGTGGGCATATTCAAGATTAAAACTTTTTGGTCTAGGTGTGGTAGCTATAATCCTAGCACTCTGGGAGGCCCAAACGGGTAGATTGCCTGAGCTTAGGAGTTCAAGACCAGTCTGTGCAAGAGGGACACCTATCTCTACTAAAAAATAGAAAAATTGGCTCGGCGCCTATAGCTCAACTGGCTAAGGCGCCAGCCACGTACACCTAAGGTGG
>NW_003852396.1:27420154-27441630 GCF_000181295.1 Otolemur garnettii | reverse complement strand
AAAAAAAAAAAATAGAAAAATTATCTGGGTGTTGTGTTGGGCACTTGTAGTCCTAGCTACTTGAGAGGCTGAGGCAAGAGGATCCTTTTTGCCCAGGAGTTTGAGGTTGCTGTGAGCTATGATGGCACAGCACTCTAGCCTGAAGCAACAGAGTATGACTCTGTCTCAAAAACAAAACAAAAAAAAATTAAAATTTTTATTTTTATTTTTTTAAGGATTTTTAGTGCTATAAACCACAGCTTGTTAGATAGGAATCAAGGTACATTGTATGGCTATCACTTCAGGGATCTCTTTGCTCCCTTTTTTGTTTTTGATGTCTAATCGTTCTTTTCCTTATACTCTATGGGAAACTGGAATAGTGAGAGGGCATGGGTTGGAAGTCATAAAAACTAGAATAAGTTTTACCTTTACCACATTGTAGCTTTTACCTTTGGCAATGTTTTTAAACCCTTAGAGTTATCCATAAAAGGAGAATGGTAACTGTTCTTACCTCATAGAGTTATTGTAAAGATTAAATGAGATAGCACATATAAAATACCTAGTATAATATGTAGCACACATTATACATTCAAGAAACGGTAGCCATGATTATACTTTTTGCCTGCCTTCCATCTTTTTTTTTTTTTTTTTTTGGGAGACAGTCACTACGTCAAACAGAGTCAAACTCTTGGGCTTAAGTGATTCTCTTGCCTCAGCCTGCCAACTGCCTTCCATTCTTTAAAGAAATTTTGTGAACAAAAAGATCATTTTAACCTACATATATATTTGCTAAAGTTAAATAGGAGGTTAGCATTTTAGAATTTTTCTTTTTTCCTAAAGGTTCACTTTTTAACAATTGCTTTTGATACTATATTATGTCCCTGGCTCTGAGAATACCAGGCCTACTGTACTGGTAGTACATGTGGTGCATGTCCCACCTATGAAAATTAGGTCAACTTAAGGAGATGGTGAGTGTAGGGAAGTGTTTGGCTATGGAGGTTCTACTGTGTATTTTTTAATGTGTATGCAGTAAAACCTCCATACCTCCAGTGGGGATTGAATCCGGGGTGCTAAATTGATGATTTATAACATTTTTAACTTCTACCAAAAATATTTGAGAAAATCACATATTGCCCTCTGAATGGCAGTGTTTGGAAAAGTTAACAAATTTCTGTAGGTAAGGGAAATTGAAGCAGAGTTTGTCTGCCTAACTGATGATGAGACTGGGTCTGGGACTTGGTTTGTAATAAAAGATTGAGTTTTGTTTCCAACAGACTACTGGATTTGCTGTTTCCTTAAACTAAAGACTTGCTGCTAAAATATAAAAGTTGTTAGCTGACAAAAGATGTATTAAAAGAAACCTTCCACATTTTGTTAAGTGTCTGTAATTTCACATATCTCTATTTTCTGAGTTGTGTGGTCACAGAATGAAAGGATGAACAAATGGAGTTTTTTCTGTACTTGTATTTGCATAACATAGTGAGGTAAGATCATAGAATAGTTGAGATCACACAGTCTCTTTAACCCATGTAAGTGTTCTGGTTCTGGGCTTAGTGATTTTGATTCTCTGTGTGGAGTTTGGCAACATCATAGGAGTACCACCTGATTCTAGTGACCAAGTCTCTTTCAACCTCATTGTTAATTTTATCTTGTAGCTCTCCAACATCAGAAGACAAACAGTAAATGTTATGTATACTTGTGGATGCACTTTCTTTCAGTAAGATGCCAAGTTTCTTCATGTACAACTTTCCTGTTTGTTTTACAGTGGAAGATTGATGATAAGCCTGTAAAAATTGATAAGTGGGATGGATCAGCTGTGAAAAACTCTTTGGATGATTCTGCCAAAAAGGTACTTGAGGAGGTGGTTTGTTAGCAGAGATATAGCTCATGGCCTGTCCTAGAGGATCTTTTTCTTCTGTAACTTGATGTGACCTTAGTTTTCAGTGTTAAAAATTGAGCCAAAAAGTGTTTTTTAAAATTCTCACCTAATATGTAGGGGGGAATATGTTAAAATATTTAATAAATGTTAGCTATCTCAGGAAAGTTGGTAATTTAGGGTTTTGAAATTAATTAGCCTAGAGCTGCAGTCCCCATACCTGTTCATGGCCTATTAGGAACTAGGCCAAAAGAGGTGAGCTGTGGGGCAAGCGAAGCTTGATCTGTCACTGTTTCTTATCATCTTCAGATGGGACTGTCTAGTTGCAGGAAAATAGCTCAGGGCTCCCACTGATTTTTGCATTATGGTGTAATATACATGCTATCTATATATTATAATGTAATAATAATAGAAATAAAATACATAATAAATGTAATGTGCTTGAATCATCCCGAAGACATTTTTCCCCTTACTCCTCATGGAAAAATTGTCTTCCATGAAATCAGTTCCTGCTGCCAGAAAGATTGAGGACCACTGGCCTAGAGCACAGAAGGTTGAGGGAAGATAGGGCATTCATCCATGATTAGTAATCTCGATTTATAAAAGGAAAAGAAAATATTAACTATGGGAAAAGTTAATAATTTAAAGTTTTATCTTTTTTTTTTGGAGACAGAGTCTTGCTTTGTGTTGCCCCCCCCCCCCAAAGTGCCATGGCATCATAGCTCATAGCAATCTCAAACTCTTGGGCTCAAGGAATTCTCTTGCCTCAGCCTCCCAAGTAGCTGGGACTACAGGATATTTTTAGAGAGAGAGTCTCGCTGTAGTTCAGGCTGGTCTGGAACTCGTGAGTGATCCACTTGCTTTAGTCTCTCAGAGTGCTGGGATTACAGGCATGAGCCATCTTGCCCAGCCTAGGATTTAAAGTTTTTTATATAGGGAGTTGACCTTTTTCTCTTGGATGCTGTCCTGTATAAATGGCATGAGTCTTGTTTGGAGGGATAAACTCTCAGTTGGAGGGACTTACTTGAAAAAGAATTTGTATGATTTTTAACATAATTTTATCATGGAAATGAAGAATAAAAGTAAGTACTAGGAAGGAACCTTTTATGATGGCATGATTCTTTGTTCTTCTCTCTAGGTACTTCTAGAAAAGTACAAGTATGTGGAGAATTTTGGTCTAATTGATGGCCGCCTCACCATCTGTACAATCTCCTGTTTCTTTGCCATAGTGGCTTTGATATGGGATTATATGCACCCCTTTCCAGAGTCCAAACCGGTTTTGGCTTTGTGTGTCATATCATATCCTTTATGTATGATCAGGTTTGTTTTCTAGTGATGATTTTTAAAAATCTCTACTGATATTCTTCCCTGTTGGAAATTAACATTATGAGCTATGTATATCTGTAAATTTGTGTAGTAACTGTCATTGATATTTTAGGCTTAATGTGGGTATTTTATCTGTAGTTCTCCTTAATTATTACTATAGAGGATATTGTAATCCTAATATGAGCACTTACTAGCAAAGCACATAGTGATAGTGAGGTCTAGTTCTTCTTTCTAACCCAGAACTTTTCCCATTACTTTAAGCCACACATTCCAGGTTATTAGGAAAGGATCAGATTTTAGAGGTTCAGAGGGGGGTTCCAAAGCAATTTGAACAATGATAGCAACGTTACTTCAAATAATGTGGCCATCAAGAGAACTGCTTTGATAGCACTTCATTTGGTTGTATTTTTTTTTTTTTTTTTTTTGAGACAGAGCCTCAAGCTGTCCCCCTGGGTAGAGTGCTATGGTATCACAGCTCATAGCAACTTCCAACTCCGGGGCTCAAGTGAGTCTCCTGCCTCAGCCTCCCAAGTAGCTGGGACCACAGGCGCCCGCCACAACCCCTGGCTATTTTTTGGTTGCAGCTGTCATTGTTGTTTGGCTGGCTGGGCTGGATTCGAACCCGCCACCTTAGGAGTATGTGGCTGGCGCCTTAGCCACTTGAGCCACAGGCGCCAAGCCAGTTGTGTTTGTTTAAAACAGAACAAGATCTTCTTATTTTATAATCATGTTTTATTTATAGTAGTTGTGACTTCCATTATAAATGTCTTATGTGTCATATATATGTATATCTTCCATCTCTAAACCTCACAATAAATCTAAAAAGTCAGTGCATGTATTATTCCTATTTTAGAAATGAAGGTACTGACATTTGGGAAAGGAAGTAATTTGTCATGGTTACACTGGTAAAAGGCAAAGACTCAAATCTATGACTACCTCACTCCAAACTCCATACACTGTATTTTCCTTCCTCTGTCCTTCGTTAAATTTAGCAAGTTCCTTGGTAGAGGGTAAGTGCTCAATTATGGTAGTTAATACTGTCAAAACCTGAATATAATAAGTACATATATAGGAAGTAATGATCTTACAGTAGATTATTTGGGTTACTTCTGCTGACCCTTGAACAGGGGAAAACCCACTGTGATTATTAGTTGTTTTTTAATAAAGAAATAAGCACATTTATAACAAAGTCTTGACAAACTAGGTATCTTCTTTTTTTTTTTTGAGACATAGCCTCAAGCTATCCCCCTGGGTAGAGTGCTATGGCATCACAGCTCACAGCAACCTCCAACTCCTGGGCTCAAGCGAGTCTCCTGCCTCAGCCTCCCAAGTAGCTGGGACCACAGGCGCCCACCACAACGCCCGGCTATTTTTTCGTTGCAGCCATCATTGTTGTTTGGCGGGTCCGGGCTGAATTCGAACCCACCACCTTAGGTGTATGTGGCTGGCACGTTAGCCACTTGAGCCACAGGCGCTGAGCCCTAGATATCTTTTATACATGTCCTTGAACTTAAAAGATGAGAACTCATTTATGCCCTGTACTTTCAAATTTTCCTCCTTTTTGAGATGTTTGGAGCATTAATCAGAGAGAGTCTTGCTTCTCTCAGTACATAAATATAAGGATGAAAATGAAATGGCTAGATTTTTGGTATTTCTGCAACAATACAGAACTGTCTTTTTTAGGACCACATGTTATTCCTCTTTGTATGTTTGTATATTTTCACCTTAACTTTATTTGAACCTATTTTGTGATGATGGGGATTCTGACCATTTATACCTCATATAAGGAGAAGAGCATCTTTCTCGTGGCCCATAGGAAAGATCCTACAGGGATGGATCCTGATGATATTTGGCAGCTGTCCTCCAGTCTTAAAAGGTATGACCGTTCCTGGTGTGTTGTTATTATCATCAACAGACTATTATACTCTGTGTAGATCATAGTGCTGGTCATGAAAAGTGAAAAAAGGGGTATGAGTGATCTACCAGATTTTTCCTAGCTCTGCAGTTCTGAGATTACATTATCATAGAAATGCTCTAAGGGTAAACTTCGGGAGAAAGTACATAGTTGGAAGAATGATTCTCTTTTTCCTTGTGGCCAATTAACTGAGAAAATTGAGAATGCAGAACTAAAAAGCCAAAGGTGTGAGATCAGTTATCTTTGAAGAACTCCATTAGCTTCTGTGTCTTCTCTAATCCTAACTGCATTACATGAATGCAATCAAGAACATCTGGAGCTGTGCCCTGGGCAACATGAAGAAGCACAATCCAGAGTCTATAGGTATGCAGAACTGAGTTTGTGTTCTAGCTCAGTTTTTTTCCACCTATATAACTGGCTAGGCCATGTATATTATCTGAGTTTTTAATAGGATCAGATAGTGTCTCCTAGAGTTGTTGGTAAAGTGAGATACCAGCTATAATAATAGCAAATGTTTATTGAGCATTTATTATATATTGGGTATTGTGTTAACTACATTATCTCACTTAAACCTTAGAATGTCCATTTAATAGATAAGAATACAGGCCCCCAATGGTTAAATTAATTCTTCTAAAGTCGTACAATTCAAAAGTGGGAGAGTAGGCATTCCAGCCCAAGTTTGAGCCCAGAATACATGTTCTTAGTCACTGTTTCTAAAAACACATGTTGTACGTCCCAGTGCATAGTAGGCCTTCAGATTCTAAGTACATTTATTCACATATGAAGGTAGGTATAGCATTAGTTCCATACAGCTTCTCTCATGGCCAATTTGTGGAGATGCCTATGAAGAGAAGGAGCAGACCTTCATTTTGATGTTGCAGCTGAGTTATCTCTTTAGGTCCCCTAGCTGCCCTTTGGCCTCAGCCATCATAAATCTATCTTCTACCAGGCCACTCAAGCAGAGTTGCAGAAGTCTATAACCTAGTAATGTCTTGATTTCATTATTTTCATTCTGACTTTTGTTTTTTTTCATTTTTAAGACAGTATTAACTCTGTTGCCCTGACTAGAATGCGGTAGTGTGATAATAGCTCACTGCAACCTCCAGCTTCTTGGCTCAAGCAGTCCTTCTGCCTCAGCCTCCCAAGTAGCTGAAACTAAAGGCATGTACCGCCACCACACTTGGCTAAGTTTTCTGTTTTTTTGTAGAGGTAGGGCCTCTTGCTCAGACAGGGACTTTTGTATTTTTAACAGCTATATTGAGATACAGTTCACTCATTTAAAGTGTACAGTTTAGTTGTTTGTAATGTATTTGCAGATATTTGCAATCATTACCAGAGTCAAAATAGAACATTTTCATAACCTCAAAAAAACTCCGTACCCTTTAGTTGGTACCTCCTTATCCTCCCACTCATCCCAGCCCTAAGCAACTATCAGGCTACTTTCTCTGTATATAGGTTTCCCTTTTATAGACATTTCATATGAATGGAATCTTCCAATATGTAGTCTTTTATAATGAGCTTCTTTCACTTAAGAGGATGCCTTCAAGGTTCATCCATGCTGTAGCATTTATAAATACTTAAGTTGTTTTTAATGGTCAGCTATTCCATTGCATGGATATACCACATTTTGTTTATCTGCTGTCAGTTGATGGACATTTGGCTTGTTTTTACCTTTTGGCTGTTACTTGAGGAAGTGGCAGACCATTTTCCAAAGTGACTTCCCCATTTTATAATTCCATTAGCATTGTGTGAGTGTTCTGATTTTCCACATTCCCTCCTGATTTTTATCAACTGCCATATTGTTGATAGGAAGTATGCATGTTCTTGCTCTGTTCCTCTTATTTCCCTGTGTGTTCTCCCTCACCCCTCTTAGAGTGACTTAGTAGCTGAATACTGTCTGATTCTGATGTCTTGTTCCATAGCTGCCAGATCTTGTGGTGTGAAAAGGCAATGTGCAGACCTGTCACAAGCTACATGACTCCCCTATGAAGAGTCTTCCATTCTGTTGCTCCCCAGCACATTGAATATATCATCTAAACTACAGCACATGAAGTCTTTCAGCATCCATCTTGCATCTCCAGCTCTCTTTCATACCCCTCCCAAAATATATATTCTTACTCTAGCAATTTAATGGAATTTGCTGAGTTGTCCAGGTTTCCTAGTGACCCTATGCCTATAAACATAATCTCTCTGGCTTGATTGTCTTTCTTTCTTTCTTTCTTTTTTTTTTTTGAGACAGAGTCTCAAGCTGTTGCCCTGGGTAGAGTGCTGTGACGTCATAGCTCATAACAACCTCCAACTTGGGCTCAAGTAATCCTCTTGCTTCAGTTTTTCTATTTCTTTTTTTTAGTAGACATGGGTCTTGCTTTTGCTCAGGCTGGTCTTGAACTCGTGAGCTCAAGCAGTCCACCCACCTCGGCCTCCCAGAGTGTTAGGATTACAGGCATGAGCCACTGTGCCCACCAACTTGTCACCTTTTCTAAGAAGCCTTCACTAATATACCTTTGTCTGGGTCAGGTACTCCTAGGTGTTCTCAAGATCATTTTATGCTGATCTCTGTGAATCCTGTTCATACAGAGCTATAATTATTTACTTGTTTGTCTCATAGGCTCACCCCAAAATGTGAGCTCCTTTATTATTCACTATATACTAGATTCTCAAGCAGGGACTATCTCATTTACCCCTGAGACTGTAGCCCTGGCCCAGAGCTTGCCACAGCTTAGATGTGTAGAAAGTTTAATTGTGTGTCAATGATTAATGTTTACCTGGGCTGGGCTAGTAGTGACTTGGGCTCCTAATTAGTCTCTGCCAGCAGCCATTGTCAGCCGTCCATCCGCTGAGAACATAGAAGCTGTCAGAAATCTCCAGTCACTACTCACCTACTTACAGTGCTCATCATACTCTGCCTTCTTTTCAGGTGTCTAAAGCCTTCCTTCATTGCTCCTCTAGATTTTATCCCTTCTCACTTCCCTCTGCTGGATCATTCCTTCTAACATACAAACATACTGTGATTTCTCCCAACTAAAAAATAATGTTTCGTTCCCTTCTCTGTTTCTCACACAGTCTTCTCATTTCTCTGTTCCTCTGCTTTCCTCTTATCACTTGGATCTGTTCTTAGTTTCACTTCTCTTTCCTCACCTTACTTGACTTGTTGGCAACATTTGACATTTAATCATTCTCCTCTTAACACTTTTTAACTTTTTAAAAATGTTTGTTATTTAAAAAAAACTTTTGAGACAGAGTCTCACTATGTCACACTGGGTAAAGTGCTGTGGCAGCATAGCTCGCGGCAACTTCAAACTCCTGGGCTCAAGTGATCTCCTTGCCTTAGCCTCTCAAGTAGCTGAGACTATAGACACCCACCACAATGCCTGGCTATTTTTAGAGATGGGGTTTTGCTCTTGCTCAAGCTGGTCTTGACTGAGCTCAAGCAAGCCACCTGCCCTGGCTTCCCAGAATGTAAGGATTATAGCCACCTCACCCAGCCTAGTTTTTTAAAACTAGGCTTCTAGGATACCACATGTTTCTTTTCTTTCTTTCTTTTTTTTTTTTTTTTGCAGTTTGGGTTTGAACCTGCCACCTTTGGCATATGGGGCCGGCACCCTACTCCTTTGAACCAGAGGCGCCGTCCACCACATGTTTCTAATTTTCTTCTTACCTTAATGTCTGTTCCTGAGTCTCTGTTTTGATTCTTCATCTCCCATTTATCTAAATTTGAAGTGCCTCTAGGGCTTGGTCTTGGAACCTCTTTTCTGTCTATATTTACTTACCAGATGAAATCTTACGTAGACTTTTAAGACTTTAAACACCATGTATATGATGAAGATTTCTAAATCTGTTTGTTTATCCTAATTCCCTTCTCTGAACTCCCTATGTATCCCGGTTTGCTATCTAATAGGCATTTCATAGTTAACATATCTAAAACCTAACTCTGCTGTTCCTCATTCAAACCTGCTCCTCCCTTGGTTTTCCCCATCTCAATACATGGCAGTTTCGTCTTACAGATGCTCCCTCTGGAATCATTTGGATTTCTCTCTCAATCCTTTCTGTAGTCTGTCAGCAAATCCTGTTAGCTCTACCATCTACATATATCATTTGACCATCTACCATCTCCATGCTACCGTCATCTTTTACTTAGGTTACTGTAATAATGTTCTAATCGCTGTTCTTCCTGCTTGTGATCTCAGGCAAAGTGATCCTTTTGAAACATAAGTCTGATCAACCCTGTTCTTTGCTTAAAACTTGCTCCAAGAGGGCGGCACCCATAGCTCAGTGGGTAGGGCACTGGCCACATATGCCAAGGCTGGCAGGTTTGAAGCTGGCCTGGGCCAGCTAAAACAATGACAACTGCAACAACAAAAAAAATAGCCGGGATCCTATAGTTCCAGCTACTTGGGAGGCTGAAGCAAGAGAATCGCTTACACCCAAGAGTTTGAGGCTGTTGTGAGCTGTGATGCCACAGCACTCTACCCAGGTGACAGCTTGAGACTCCTGTCTCCAAAAAAAAAAAAAAAAAATAGAAACTTGCTCAAAGAAAAACCTAGAATCATAAATATGTCTTAGAAGTCCACACTTATGTATTCTGTATACTCCACATACATGTGTAAACACACCCCTCATCTCCCATGAGTCTCATCTTCTCCAACTCCATTCTGTTCACATTGATCCCTTTCTGTTCTTGAGTCATTCAAAGCATGTTCTTGCCTCAGGAACTTTGCACTTGCTTCTCCTTCTCCCTGGAATTTTTCTTTTCCAGATAGCTTGTTCTCTCACCACCTTTAAAGCTCTGCTCAAATATCTGCTTAGTGAAGCCATTCCTGTCTACTACATTTAAATGAGTACCTTATTTTTCAAGTAGTATTTCCTCACAGTAAAATGAAAGTCCCCAAAGGCCAACATTTATGTTGTATTCACTGTGGCATATCCTTACCATGTAAAACTGCCTGGCACATATAAGTAGGGCTCGGTAAATATTCGAATTAATGAATAACCATTTCTAAAATGCATCAGGTCACAAGTCATCATGTCCTGCCATCAAAGCTGTTAACTGCCAATAGAAGTAGGCCTGGAAGTCCAAAAATTACTGTGATGTCAGTCAGCAGCCATTGGTTCAGAGCTTGAGAGGATCTTTTGAAGTGTTGAAAATAGTTCAGAGACCTTTACTACTAGCTACCCAATTTGGAAATTCCTGCCTAGACCAAAAATATATTGAGGAGCTATGATTTTTATGAGCACTAGTTTAATGATAGACACTGTTCTAATGACAATCCAGAAAGTAGATGGAAGTTTTGTCATTTAAACACACAAAAATAGAGGGTCAAGAATCTCCTTCATTGAAAAATAATACTAGCTTGACAATCCACTGAATAAGTCCTAATGCAGCCGTTCTCAACTTGTGGGTTGTGACTCGCAGGAACTGTATTAAAGGGGCACTGCATTAGGAAAGTTGAGAACAACTGCCCTAATGGGACAGAGGTGGGGAGGAGTGTCAGCCTACCAGAAATTGGTGTCATTAAACCTTCTTGAATGGATGGAAATAGTAAAGGCCTTGAAGGTACCTTAAGATATACCTGGATAATCTCTGGAGTTCATGTAGTAAAGCAGTTGTCATCCCTGGTCTGGGATCAGAGTAGAACTCAGAGTTACTAAATTGGCTACAGAGTGCAAGGACCAAGCAGCCTAGAACTGAGGAGCACCCTTCAACATAGGGGATCTTCATTTATTCATAGATATTTGATTGCCAGGTACCAAGCTAAGAGCAAAATAAGAAACAAGACAAAAACCCTAGCTCTCAAGAATCTCCCAGTCTAGGCTCCACACCTGTGGCACAGTGGGGTTACAGCACTGGCCATAATGCACCAAGGCTGGCAGGTTTGAACCCAGCCCAGGCCAGCTAAACAATTACAACTGCAACAAAAAAATACCCAGGTGTTGTTGTGGTGGGCACCTATAGTCCCAGCCACAGGGGAGGCTGAGGCAAGAGAATTACTTAAGCCCAAGAGTTTGAGGTTGCTATGAGCTGTGACACCACAGCACTCTACCAAGGGTGACATAGAGACACTCTGTCTCAAAAAAAAAAACCTCCCACTCTAGTGAAGAACACAGATACATATCAGGTCACTAGATAGAGTTGAATATTAACTGGTGTTGTGTACAGAAGATAAAGGAGACACATCTGACCCAGATTAGGAGGGTTTGGGAAGGCATTCCCAGAAAAGTTTATGTCCAAGTACATAGTATTAACAGATGGGAAACTAGTCAGGTAAGGTGGGAGAGAAGAGTCTACTAAGGAGGACCCTGTATGGCAAGTCCATAGTCCAGAACTGAGAAAAGTTGGTCTACAGGGTTTAATAGTCTACAAGATAAAAAAGGGACACAGTAACTAAGTTAGGGAAGATTGTCAACACTTTAGAATCAGAACTAGTATCTTGAAGGGAGTTAGGAGCCGTGGGTGGTTGTTTTCTTTTGTTTTTGTTTTGAAGGATTTGCTTGATCTGTGTATCACCATACCTAACTTATTACTGTTCTTTGAAACACTTGGTGTGTCATATTGTTAAATGTTGTGTTTAGTTTTTGATTTATCTTTTTCCTGATGCATAGGTTTGATGACAAATACACCCTGAAGCTGACCTTCATCAGCGGGAGAACAAAGCAGCAGCGAGAAGCTGAGTTCACCAAGTCCATTGCTAAGTTTTTTGACCACAGTGGGACACTGGTCATGGATGCTTATGAGCCTGAAATATCCAGGCTCCATGATAGTCTTGCCATAGAAAGAAAAATAAAATAGCCAGTTCTAAAATGGTCCTCTTTCTGCTGGATCATGCTGAATTGCTGGGTGGGTGGGGGGAAGAAACAGAGAACTTAAAATGGGTAAAGTAAGAAATGTTAAATGTCCCTGTTCTGTCCTGAAATTTTGGTCTATTCTGAGATAAATAGTATTTTCTAGCACAGATAAGAGAAGTTGTAGCTAATGTCTAGCTGTAGCCTCCTTGGTCTGCTGATTGTGTTGTTTTCATTTGCTTTTCTGGAAAAGCATTTTTGCTAAAAATTGTGCAGACTTTTTCCTTTGAACCTAGCAGTATTTTATATAGTATAGCTTTGTGCCATGCAGCATTTGAAGACTCAATTTTAAAAATTATTAACCTATTGCTGACTCTGTATTAATTCCTATTTCAATAGCTGTTTCCCTTGAAGAATTCAGGATACAACTTCTTGTGTATGATAGCTTTCCTTCACACACCATTTTTATGGGTGTGTATAAATCTGACTTGGGGAGAATTTAACAAAAAATAGCTTTTTAATTTAAAACAGACCTTCTGCCTGTTACATTTTGTGCTCTTAACCAATTAAAGAAGCCAAATAGCATTTTTAGTTTTATATTGTCTGTTTTCCACTAGTGTATCCCTGTTGATTTGTTTATGGTCTTTTATTAACTGCCATTTTCTAAAATTTTTTTCAATAAAAGGAAAGAAGATATGAAAAAACATTGGAGTCATAGTCTTGATGGAAGGAACAGCTTACTATAGGTTCCTTTCATTTCTAGGCTATTTTACTTATTAGAGGGCCCTGAGAACCTATAGCTGAGAAACCGCTTTCTGGTGATGACAACAGTGATAACACTTGGTACTTAATATATGTTAGGATGTATTCAACTACTTTATTAATTCAACAATGCAACCATCCTAAGAGGTAGGTACAGTTACTATCCCCTTTTTATAGGTAAAGAAACTAAAACACAAAAGTTGACTATCACACACAGCTAGTGCTAGAACTAGGATTTAAACCTGGATAATCTGTCATCAGAGGTTGTGTTCCTTCAGAGACAAAATGGCAACGTCTTTTCTAGTATTTTCCTACTGTGATCAGAGAAGACCTGTGCACTTACCCAGATCCTTTGACCTTTAGGAATATTGACTCTCTAGTCTTAACAAAAATATAATTCCAGCTGAGCCTAGAGCACTTTGTTCAGCTTATAAGAAGTCGCCAATATCACATTTCCTATTAGACTTGAGAATGTTGCCCTAGTGAGCAGGCAATCGGGGGTTGTGGAACAACACTGGACAGAAAGTTGAAGCCTCGGATTCTATACTCTTATTCCTATAATCCTTGGGTAAGTCACGAAATTCCCTGAGCTGCTAGTTTCTTCTTTTTATTTTTTGATTTTAATTTTTTAGATAGTGTCTTAGTCTGTTGCCCAGACTATAGGCTAGAGTGCAGTAGTATCATCATAGCTCACTACAGCCTCAAACTCCTGGACTCAAGCAACCCTCCTGCCTCAGTCTCTCAAGTAGATCTGACTATATAGGCACACGCCACTATGCCTGACTTATATTTTCTGGGTTGTTTTCTTTTTGTTTTGTAGAGATGGGTTGTCCCTATGTTGCTCGGCCTAGTCTTAAACTCCTAGCCTCAACTGACCCCCCTGCCTTGGCCTCCCAAAGCACCACTGTGCCTGGCTGCCCTTTTTTTTTTTTTTTTTTTTTTTTTTAGGCGATAGTACTAACTCTGTCAGCTATTTAAATCTTTTGAAAGTGTATAATCACATAATTGTTTTTACAATGGAGGAATTATAATCATCCCTTGGTGTCTGTAGGGGATTGGTTCTAGGACCCATGAGGATGCTCAAATCTCTTAGGAAAAATGGTGTAGTATTTGCATGTGACCTATGCACATATTCCCACATATTTTCCGTATCACTGTATTTATATATATACTTTTTTTTTGAGACAAGTTCTCTTGCCCAGGTTGGAATGCAGTGGCAGGATCATAGCTCACTGCACCCTTGAGCTCCTTTATGCTGTCCTCCCACCTCACCCTCCTGAGTGGCAGGGACAGTCCCTACAGCCACACATCACTGTGTCTAGAGAGGGGGATTTCACTATGCCGCCCAGGCTCATCTTGAACTCCTGGCCTCAAGGAATCCTCCCACCTCAACCTGCCAAAGCACTAGAATTATAGGCATGAGCCACTGTGCTGAGCCTACTTTTAACCATCTCTGGATGACTTACAATACCGAATAATGTAAATGCTATATAAATAGTTGTTATACTATACTATTTATATATGTATAATTTTTATTTTTTGAGGCAGAGTCTCACTGTGTTGCCCTTGATAGAGTGCTGTGGTGTCACAGCTCACAGCAACCTCAAACTCTTGGGCTTAAGTGATTCTCTTGACTTAGCTGGGAGGCACCTGCCACAACACCCAGCTGTATACTATTTATATTTTTATTGTTATTTTTGGTTTTTTGAATATTTTCTGATTCGTTGAACCTTGTGAATACAGAGGGCCATCTGCGCTATTAGACATGGGTCTAAAGGCTTGCAGTTGTGGACAGCAAATAACCCTTTCCATTATGACCCCTGGGAGTTTCTTCACACTAGGTGTCATTTTTTAAAAATGTATATACAAACATGTTTGTAAGTAAGTATATGCTTTTTTGAACAAAAATTGAATTACTTTGGGTGGCGCCTGTGGCTCAAGGAGTAGGGCGCTGGCCCTATATACCAGGGGTGGTGGGTTGGAACCTGGCCCCAGCTGTGATATATGCCCTGTAATTTCTTTTTTAAACTTAATTATTTCTTAGATCCCCTCCCTGTCAGTGTATAGATCAAACTCATTTTTAATAGCTGCATAACATTACACAATAATTTTTTTTTTTTGAGACAGAGTCAAACTATGTTGCCCTTGGTAGAGTGCTATGGCGTCACAGCTCACAGCAACCTCAAACTCCTGGGCTTAAGTGATTCTCTTGCCTCAGCCTCCCCAAGCAGCTGGGGACTATGGGTGCCCGCCACAACACCCGGCTATTTCTTGTTGTTGTTACAGTTGTTTTAGCTGACCTGGGCTGGGTTTGAACCCTCCAACCTTGGTGTATGTGGCCGGTGCCCTACCTGCTGAGCTGTGGGTGCTGCCAAGTATTTTCAATTTATTTCCCTATCAATAGAGAGTATTTTTTCCCCCAATTTTTTATTATCTCAAGAGGGAGTGTGGTTGTGTGTGTGTGTGTGTGGGGGGGGGGGGAATAGGTCCTCAAATGAGAGATGAGAGACCTCAGTTATTTCTAGCTTTATTCTAATTTGTGACTTTGAAGAAATCCCATTCTTTTTGTAGGGTGAAGTCTTTTAACTTGTTAAAGAAGTTTTAGAGCATATGTCCTTTTGAGATTATGAAGATTCTCTGCCCGTCCATAAATGCCCACATATAAAACATTTCTTAAGATTACAGTATGTCATAACCCCTAAAATCTGCCCGTAAATCCCACTTAAGATTCTAGGATCTCATAAAGTTTTTCTTCTGACTCCAGAAACCAGATGAAGCAGTTTAGATTTGTTGAAGAAGTGGGCTATCAACCCAGACACCTTTGTATTTGTGGCATTTTAGGATAGTTTCTCATCTGTGGACAGAAAAATCCTCTGCAGGCTCAAGCCTCCACACAGGCACATTTTGTGAGGCTGCAGAGTGCCCCTGTTTGGCTTCTGACACAGGTATTTATGGAGTGGCCACTCCAGCCCATTTGGAATGCTGCTGGGCTGCTCTTTACCCTCTGTAGTAGATCTTCAGTACTCTTGCCCAGGCAATTGTGACACCCATCTCATTATCCTCCAGATTCTCAACTGCTTACACCTGTCTAGTACAGCACTGTAGTCCCCAGTGCCTGTGTCATGGACCAGTCCCAGTCTGTGGCCTGTAAGAAACTGGCTGCACGGTGGAAGGTAGGTGGTGAGCCTGTGAGGGAAGCTTCATCTGTATTTACAGCCACTCCCTAGCACTGGCATCACTGTCTGAGCTCCATCTCCTTTTAGATCAGCACTAGTGGCATTAGATTATCATAGAGCTGGATCCCTACTGTACACTACACGTGCAAGAGATCTAGGTTGTGCGCTCCTTATGGAAATCTAATGCCTGATGATTTGAGGTGGGTTCCTACGGATTGTGCATTATGGTGATTTGTATAGTCGTTTCATTATATGTTACAATATAATACTAATAGAAATGAACTCATTTCCTTCACTGGGGATGCAGGAGTGGGGGAGTAGGGATGGTTTCAGGATGATCCAAGTGTATTACATTTATTGTAATGGAATAATTGTGGAAAAATTGTCTTCCGTGAAACCAATCCCTAGTGCTCTAAAGGTTGGGAACCAGTGTTCCAGTTCATAAAGGACTACTGAGGAGAGTAGGGAAAGATCACCAATGTTTTTCATTATTTACAAATTTCAGCTGCCAATGTGTGTGTATTTCATGTTTACAGTACTTGTATATATTTTTAGAAACAATCTTTTTGCATGAGACAACCTTAAGGAATGGAAGATGCACAGTCCCTTTGAATACACACAAGTTGTATTTTTCCCTGGGCTCCAGTTCTTCCTCAGTTTAGAGCATGTTCTCTCACTAACTTTCTCTCAGCCTTTTCTCCACCTCTGGGTTGCCCCACTCATACCCCAGACCTTGTCTCCGTAATGGAGATCACCAGGGAATACTGTTGTTATCACATTAATGTAGATTTTTACAGAATATATCCTGCCCCCACTAATTGCCTCTTTTGTTATTAAACAGAATATTCCTAATAATCAAGCTTGAAAGCACATGTTCCTGATGAGCCCTCTGACAATCTATACATCTGACAATTCTTTTTTTTTTTTTTTTTTATTAAATCATAGCTGTGTACATTAATGCAGTCATGGGCTACAATGTGCTGGTTTTATATACAATTTGAAATATTTTTATCAAACTGGTTAACATAGCCTTCATGGCATTTTCTTAGTTATTGTGTTTAGACATTTATATTCTACACTGAGTAAATTTCACATGTACCCTTGTAAGATGCTCTGTAGGTGTGGTCCCACCAATTATGTTCCCTGTACCCCTCCTCCCTCCTCTCCTCCCCTCCTTCTCCCCTTTGCCCTTCTTCTTGGGCTATAAGTGGGTTATAGCTTTCATAGTAGGGCTGAGTACATTGGATACTTTTTCTTCCGTTCTTGAGATATTTTGCCAAGAATATGTTCCAGCTCCATCCATGTTAACATGTAAGAGGTAAAGTCTCCATCTTTCTTCAAGGCTTCATAATATTCCATGGTGTACATATACCACAATTTATTAATCCATTTGTGGGTCAATGGGCACTTGGGGCTTCTATGACTTAGCAATTATGAATGGGGCTGCAATAAACATTCCGGTACAAATGTCTTTGTTACAATGTGATTTTTGATCATCTGTATATATACCTAGTAGAGGAATTGTAGGATCGAATGGCAGGTCTATTTATAGATCTCTAAGTGTTCTCCAAACATCTTTCCAAAAGGAATGTATTAGTTTGCATTCCCACCAGCAGTGCAGAAGTTTTCCCTTTTCTCCACATCCATGACAACATCTCTGGTTTGGGGATTTTGTGATGTGGGCTAATCTTACTGGAGTTAGATGATATCTCAAAGTAGTTTTGATTTGCATTTCTCTGATGATTAAGGGTGATGAGCATCTTTTCATATATCTGTAGACCGTATTCCTGTCTTCTTCAGAGAAGTTTCTTTTCAAGTCCCTTGCCCACCCTGAGATGGTATCACTTGTTCTTTTCTTGCTAATACATTTGAGTTCTCTGTGGATTCTGGTTATTAAACCTTTGTCGGAAATATAACCTGCAAATATCTTCTCCCATTCTGAGGGCTGTCTGCTTGCTTTACTTATTGTGTTCTTGGCTGTGCAGAAGCTTTTTAGTTTGATCAGGTCCCAGTAGTGTATTTTTGATGCTGCTTCAATTTCCCTTGGGGGGGTCATCCTCATAAAATATTCGCCCAGGCCGATTTCTTCAAGAGTTTTCCCTGCACTTTCTTCTAGTGTATCATGTCTTCAGTTTAAATCTTTAATCCAGTGAGAGTCTATCTTATTTAATGGTGAGAGGTGTGAGTCCAGTTTCAGTCTTCTACAGGTAGCCAGCCAATTCACCCAGCACCATTTGTTAAATAGGGAATCTTTTTCCCAACTGAATGTTTTTAATTGGCTTGTCAAAGATCAAATAACGGTGGGTAGCTGGGTTCATCTCTTGGTTCTCTATTCTGTTCCATATATCTACCTTTCTGTTCTTGTGCCACTACCATGCTATATTGATCACTATTGATGTAGTGAGGTCTGGTAGCTTAATTCCTCCTGCTTTATTTTTATTTCTGAGTAATGTCTTGGCTATTCGAGGTTTTTTTCTGATTCCATATAAAACGAAGTATTTTTTCAAGATCTTTAAAGTATGACAGTGGAGCTTTAATAGGGATTGTATTAAAATTGTATATTGCTTTGGGTAGTAGGACATTTTAACATTGTTGATTCTTTCCAGCCATGAGCATGGTGTGTTTTTCCATTTGTTAACATCTTCACCTATTTCTTTTCTTTTTTTTTTTTTTTTTTGAGACAGAGCCTCAAGCTGTCCCCCTGGGTAGAGTGCCGTGGCATTACAGCTCACAGCAACCTCCAACTCCTGGGCTCAAGCGAGTCTCCTGCCTCTGCCTCCCAAGTAGCTGGGACTACAGGCGCCCGCCACAACGCCCGGCTATTTTTTGGTTGCAGCCATCATTGTTGTTTGGCGGGTCCGGGCTGGGGATTCGAACCCGTCACCTTAGGTGTACGTGGCTGGCGCCTTAGCCGGTTGAGCTATAGGCGCCGAGCCACCTATTTCTTTTCTTAGAGTTTTCATAGTTCTCTTTATAGAGATGTTTCACATCCTTTGTTAGATAAACTCCCAAATAGTTCATCTTCTTTGGCATTACTGTGAATGGAATAAAGACCTTGACTGTTTTATCAGCTTGGCTGCTGTGGGTATATATAAAGGCTACAGATTTATGAGTGTTGATTTTGTAACCTGAGACACTGCTGTATTCCTTGATCACTTCTAAGAGTTTTGTAGTTGAATCCCTGGTGTTTTCCAGATATACAATCATATCATCTGTGAAGAGTGAAAGTTTAATCTCTTCTGACCCTATACGGATGCCCTTAATCACCTTTTATTCCCTAATTGCGATGGCTAAAACTTCCATTACAATGTGGAGCAGTGGAGACAATGGGCAACCTTGCCTGGTTCCTGATCTGAGTGGAAATGATTTCAGTTTAACTCCATTCAATACAATATTGGCGGTGAGTTTGCTATAGATGGCCTCTATCAGTTTAAGAAATGTCCCTTCTATACCAATTTTCTTAAGTGTTCTGATCATGAAGGGATGCTGGATGTTATCAAAAGTTTTTTCTGCATCAATTGAGAGAATGATATGGTCTTTGTTTTTTAATTTGTTTATGTGATGAATTATATTTATAGATTTACATATGTCAAACCAGCCTTGAGATCCTGGGATAAAACCCACTTGGTTGTGGTGTATAATTTGTTTGATGTGTTGCTGGATTCTGTAGGTTAGGATCTTGTTGAATATTTTTGCATCAATATTCATTAGTGATATTGGCCTATAATTTTCTTTTCTTGTTGGGTCTTTTCCTGGTTTGGGGATCAAGGTGGTGTTTGCTTCATAGAATGTGTTAGGTAGTATT
This sequence comes from Otolemur garnettii, assembly GCF_000181295.1. Taxonomy (NCBI): domain Eukaryota; kingdom Metazoa; phylum Chordata; class Mammalia; order Primates; family Galagidae; genus Otolemur; species Otolemur garnettii. The sequence goes on along the minus strand of NW_003852396.1, from coordinate 27,422,011 downwards.
CCATCTTTTTCTATATTTTGGAAAAGGTTGAGTAATATAGTTACTAGTTCCTTTTTAAAGATTTGGTAGAATTCTAATGTGAAGCCATCTGGTCTTGGGCTTTTCTTTTTAGGGAGACTTTGTATAGTTGATGCTATTTCAGAACTTGATATAGGCCTGTTCAACATTTCCACTTCATTCTGGCAAAGTCTTGGGAGGTGGCGTGCTTCCTAGTATTGATTGATTTCCTTCAGATTTTCGTATTTCTGGGAATACAAGTTTCTTGTAATATTCCTGAAGGATTTTTTGAATTTCTAATGGGTCTGTTGTTATTTCATTGTTACTGTTTCTGATTGATGAGATTAGAGATTTTACTCTTTTTTTCTTGGTTAGGTTGGCCAAGGGTTTATCTATTTTATTGACCTTTTCAAAAAACCAACTTTTTGATTTATTGATCTGTTGTATAATTCTTTTGTTTTCAATTTCATTTAATTCTGCTCTAATTTTGGTTATTTCTTCTGAGTTTGGGGTTGGAATGTACTTCCTTTTCCAGTTGCTTGAGATGTCCCATGAATTTGTTAACTTCCTCGCTTTCCATTCTCTTGAGGAAGGCTTGCAGTGCTATAAATTTCCCTCTTAGGACTGCCTTTGTGGTATCCCAGAGATTCTGATAATTTGTGTCTTCATTATTGTTTTGTTCCAAAAATTTGGTAATTTCCTTCTTAATCTCATTTTTGACCAAGCTATCATTCAGCATAAGGTTATTTAGCTTCCATGTTTTTGTATGAGTATGCAGATTCCTGTTGTTACTGAGTTCAACTTTTATTCCATGATGGTCCGGGAAGATACAAGGAATAAGTTCTATTCTTTTAAAATTGCTGAGGTTAGCCTTGTGACTTAAGATGTGATCAATTTTGGAGTATGTTCTGTGGGCTGATGAGAAGAATGTGTATTCAGGTTTCTTTCTTTTTCTTTTTTTTTGCAGTTTTTGGCCAGGGCTGGGTTTGAACCCACCACCTTCAGCATATGGGGCTGCACCCAACTCTGTTGAGCCACAGGTGCCACCTGTGTATTCAGTTTTGTTAGGATGAAATGCTCTGTAGATGTCTGTTAAATCCAAATGTTGAATGGTTAAGTTTATGTCTAAAATTTCTTTGCTGATCTTCTTATTGGAGGATCTATCCAACACTGACAAAGAAGTGTTAAAATCTATAATTATGGAGCTGGAGGAAATCAAGTTGCTCATAATGGTTAGAGTCTCTCTTATAAATTGAGGTGCATTCTGGTTGGGTGGATAAATGTTAATAATTGAAATCTCATGTTGAGTGTAACCCTTGACAATATGAAATGACCATAGTTATCTTTCCTTACTTTTGTTGCTCTAAAGCCTGTTGTATCTGTGAATAAAATTGTAATACCTGCTTTTTTTCTGATTTCCATTTGCCTGAAATATAGATGACCATCCTTTCACCCTGAGTCTATATTTATCTTTTCAGGTAAGATGAGATTCTTGTATGCAGCAGATATCTGGCTTGAGTTTTTGTATCCAGTCCACCAACCTATGCCCCTTTAGAGGACAATTTAAGCCATTCATATTAATTGAGAATATTGATAAGCCTGGTAGAATTTTTGGTATTGAGTTTTTTTAAAGTTCAGTGGACATTTTTAATCCTTTTGCCACTGTGGAAGTTGGAATTTAATCAAAAGTTTCTGAGTGAGTTTACTCTTGTGGTGGAGGATTGTGCTGGTCATTATGGAGGATGGGTTTCAGAATTTCCTGGAGAGCTGGTTTAGTTATTGCAAATTTCTTCAACATGTGAATGTCATTAAAGTATTTAATTTCTCGGCTTGGTGCCTGTGGCTCAAGCGGCTAAGGCG
>NW_003852396.1:27405378-27419911 GCF_000181295.1 Otolemur garnettii | reverse complement strand
AAAAAAAAAAAAAGTATTTAATTTCTCCATCATAAATGAAACTCAGTTTAGCTGGATACAGGATCCTGGGTTGAAAGTTATTTTAGGAGATTAAAAGTCAATGACCACCCTCTTCTAGCTTGAAAGGTTTCAGCAGAGAGATCTCAGTCATTCTACTATTTTTCCCCTTGTAGGTTATGGTTTTCTTACATCTGGCTGCTTTCAGAATTTTCTCCTTCATATTAACTTTAGTGAAGTTAATTATGATGTGCCTGAGGAATGTCTTATTCAGGTTGAGTCTTGCTAGGGTTCTGAAACTGTCTGCTATCTGAATTTCAGAATTTCTTGACAGTCATCTGGAAAGTTCTTCATAATCTCATGAAGAAGAGCTTCTGTGCCTTGCGAAGCAACTTTGTTGCCTTCAAGGATTCCTATAAAGCAAATATTAGTTTTTTTCAAATTATCTCAGAGCTCTCTGAGAGAATGATCCATTTTTGTTCTCCATTTCTCTTACTCTTTGAGAGTTTGGGAGGGTTCAAAAGCTTTGTCTTCAGTGTCAGAAATCCTTTCTTCTGCTTGCTCCATTCTGTTACTGAGGGACTGTACTGTATTTCTTAGATATTTGAGGGCTGCAAATTCTTGTCTCAGTGTGTCAAAATCTTTGGTGATTTTGTCTTTGAATTCATTGAATTTTAGAGACAACTTTTGAAATGCTCCTTGAGTTTCTATTTCCAACTTTATACTTCCATTCTATTAATCTTATTTGCAATCCAAATCCTGAATTCGATTTCTGACATCTAAGCCATTTGTTTATGAATGGGATCTTCAGTTGTGTCCGCCATATCGTTCCTTGGGGGAGTTGATCTTCTCTGGTTATTCATGTTATTGGAGTTTTTCCTCTGATTCTGCCTTGTGATTATTTTACACCGTTTGGCTAGATGAACAGATAAGGTGAAGTTGGGTTGGAGGACTCCTGGAGTAGTGATTAACCAGCCTTTTGCCCAAGAGCTGTGACTAGTGTCTGTACCTTTTCCCATAGAGCTTTACAAAGGACCCATACAGTGCTATGGCCTGAGATACTGGGTACTTACTTGGTGTTGGGGAGCTAAGTGGCTCTGTATTGTTTTCAGCTGGTCTCTGTCCTATCCTAGTGAATTAGTTATTGTGGGGTTGAAGTCTCAGCTGTGGAGAAATACCAGCAATTAGGTCACCCCGCCCCTACATGGGCAACAACTGGAAAATGAAAATCAAACCTTCCCACAATCACACACCCAGGATAACACTTAGGATAGTCGTCAGGTAATTGTTCCAGTCAGCACCCCATCTCAAGTGGGAGAATTCAAAATGTCTCTGGCAACTAGATAGCAGAAGTCTGCTGGTAGCTCGAGTATGACTGATTCTGGTGCTCCGTGGAGTCAGAAGGGACCCCCCCCCCCAGCAAATGAATTAGTCTGGGAAGGTTGATGCCTCCTTCCCCACCTAGCACTTCTGTCACACTCAGTCACTGGTAACCCCACAGGGCTGTGACCCAGTTCCCTGCAATGAGCAGATGCTCCTCCAGGGGTTTGCGCCTGCCTGAGTCACAGGGAGATCTGTGTCTCCTCAGTCAGGCCACCACGCTCTGTCACCATCCAGCAGGGGGACCTGAGGCCTGACAACCTCAGGTGCTTCGTGGAAGCTGGGGCACTTCACTCAGTTCCAGCCTCGCCCCTGATTGATGTTGCTGACACTTATATTTTTGCAGAATTTGTGATTCTGTCCTGGCTACATTCCCCTGTGGACCAGGTGCTATTTGAGTTCACAGAAACGGCAACTCAGCCCGGGTCTGTTCCACTGCCTACAGCTGCTGTGTCTGTCGCCACTATAGTCTGTGTTGGGGTGGGTGTGGTTAGAGTTCACACTCAGCTCTGCCCACTTGCTTTTGTCTCAGCTATGATCCCCTGAGGGCCAGTTGCTTCTTAGGCTCACCAAAGCAGTCCTGGCTAAGCCCTGCCCTGGGAGTATGCCGTCTCTGCGTGCATCTTCTATTCTCCCTCCCCACTGTGCCCCATCCAGGCAGGTACTACCTCAGGCATACCCTTTATTCACGGGGCCTGCTTTACCGTCGCAGATCTGTTCCACCAGTTTCTGCCACCAGAGAAGATGCCCAACTTTCTCTTGTTGCCCAGAGAGACAGAGAGTGTCTATCCAAAATATCTCCAAGGGTTGTGAGCCCTATTGTTCCCACTGCTGTGCTGCTGCTCTGTGCCTCTAGGCACCATCTCTCCTTCTCCCGTAGGGTTCTTTCCATCCACTGTCTTCTCCATTCCCCCATGCCGCAGAATCAGCACAGACCTGCAACAGCCCACGCCCTGTCCACACCTCTCAAGAAAATACCCAATAATCTGGACTCCATGAGGGATAGGCTTCCAGACCTTGAGGTGAGAGTGAAGGAGTGCTGGGAGTTCAGAATTGCAAGTAGAGAATATGTACAGTTTTATATAGTTTTATGCCTGGCAGGAGAGTGCCACAGCATCCTAGTAGGGGAAGGAGGTCTGGTTTTTAGACGATCTCTCCCTTGGCATAAAATGGGAGGATGTTTGAATTCTGCTTGCTTGTTTATAGAAAGTTTACTGCAAAAAGTTCTCTTGGGGGAGGAGAGTCTGGTCAGCTTGGCAATGGATTTTGTACCTATTGTTTGTATCCTTGGGGTCGCAGCTCGCCTCAGCAGGGTTGCTGTGCGTTCTTCACCCTTTTCTCTTGGCTCAGCTCCAAACCATCAACTTACTTGCTAAACTTCTGTCCTTTAACTCTCTTTCTGGATGGGAGCCTCTGTGGAAAGCTGGCTCCAGTCGGCCATCTTGCCTCCCCCCATGAATTCTTAACCTTTTCTTGGTGCCACGTATCTTTTTGCTATTCTGGCACTGTTTATGGTCCCCTTGTCAGAATAATGTTTTAAATAAGTAAATATAGCCTATTAATGGGAAACAAGGAAAGTGGTTGCAGACTCTTAAGTACTAAAAAATAGACTCAAAGACAATTGCTCAAAAAGTACCCTAGTTGCTTCTGTTTGAGTGGGAAGACTTCCTCACTTATCTGACAATCAGCCTCAGGTCTGTACTCGTTTTAACTGCCAAAACTAATATTCTTCCTGGATGGGCAGCAGGTTCCTCCTTTCAGACTCCCTTTTAGAGACCTATTTTACATGAGCATTTTACTACTGCTGTGGGTAGAAACCATTTTTGGAAGAGGCAAGCCTTCAAACCATAGCATAATGAGTTTGCAGTCCACCACCAGTTGGTTCTGACCACAGTTTATTTTATTTAATTTTTAAATTTTGTTTATTTAGAGAGGAAATGTCACTATGTTGTCCTGGCTGGACTCAGAACTCCTATCCCAAGTGGCTGAGAATATTGGTGCATACCACTGTGCCCATCTCATGCTCTGACCACAATGTAATTGCCATTCTCCTTAAGAGTGAAAAGTCTATCAGAAACACCAGGTACATGTCCAGCTCTTGTACCTCTCATGGAAAACACCTGTCACAACCTCCACATGTCTCTGCTAACTCATTCTTGTAGGTGTGACTCATCCTGTGGGATGGACAAATGCCACTTGGCTGGAGGTGTGGACATATGAGTAGATTAACTTCCCTCAGACAGCCTTTCCAAAAATAGGACTAGTCTCCAATTATTCTATGTGAACTGGGAATAGGAGACCATGTTGGAGACACTCAACCTTGAATAATGTGACAAGCCCCAAAATCGTAAAAATCACCTTGTTTCCGGGGGCATTATATGAATGTACTCATACAGAAGCTAGGCATTAACTTCTTTTTTTGCAGGTTTTTTTTTTTTTTTTGGGCCAGGGCTGGGTTTGAACCTGCCACCTCTGGCATATGGGGCTGGTGCCCGACTCCTTGAGCCACAGGTGCCATCCTAGGCATTAACTTTTTTGAAAATATGGTACCTTACACCTCTAGAAGGATCATAAGCAACTTTTGAGTTTTAAACAATACCATTAGTGGATCCTGAAGCTCTCAGGGATTCTTTCAAAATGAAGCTCCCCGTTGATTTCATGGGGGAGCTTCTTGGAGGGTAACTGAGGGTAACAAGGGTTATCACTATCTTTTGAGTTGTCCTATTGGAAAGGTTTATCTGAAGTTTTTCCCTGTCTTTAGCTGACGTCATTGGCAATGCTACCTCAGCCCTGAAAGGCATTTAGGTCAGAGTGGTTATGGGTGATAGAATTGCTCTTGACTTCTGCTTTGTGGCCAAAGTTTAGTCTGTACAATTGCTAGTACATCCTGCTTCGCCTTGATTAAAACATCAGGCTGAATATAAAGTCAGTACAGAAACTTGAGAATGCCACCTGGCTTCTCTTGTTGATTTTTTACCTCATTTGGTTGGATCCAGGCCCTTGGATATGTTTGAATCCAATTCTGCCTGATCTCATCCTATTAATTGACATTCTGTTGATAGCATCTTTAAATGCCATAAAGGACTGTTTGAATGGATTTGGTCTCAATTTCTGTAAGATTAATCAGTGACAGATGGAGTGGCATACATATGGGAAAAGCTAGGATAGTATAGAACTGAAAGATGCATGTTGTTGAGTGACAGTTCTCTATAGGTGTCTATCATTTCTGCATATTTTTCAAAGAGGGACGTTGACTACATTTGTTTCAGACTGTCCAAGAATGTCTAGTGAACAACCTTGGAGACACAGTATCTCCATGTATCAGAGCAAAGGGCAGACAAGCTATATTGCCCATTATAAGAGATTTGGGTTCCCTGAGCTCAAGGTTCTTGTCCACTCATGTACTTCATTGCATGTGCAGGTATCATTTGGCTCTCTATGAATCTGAGTTTTGGGGCTCAGGGAAGTGGTACAAATTCAAAAGTAGTACTTCAGCTGCTGCTGTTGCTTTAAAGTTATAAACTAACCTTTTCTCTCTGACCCATGAGTCTTATATCTTCTGCCTGAAACTATCAAACTGTTGCAGGCTACTTTGTTAGCTTATAGGTAAGTTAACATCGCAGACCCTTCACAGATCTTGACAGCCCCGTGCCCCCTTTTATGTACCCCATATCTTGGAAGTTCCCTAACTTCTGTCACAGAAAGTGCCCCTAGTACTCCTATGCCACCCTTACTTGATATTACCTTCTTAATCTCCTTTTCCATTTTTCTTTATCAAAAACATTCACATAGTTCTGCTCTGCTAACATCTGCAGCAGACAGTGCTGGTTCCCTCAGACAATTTAGACACAGTGAGAGGAGGTACAAAGTGCTGTGGAGGCTGGAAGAGGTGTACTTGTTATAGCATGCCGGTCTGGGAGGCTGTTGTATAGGAAGCTAAGCCTGTTTAAGCTGTGAATGAGGAGAAGGGCCATTTTACAGATGAGGAACCTGAGACACAGAAATGAAGTGTCACCTTGCTAAGTTCACTCAGCTAGAGAGTGGAAAGTCAGGTTTGAAGCCAAGATCTTGCTATCTCTAAATATATAAAGAGATTGTTCCTCAACTTCACTGCCTCAGATATAAGACTGAGACCATCAGAATTTACATCAAATAAGTCTTGAGAGATTTGGCATCAGTTTTCTTTTTCTTTCTTTCTTTCTTTTTTTTTTTTTTTGACGAAGTCTCGCTTTCTTGCCCTTTGTAGAATGTGCTGGTGTCATAGCTCACAGCAACCTCAAACACTTGGACTCCAGTGATCCTCCTGCCTCAGCTTCCAAAGTATTTGGGATGTCAGGTGCCTGCCATAACACCTATTTTTAGAGATGGGGTCTTGCTCTTGCTCAAGCTGGTCTCAAACTCCTGAACTTAAGTGATCCACTCTCCTGGGCCTCCAGAGTGCTGGGATTATAGGCATGAGCCACTGTACCTGGCTTCAACATCAGCTTTTAAGTTCTAAAATTGCGTTGGTGATCCACAGAGTTGGTGATTGTGAACTTGGAGAAGTCTGAGGCAGACCCTGAGATCAGGGTCTGATTGCAAACAGTATATTTAGGAGATGCGGGGAGCATTGTAAAGAAGTGGGAAAATGAGATAGTGAAGAGAAGGCCAATACACGTGCATTATTAAGCAAGTTTACCCCTGTGGGTAACTGGTGCTTAATCCTGTTGGGGAGGGTGTAAAATGCTGGCTTCCAAACTTATCATACTTGAGGGTTATGTACCCAATCCTGAGAGACATTAGTGACATTGCTAGTGAATGTCATCTCAGCTGCATGTCCAGATTGTCAGCCATGTCTACCATGTATCCACCCCTCCAAAAGGAAAAGTCAACTCAATTAAAAAACTGGTAATCCATGGGTCAAAGTCCATGGTAGCCTAGCAAGGACCGAGACCTCAGAATGGGGATGCCTTCTTACCCAGCATAGCTCACACAAGGACTCATCCTGCCTGAGGTTCTCCAGAGGAGCCTCCTCACCTACTCCCAGCTCTGCCTTTGCAAAGTTAAAATTGAGTGGAAACAACAAGAAAAGAGGAAGATAGTGTCTCCCTAAGCCCTTAACTTGCCCATCTGTGAAATGGGTGGTTGGATTAGATGGTCTGTGGTCCTTTCCATAGCTGATGCTCAGCTGCTTTATGGGGAACTCCTTGCTGTACCTTCTCTCTCGAAGGTCTGGATCATGAGGATAGGCAGCACTAATCTGCAGTCCCCTCCCTAGCTTGATTTTGGTAACTTACACATTTAAAGTCATTAAAGTATGTCCCATTCTTAGGACAAAAGCACAACTATTCTGAAGCTGTTGGTCTATGAGCTCAACTTGTCTGCCTGTTGGCCCCTTTATCTGCTACAGAGCTAGTCTCAGCCCCCACCCTCCTATGACAACTCTGGAAGAGTGCAGGATAAGAGGGAAATTAGTGGCCCTACATCTGTTAAATGTGGAGAAAGCAAGGCTGAGCTCCAAATCTTTGAGGGCAGGGCTATCTTTCTGGGACTTGCCAAGTTCTCTGGGGCCTGGGACTATGGTGGGCTGGTTACTGGGGAGGTCCACTGGAGATTCCTGGAGATTCAGGCTGTTGTGTGATATCTGGTGATGTGTGTCCTTGTGTAGTTATTGACTACTTGTGTCTTGGAATTTAGAATCATTTTGTACAGAATTGTTGCTAATTGTCAGGAGGAGAAAATGGGCTAGAAAAAGCCCAGTCTTAAGTTATCTGGTTGTCATTCATAATTGACATTTAATTTGTCAAATCACTGTTGGTGCCTAATCACTTAAGTTAGTAATTCTGTTTTCTTTTTTTAAAAAAAATTGTAACATAATTATCCTGTTGGTAGGTCTGGGGGTGGGGGTGGGTCATGTTTTTGCCATGGTGATACATGATACAGGCCTGGAGCTTGCGAGTCCCTTTTTATTGTGGTATTGGAGTAGGACAACAATAAAGTCCATTAGAAATGCAAAAAAAAAAAAAAAATCATGGTGATTCTGTGTTTTGATGCAGGCACCTGACTAATTCATTATGTTTTCTAGTGTAATAGGGGAGAATTTATATATGGAAATATGTATTATTTTGTCACGCATGTTTCTTTTATTTCCCTATGGGTACAGTTATTTCATCGATTTACAAATATTTGTATAGATGGGCTGTCTTATGAATTTCATTTCACGGTAGTAAAAATATGTATACAATAAAAGGAGGTATTAAGAAAATAAATATTGGCTTGGTGCCTATGGCTCAAGGTGCCAGCCACATACACCTAAGGTGGTGGGTTCAAATCCAGCCCGGGCCTGCCAAACAACAATGATGGCTGCAACCAAGCTGGGCTTTGTGGCGGGTGCCTGTAGTACCAGCTACTTGGGAGGCGGAGGCAGGAGACTCACTTGAGCCCAGGAGTTGGAGGTTGCTATGAGCTGTGATGCCACAGCACTCTACCCAGGGTGACAGCTTGAGGCTCTGTCTCAAAAAAAAAAAAAAAAAAAAGAGAAAAGAGAAAAAAAGTAAATATTGAGAAAGAAAAATTTTAAAAAATGTGTATGCACACACACATATGGCATAAGGGTCTGACAGTGCTGGAAACAGGTGCTTTAATTTTAGGATACCAGGAAATGCCCTTGGCATTTGTGGCTTCATCTCTTACATTCTGGTTTCCTATCTGCTTCTGGTTTCTGTTCCCTGGAGATTTTCCCTTTCTTTCAACCTTAGCAGTGATGTTTAGTATGAAAATGACAGGCAGGTAGTGGCAGACTTCAATTAGATTTGAGTCTTTATTGTTAAAGGCAGCCTCAAAACTCAAAACCAAGTTAATGCAGAAAAGCCCTCCAATTAGTAAAAGAACAAGCTAGATCACTGTACACCTAGGCTCTCTCCTGAGTACTCCTATGGGACATTGATCAGGTACTTTCAGATCAGTTCCTTGAGTCTAGAAAATATATTTAAGAACTTGAACTTAGCCACAACCAGTTATCACTCTGCTTCCCTAGGAAGCAGATTCTGAGTGGAGTTTAGCAATATGTTTAAGTCGTACCCTTGGGACCAACATTTATGGATGGGAGGGCATAGAAGCAGGATAGGGCAGTGGGAGTTGAGATCTGATGCAGACCTAAGGACAGCCTTAATTGATAGCATGAGATTGTCTAGAGCTTAGTGACATCAGTCTACTTCACAGCAACTTCAAACTCCTGGGCTCAAGTGATCCTCCTCCTTCCAAGAAGCTAGCACTACAGGCACCCACCACAATGCCCAGTTATTTCTTCTATTTCTATTACAGATGGGGTCTTACTGTTGCTCAGGTTGGTCTCCAACTCCTGAGCTCAAGGGATCCTCATCCCTTGGCCTCCCAGAGTACTAGGATTACAGGTATAAGCCACCTTACCTGACCCAAAATGGCCAGTCCACACAAGAATCATGTCTTCCCATTGATTAGTTGCTCGATGTTGAATGTGGGCCAACCTGGGAAACAGCATGACTTTGAATGAGACAGCTATCTATAGGTGAGGAAATCCCTGAAGGAAGTGATGATTGAAGACTATCCTCACAGCACTCCTAACAGCCACTCCTTTTATTGAAGGGGGATTTGGGAGGTGTACCCCCATGTCTTGCACACCAGGGAAGCAGAAGAAACTGATGCCTGTAGCAGAACCTCAGACTCAGAAAAGTGTGCTGAAAGAGCCATAAGTCATTTATACATAAAATCATATTTTATGTGTTATCTTGTTAGGATGAATCAAGTCCTTTTGCCAGACTTCTAAAGGGACACTGATGGTGATTTTCTATTTCCTTCTTCTACATTCATTAATTGGAATTTTACTACAAGGAAGAGTATTACTATTTACTATTCCTCCTCCATTTATTTTTTATTCCATTATTACTCATGCCAATATGGGTTCATGGGTTTTTTTATTTTATTCTATGGGTTATAACAGAATACTATCATTTGTTTTCTCATTCAGGAACTCCTTCGGGTTGGCTTCTGTGTTCTTTTGAGAAAAATCCGACCATTTGTGATGTCTTTCTTTTTTTATGGCACCACAAGAGATTCCACACTTACATTTTTCCCTGATCCAGCCCTGGAATAAACAAACCATTTTCCCAAAGAGCCCTGGTTTCTTTTATTAGAGAATAAGGTTAGAACCAACATTTGGTGATTCAGTGTGCTCTTTGTCACTTGGAAGGATTTTCTTAAAACATACCACCATTTGGGCAGTGCCTGTGGCTCAAGGAGTAGGGCGATGGCCCCATATACTGGAGGTGGTGGGTTCAAACCCGGCCCCAGCCAAAAACTGCAAAAAGAAAAAAAAAAAGTACCACTATTCTAAAAAATTAATTCCTGAGTACGTGGGCAGTGGTAAAGTTGTCTTAATGTCTTTAGAGTTGTTTCATTCCAACTAGGATGCAAATAAGGTTCACATCTTTTTTAGTTGATAACATTTATATTTTTATCTACAGTCCTCCTATTCTTTTTCCCTTGGCCATTTTTAAGAAACCATGTCTTTTTTACCCTATGCTGTGGCTTTGGTAATTGCATCCTGATGGTGTCATTTAACATATTTTCTACTCCTTGGTCAGATTCAGGTTTGAATTTTTGGCAAGAATATTTCAGAGGAGGCTCTACAGGTCTTACTGCATAACATCAGGAGGCCATGTAATACCCTGCAATACGGTTTGTATAGGAAAGGCAGACAAAAATCTTTCCTTAGCAGCCTTTGAGGTAAACACAGTGTCTTTTTTCTCCACATGTCAAAATAAACCCATGACTTTTAACTAATTTTTTTTTTGCAGTCATTAGTTTTTTGATGCTCACAGTTTTCTATATTTGGCCAGTGGGATCACTTTCAAATTCATTTGTCTTCTTTTAACATGACTCCAGTTGTCTTGTATGGCTTTTGCTTTTTGAGATGAGATGTTAGTAGGCTATTAAACATTTTCTTCCCTAGACCTGAAATCAAGTCACTTTTCCATCAAACCCTAGTTCCTTTGAGGAGGAAACAGTATTTTAAGACCATCATTTGGGCTTATTGTTACTGGGATATTCTCTGATTCTAGGACTTCTTTCTTTCTTTTTTGAGGCACAATACATCAGATTGTATTCAGGTTGACTCCTGTGTTCTTTTGAAAAAGTCTAATCCTTTTGAGAGTTCTTTCTCACTTTATGGCACCACAGATGCTCCAGACTCATCTTGTATTTTTCCTGCCCAACCCAGAATTTTTTTTTCTCTCTTTTTTTGCAATTTTTGGCCGGGGCTGGGTTTGAACTGACCACCGCCTGTATATGGGACCAGCGCCCTACTCCTTTGAGCCACAGGCGCCACCCATCAGAATTTTTTTTTTAATGAAAAAATATTCATGAACTCAAGCTCACAGAAGTTTTAAATTTTACACTTTTTAAGTTAGCTGTCTTCCCCTTTACTAACATTACCTTTATGTTGTGCTTGGCTGGGTTAAATCTCATGGTGTGAAACAAAAGGACGAACTCAGTGCTCTGTGACAAATATATGTAAATGACACACATATATAATAAATAATAATGTATATTTTATCTGCTCTTTTTGCAAGGAAGGTGGCCAAGGCTCTGGCTGGCCGGTCCTTAAAGGAAGAATACCCTCTGAGGCCCGGAACCTTTGCTCAACTCTCAGGCGGTCTTGGGAGGTTTTAGGCGGTGATACCTAGAAATAGACCAGCCTGACAGAATAGGTGCTTGGGGATAGGGGAGTGGAGGGGGTGGGGCGAGGAAATGAGAGGTTGGATTTGTGCATAGGATGCTCAGGGGCCGCTAGGTACTGCAAGACCTTGGCAGAGCTGAGGAAAAGGGTGCACTGAGAGGCAGCGCAGGTTCCACACCGCGGCGGTGGTAGGGCTGGGGGCAGGAGCCCGGAGCGACTTCCGGGATAAGCGGTGGGCTCCCGGGGGCGGGGCGGCCTCCTGGACGGCCAATCGCAGGCCCGCTGCGCCTCATGCCGCTTCCGCGCGTTCACTTTATGTACTCGGTGTCTGTGAGTGTCTCTGCTGTCCTCTTTCCGGACGTCGCCGACTCTCTTTGTTTCTCGGGCTTCGTGTCTGTGTCCTCAGTCTATTTTGTATAGACCGTTTCTCTCGGTCTCCTCAGCCTCCGTGTGGGTCATTCCCCAGGCATCTGAGACCTGAGGGCCCATTCCCGAGCCACATGGAAGAGCCCTCACCGCCCAGCTCTGACCCGCGGGAGACGGTGGACCCGGGGTCTCGCGCAGGTGAGCGGGGTTGGGAGATGGGAGAGCACCCTTAAAAATGGGGCACTGTGACTGGGGACAGATTCAGCAGCACTATTCGTGCTTTGGAAATCCAGTCTTTTTTAGTTTTTTTAGAGACAGAATCCTGCTCTGCCACCCAGACTGGAGTGGGCTCAAGCGATCCTCCTCTGTAGGTGGTACTACATATGCCCGCCACCATACCCGGCTAATTTTTCTTACTTTTTTTGTAGAGACAGTGTATCTCGCTGTTGCTTAAGCTGGTCTGGAACTTCGGCTCTCAATCGAACCTTCAGTCCTGGCCTTCCCAAGATTGGATAGGAAATCCAATCTTGAGGGAATATGAGTCAGAGCCGCTCAGTCGGCCAGGACTGACACAGCCAGAGAATCTTCATGTCCAGTTCTATTTTTGTTTTCTTCTCAGTGACACAATAACTTAAACCTGAGAATTAGCATTGTAGAGATGAAAGGAAACTGAAAAGGAAAAACCCTTAATAGCGAGGGGTTTGTAGGTGGCAGAGAGAGCCCTAAGCTGCAACTTAGGAGACTTGGGTCTTGGTCCAAGTTTTGCTACCGAGTGGCCTTCTCTAAGCTTTTCCCCCTCTCTGGGCCTAAATTTTCCCATCTATACCTTGACAGGGTTTAGCTTACAGGATCTTCAAAGGCCTGACACATGGAAGGTGTTCTGTAAATATTAATTTTGTTAGGAGTGAGTGGAATAGGCAGGACTCTTTCTACTGAATTTTATACGTGAGGGTCCTAGAACAGAGAAGTTGAATAATGTGCCCAAGGTCTTGTGGTTGTGGTTCAAATTCAGTGTTCTTAATCATTACACCACCCTGGCTCAGGGAGAGATATCTACTTAGAAGAAAGCCTGACAGCTCTGTTAGGAGAGCTTGAACTGGGGGACAGAAGTATGGAGAAGACAGTCTACCTTGGCCTATCTTTTGCTTCTTCTATTAAGACCTGAGGATTGGCGTGAGGGGAGGCTTTTCTTCTGGACTCAGCAAAGCCACCTTCCATTCTCTCCTTATGGTTCTTCTCTCTTCTTTAAGTTAGAAAAAAAGTGACTAAATAAATTATTCTTCTGCTATTGATGAGAGTTTATCTTGATCAACACTAGGAGGCTATAGCCAAAAGCTGCTCTACTTTGCCCTTAGAATTTATGGCCTAGAAAGCTGCGTCATTCCTCTGTCAGAAATTCTTTGAGTTTCCCCTATCTATAGAATAAACATGGTATCGAAACCTCCTGGGATCTGGATTCTGCTGTCCCCTTCAGGCTTATCTCTACCAACAGCTTTTGCATTCCACCTTGGTGTAGTCAGACTGAACTACTGAGACTTCCCATAGTGCTCTGTGTTTTCTGTTACCTGCAGACTTTTTACATCCACTCCCTCTGCTCTCTCTCTCTCTCTCTTTTTTCTTTTTTGTTTTAGAGACAGAGTCTCTCTTGGTCACTCTCGGGAGAGTGCTGTGGCATCTTAGCCCACAGCAACCTCAAACTCTTGGATTCAAGTGATTCTCTTGTCTCAGCCTACCACGTAGCTGGGACTATAGGCACCCACCACAATACCCAGCTATTTTTTAGAGACAGGTCTCCCTGTGGCTCAGGCTGGTCTCGAACCTGTGTGCTCAGGCAGTCCACCCACCTCAGCTTCCAAAGATTAAAGGCATGAGCCACTGCACCCAGCTTGCCCTTCTCTTTTTTATCCTCAGTTGGCTAACCCACTGTTCATTCTTTAAGATCTAGTTCACTCATTCATTCAACAAATTATTTGTTGAGTACATATCACATACCATGAATGGTTCTACATGTAGAGGTATGGCAGTAAATAAATAGACATATCCTCGCCCTTTATGAAACTTCTGTTTTGTAGTAGGTATTAAACGAGTGTAACATATGATAAATATGTGTAGAATGGAGCAGGAAAAGAGGCTAGGGAGGGTCAATAGAATTTACAAGGAAGCCCTCACTGATGGGATGGTGCTTGAATGAAGCTGAGCAAACTGAGGGAGTTATGTGGCTATGTGAAACAAGTGTGTTTCAAGACCCAGGGCATAACTCACGCCTATAATCCTAACACTCTGGGAGATGGAGGTGGTGGATTGTTTGAGCTCAGGAGTTGGAGACCAGCCTGAGCAATAGCAAGACCCTGCCTCTAAAAATAGCCTGACCTTGTCCTGGGCACCTGTAGTCCCAGCTACTTGGGAGGCTGAGGCATGAGAATCACTTGAGCTCAAGAATTTGAGGTTGCTGTGAGCTAGGACGCCACGGTACCTTACCAAGGTCAACAGAGTGACACTCTGTCTCAAAAAAAAAAAGAAAGAAATGTGCTCCAGGCAGGGTTCAGTTATTAACCCTCTCCAAACATCCTTCTATGGTGCTGTGATCTGCCCTTTTTCTGTTTTTTTATTTGCTCTGGTATTTACTTCTAATGCAGTGCTTATTACAGGTGTGTCATATTATAATTGTCTGCATGTAAGTCTATTTCCCTCACTTGGACGTGAGTTTCTTTTTTTTTTTGGATATGAGTTTCTTGAGAGCAAGGACACCTGATTCTTGTCTCAGTGCACATGTATGGCTGGGCACAGAGTAGGCACCCAGAAATATTTACTGAATAAATGAAGAAAGCATTAAAGACCAGGTTCTTATAGCCTAATAAATTTTACAAATGACTCATAAGATAGGGCTTGGATGACTGAAGGTGTCCCATGAAACCCCTTGTTCGGTGACGCAGAGGAAAGCACTGCTAGACAAAATGATTGGAATGAAAAGGAGGGCTGAGGCTCTATCAGGCACACAGCAAACACCCATGTTTATTGAGCTCCTTGTAAACTTGTCTTAGTAAAGGTTAAAAATAGCAAAAAGGGCTCAGCGCCTGTGGCTTAAGTGGCTAAGGC
>NW_003852396.1:27390131-27404765 GCF_000181295.1 Otolemur garnettii | reverse complement strand
GGGGGGGGGGGCTGCACCCCAACAGATGACAGAGGGTTTGAGAAAAATGTAATTCTAAGCCTGTTTTTTGTCTCTTTGGCTTAATTGCTGTTTTGGGCCTCTGAGAAGTGGAATACCTGGAATTCTTTGAGACAAGCACCTGGAAGCTTTCATTGTCAGCATTAAGGCAGGCTGACTAACTTGTAAATGATGGATAAAATATAACAAAGCCCTAAGTAGCTGAATTTGCAAGAAAGTAAGAGAAATCTTCCAGAGCCTACCAAGCATGAACTGTAAACAGAGTAGTCTGCTCCTTAACCTGCCCCCAGCTACACTGTGTATTTGCTGGTCCCACTTATGCAGAATTTTGGGCTTTATTAGTACTGTTGTTAGCAAAAAAAGCCACATGGGTTAGAATATAGTTGGGACTGAGATCCCAAGGCAAGCTAGGTCCCTTGAAAATCTATATTCTGTGTAGGGTGTACATCCTCTGATATGGTGGACTAGTGTCAGTCTATTATCTGTTGTTTATAACAGAATACTTGAAAGTGGGTAATTTATAAAGAAAAGGAATTTATTTCTTAGAATTATGGAGGCAGGAAGCCACATCTGCTGCAGGCTTCTTGCTAATGGGGACTCTGTAGTCCTGAGGCACTGCTGGGCAGTACATGATAAGGGGGCTGAGCATGCTAACATGCTAGCTCAGATCTCTCTCCTTTTATAAAGCCTCTAATGCCACTCCCATGATAACCCATTAATTTGTTAACCCATTCGTGAGAGCAGAGCCTCATTGCCAGATCACCTCTTAAATGCCCCATCTCTCAGTACGGTCCCATTGGGGATTATGTTTCAACATAAGTTTTGAAGGGGACAAATACTCAAACCATAGCAACCAAGAAAGAAAAAAAATCTCCCCACTGTCATGGAGAGATGAGATGACAAGGAAGATTTCCTTTTATCCTAGCCTCTTATATAGGAAAAAAGTTTTCCCAGACGATTCTAAACCATTGGCATTCACTCATGACCTGAGTTTATATTCATATTACCTGAGTGGCCCAGAAACTCCAAGCCAAGAAAATAACATTAAAAACTAGCCCAGGCTGGTAATGGCCCTAGATTAGTAGGTTATTATGGCAGATATTTGGCAGAAACAAGTGCAGAACATCTCTGGAGAGATACATACTTGACACTGGCTGCTTAGGGTTCTCAGTCTGGAGAATAGATTTATTAAATGAGAATGTATATTGCTTGCTTTGTGCCACTGAGATCATACGTTACCTTTGAGTACATCTGCACCTCCCCTTTACTCTTTAGAAATGGAATGATAGAACAAAAAATATATATTTTTTCAAGACAAAGTCTTATTTTATCAACCTCGGTAGAGTGCCGTGGCATCATCATAGCTCACGGGAACCTCAAACTCTTAGGTTCAAGTGATCCTCTTTCCTCAGTTTTCCTATTTTTTAGGAAACTCTTGCTCAGACTGGTCTCAAACAACTG
This sequence comes from Otolemur garnettii, assembly GCF_000181295.1. NCBI lineage: Eukaryota > Metazoa > Chordata > Mammalia > Primates > Galagidae > Otolemur > Otolemur garnettii. The sequence continues at coordinate 27,403,286 of NW_003852396.1, read as the reverse complement.
AGTTTAAGCAATCCACGCACCTTGGCCTCCCAGAAGGCTAGGATTATAGGCATGAGCCACCACGCCTAGCCAATAGAACCAAATTGATATGCAGGCCAGCATATGGAGATGGACACATATTGAGCTGCCTCATGTCCTTGCAGACGTCATAGAAGAAGTGACATCATGCACCATCAACAGCTGTCTGTTCCAGCAGGAAGATGAGAAAGGGATTACCTACCGTATCCCAGCCCTGCTCTATGTGCCTCCCTTCCACACCTTCCTGGCCTTTGCAGAGAAGCGTTCCACAGTCAGGGATGAAGATGCTCTCTACTTGGTGCTGAGGCGAGGGGTGAGGATCGGGCGCTCTGTACAGGTGACTCTTCATCCCAGATCTGAATCTGGACCTCAGTTTCCCTCCACAGAGCTCAGAGCACTTCAAGGATGGTTCCTTATCCCATCAGCGTGAGGGGAGCTGAGGAGGTGAAAAACAGTAAAAAAACAAATGGCTCTGTCTTAGTGTTTATTGTATGCCTGGAGCACATTAGGTCCTCATAGCCAGTGTGTCATAGGTACTATTGACAGTCACAATTTGCAGATGTTGCCATTTGCTAATGATCATGCAACTGTAATACAGCAGTAGAAGCAGACCTAAACTAAATTTTCTTTTTTTTTTTTTGAGATAGAATTTCACTCTGTTGCCCTAGGCTAGAGTGCCCTGTCTTCAGCCTAGCTCACAACAACCTCAAACTCCTGGGTTCAACAGATCCTCCTGCCTCAGCCTGCAGAGTAGCTGGACTATAGGTGCATGCGGCCACACCCAGCTAAGTTTTTTATTTTTTGTGGAGGCAGGGTCTCACTCTGGCTCAGGTTGGTCTCAAACTCTTTTTTTTTTTTTTTTTGAGACAGAGCCTCAAGCTGTCCCCCTGGGGAGAGTGCCGTGACATTACAGCTCACAGCAACCTCCAACTCCTGGGCTCAAGCGAGTCTCCTGCCTCCGCCTCCCAAGTAGCTGGGACCACAGGCGCCTGCCACAACGCCTGGCCATTTTTGGTTGCAGCCATCATTGTTGTTTGGCGGGCCCGGGCTGGGGATTTGAACCCGCCACCTTAGGTGTATGTGGCTGGCGCCTTAGCCACTTGAGCCACAGGCGCCGAGCCTCAAACTCTTGACCTCAAGTGATCCTCCTTCCTTGGCCCTCCAGAGTGTTAGGATTACAGGTGTGAGCCATGATGCCCAGCCTCATTCAGGTTTTATCATGAGATTTGAGCAATATAGTCATCTTTAGGCTTTACTTCGAATTCTAGTTCTCTTGCTATTTATATCATATCTGCACTGAATTTCTCCACTGAATTCTTGATCCCTTCCAAGTTATCAATGAGGGTGAGAATCCACTTCTTCCAAACTCTTGTTAATGTAGATGTTTTGACCTTTCCCATGAATCATGAATATTCTGAATGGCATCCAGAATAGTGAATCCTCTCCAGAAGGTTTTCAAGATATTTTGCCCAGCTCCATCAGAGAAATCACTATCTATGGCAGCAATAGACTTATAAAATATATCTCTTAAATAATAAGATTTGAAAATTGAAATGACTTCTTCATCCACAGGCTGCAGAATGGGTGTTATATTAGCAGGCATGAAAACATTAGTCTTCTACATCTCCATCAGAGCTTTTAGGTGACCAGGTACATTATCAATGAGTAGTAATATTTTGAAAGGAGCCTTATTTTTCTGAGCAGTAGGTCCCAACAGTATGCTTGTTACATTCATTAAACCATGCTATAAACAGATGTGCTGTCATTAGGCTTCATTGTTCCATTTACAGAGCACAGCCAGGGTAGATTTAGCGAAATTCTTAAGGATCTTACATGAGTTTTTCTGTAAATGAACACTGACTTCAACTTAAAGTCACCAGTTGCATTGGTCCCTAACAAGAGCCAGCTTGTCTTTTGAAGCTTTGAAGGCAGGCGTTAACTTTTCTTTAGCTATTAAAGTCCTAGATGGCATCTTCTTCCCTCAGAAGATGGGAAGAAGTAGCAAAATCATAAGCAAAAGGGACTTCTCATTACAGGAAACTAAGTAATTGGGCCAACTTCCACTTCATATTTCCTATTGAAAATCTGTTGTTTAGTGTAGCTACCTCCATGAATGATCATTAACTAGATAACCAGCTGCCCTTCTGGATCAGTACATATTGCTTCACCCTGTACTTTTATGTTCTGGAGATAGCCTGTTTCCTTAAGCCTCATGAGCCAACCTCTGGTAGCTTCCAGATTTTATTCGGCAGCTTTCCCACCTTTTTCAGCCTTCATAGAATTGAAGAGAGGGCCTTGCTCTGGATTAGGTTTTGGTTTAAGGGGATTTTGTGGCTGGTGTGATCTATCCAGGCCACTAACACTTTCTCATTTTCATCAAGAAAGCTGTTCTGCTTTCCTATCATTCATGTGTTCACTGGAGGAGCAATTTTAATTTCTTTTAAGAACTTTTCCTTTGCATTCACAATGTGGCTAATGGTTTGGCACAAGAGGCTTTGCTTTTGGCCTCTCTTGGCTTTCGATGTGCCTTCCTCACTAAGCTTAATCATTCCTGGCTTTTGATTTATGTGAGAGATGCTAGACAGTTCCTTTTACTTAAACAGTTATGACAAAGCTATACTTGTGGACTCATTATTCATAAAAATCACCACCAGTATTCCAAGAAATAGAATAATACTAGTACCCAAGAAGCTTCTCTTATGGCCCCTCTCCTTTCCAAAAGTAATTACTATGCTGATTTATAGCTCTAGCGTTTAGTTTTGCTTATTTTTAGTCTATGTATTCTTTATGTATGGCTTTTTTTGTTCAATACCGTATTATGTTCTTGAGATTTATCTAAATTGTGTACAACTATAATTTGCTTGTTTCCATGGTTACGTAGTATTCCATTGTATGTCTACACCACAAATTGTATGTCTACACCACAACTAAGTGTTCCATTCTACTGCTGTTGGGTATTTGGGTAGGCTATTATGAGTATAGATCAGTGGTTCTCAACCTTCCTAATGCCACCGCCCTTTAATACAGTTCCTGTGAGTCGCAACCCACACATTGAGAACTGCTGATATAGATAATGCTGTTATGAATGTGACAGCTGTTATGATATGCATAATGCTGTTATGCTGTTACGGCATGCATTCTGGGTATTGGGATTAGTGGGTCATATGGTATGTGTATGTTTCACTTCAGTAGGTAATGCTAGCCACTTTTCCGGAGTGGTAGTTGGAAGGGCTGGTCTGCCTTAGTTCCCCTCCTATTCCTAGGTTTTAGCCCTTTAATATTCTGTCTCAAATTATATGAGATTTACCAGAGGCTCCAAGTTTTGCTCCCTAGTCCCAAAAGGCTGTCCAATGTATTATTCAGCTTCTCAGTTACCTCTTTGACAAATACCTCTTTGTAAATTCATACGGATACCTTGAAGAGAAAAACAACTTGAAATATTCAGCCAACCTCTGAATGAACTCTGAGTTCCTGGCCTGTAATTAATTCATCATTGCCTTGTTTGCTCTCTGATGCTTTCAAACAGTTTTTTATTTTAGTATTTTAACTATCTTTTCTAGTTCTCAGTGGAAGTTGGCCCAATTACTTAGTTTCCTGTAATGAGAAGTCCCTTTTGCTTATGATTTTGCTACTTCGTAAAATGCTATGTCAGTTTAGTTCTGATTTGCTTTTCTTTTTTAAGTGTGAGATTGAACATATTTTCATTTTTTTTCTTTCTCTGGGAGTTGTTTAATCTTGTCCTTTACCCATTTTACCAATGTCTAGTATCATTTATGGTTTTAAAATTATATTAGGGAGATTAGAGCTTTCTTTGTAATATGTCTGATTAGGCATTATCTCATTACATCCTTGTAACAACTCCTCTGTGAGGACCTTATTAAATTCTCCATTTAACTGAAGCAGAAATTCAGATAAAATAAGACTAAGTATTAATAATTCACCAAGATCACAAAATAAGTGATAAACGGCTTGGCGCCTGTGGCTTAAGCGGCTAAGGTGCCAGCCACATACACCTGAGCTGGTGGGTTCGAATCCAACCCAGTCCTGCCAAACAACAATGATGGCTGCAACCAAAAAACAGGCTGCAACCAAAAAATAGCTGGGCGTTGTGGTTGGCGCCTGTAGTCCCAGCTACTTGGGAGGCTGAGGCAGGAGACTCGCTTGAGCCCAGGAGTTGGAGGTTGCTGTGAGCTTTGATGCCATGGCACTCTACCCAGGGGGACAGCTTGAGGCTCTGTCTCAAAAAAAAAAAAAAAAAGTGATAAAAAGCAGCATTTGAACTAGGTGCCTCTGACTCCAAGCTTGAACTTTTAACAACACTGTTATGAATTGCTTTCCCAATGTAGTACAGGAAGGAAAAAAAATCATTGTCTTAAATTTTCCTTTATTTTCTTAGAACTTCCCTATTTGTTTGCCTTGATTTCCTTCCTTTTCTCCTCTCTCCCTCCCCACCTTCCTCTCTCCCTTCTTTCCTTCCTTTTCTTTTCTTCTTTACTCTTTTCTCCCTCTTCTCTGTAAAAACATTTATTTAGTTCCTAATGTTCCTATTTAGTTCCTATAAATAGTATCCTATCTATTTAGTTCCTACTTTTATTTAGTTCCAATTATGACGTAAAAAATTAGTGTAATTTGGTTTCTATCCTCAAAAGGCTGGTAATCTAGGAAGGGAGAGAGTTACAAAAAGATTACAGTGTTACACAATACATGCTCTAAGTTATTAGGGAATTAAGGGAAAGCTTCATAAAGGCGGTGACTTTTGAGCTGGCTATTGAAGGATGATTTGAAAGTCTAGATAGGCTCAGCGCCTGTAGCTCAGTGGCTAGGGCACCAGCCATGGGCACTGGGGCTGGCAGGTTCGAACCTGGCCTGGGTCTGCAAAACAGTAACGGCAACTACAGCAAAAAAAAAGCTGGATGTTGTTGTAGGTACTTGTAATCCCAGCTACTTGGGAGGCTGAGGCAAGAGAATCGCTTAAGCCCAAGAGTTTGAGGTTGCTGTGAGCCATGATGCCATGGTACTCTACTGAGGGCAACATAGGGAGACTCTGTCTCGAAAAAAAACAACCTGAAAGTCTAGATAAAGTGAGAAAGATCATCCTAGACAGAGGGGACAACATGTAAAATATTTAAGCATTGTTTTTTTCCAGCTTTATGAATCATCCTGTAATATTTGAGTACTTAGTGACACTTGGGCCTTCATGATTTTGTAGATTTCAATATCATTCATTTTTTTGTTTATGAAAAGTACTAATGCTTTTAATAATCCTTATATTTTCCTATTAGTATCTCACTCCTCCTTTCTCTCTCTCATGTCCCCTTGTCTAGTGGGAACCCCTGAAGCTGCTGATGGAAGCCACACTGCCTGGTCACCGCACCATGAACCCCTGTCCTGTGTGGGAGAAGAATAGTGGTTATGTGTTCCTGTTCTTCATCTGTGTGCGGGGCCATGTCACGGAGTATGAACAGATTGTGTCAGGCAGGAATGCGGCCCGCCTCTGCTTTATCTGCAGTCAGGATGCTGGGCGTTCATGGAGTGAGGTCAGGGACTTGACTGAGGAGGTCATTGGCCCAGAGGTGAAGCACTGGGCCACATTTGCTGTGGGTCCAGGTCATGGCATTCAGATGCAGTCGGGTAGGCTGGTCATCCCTGCATACACCTACTACATCCCTTACTGGTTCTCTTGCTTGAGGATACCATGTCGAGTCAGGCCTCACTCACTGATGATCTTCAGTGATGACCTAGGAGCCACCTGGCACCATGGCAGCCTCATTAGGCCGTTGGTGACAGTGGAGTGTGAAGTGGCAGAGGTGACTGGGAGGACTGGTCACTCCGTGCTATATTGCAGTGCCCGGACACCCAACAGATGCCGGGCAGAGGCTCTTAGCATTGACAGTGGTGAATGTTTTCAGAGAGCAGCTCTTAGCCAACAGCTCCGTGAGCCCCCACATGGCTGCCAAGGCAGTGTTGTAAGTTTCCTGCCCCTGCAGATCCTACACAGGTGCCAGAACCCTAGTGGCCAAGATGCTCCCACCATTCAGCAGACTCTGCCAGACAGTTCACTGAGACTGGAGGAGGAAGCTGGAATACCCTCACAATCATGGCTCTTGTACTCACACCCAGTCAATAGCAAACGGAGGGTTGACCTAGGTATCTACCTCAACCAGGCCCCTTTGGAAGTTGCCTGCTGGTCTCACCCATGGATTTTGCACCATGGGCCCTGTGGCTACTCTGATCTGGCTGCTGTGGAGGAGGACGGCTTGTTTGCGTGTTTGTTTGAATGTGGGACCAAGCAGGGGTGTGAGCAGATTGCCTTCCGTCTGTTTACAAACCGAGAGGTCCTGACCCACATTCAGGGGGACTGAATGCACCAGCCCTGGTAGGAATTTAAGTCAATTCAAGTCTAACTAATTGGCTTGTGACTCAACTTTCTTTCCAAGGAAATGGCAGCCACAGCCAGAATAATAGAGGTTACTAGAATCTTCAGAGAATCCCCAAACACAGTATTTTGTTCCCTCCCTTTTTTCACTTCTCCCACTCCAAAGAACAACGTGAAAATTTTGCCATATCTACTGCAGAGGAAAGAGCACTGAACTAGGAGTTGGAAGACCATGATATGGTCCTGGCTCTGCCGCTGGCTCCCTTTAGGATCTTGGACATGTCACCTGAACTCTGGGCCTCAGGTCTCGATCTGTAAAATGAAAAGACTGGTTCTGTGATTTCTCGTCTTCCCATTTCTAGAAGAGGCAGAGTACCAGATGCCCCATGATCAGTTAGTTGTCACTACTTAAAACACTTCTGATCTCAGAGGACTTATATCATCAAATGACTTGCCTGCCCCTCATCCAAATATGAGGTTGCAAGCCAGTGTCAGGGCAGAAAAGAAGACTAGTATTGTTTGCTCCAATTTAATAACAAAAATACCCTCATCTTTCTCATCATGTTCAGAGTTCTATAGGTTCTCTATTCTAGAAGAATTGGACAAAATAGTAGAACCATGAAATCTTCTTACCTTCTTTAACTTATAGCTCTGTTTGACCTTCCTGTCCTCATCCAGAAAGCATCATTTTCTTGGGAGAAAAGTAAGAAGCTCAGCGCCAGTAGTCCTTGATAATCTGCTTACTGCATCTGATGGCATTACCCTAGTAAAAGATAAGCCTGAAGTTCATTTGTTAGGATGTTTCCTGATATGAAAAAGACATGGGTTAGGACTTTAAAACTCTGGACAAAGCTTCTTACTATCTCTGCCTTCAAGGAACTCACAGATTATGGGGATAGAAGAGGGAAAAAATTCAAGAAAACAAATGCAACTGAGGGGGATAGTTTGTAGATACTGGGCTACAAGTTGGGGTGATGACAGCTCCTGATCTCATTGTCTTAGTTGCATCTTCAGTGTGTCTAGAATCATCTGTCCAAGGGCTTGTCCAGGCTGCTGGGTTTCCTTCAAGTTTGCTGTTTTCAGAATGTCTTGGCTCAGCTACTCCTTTACCTGTGGAGAAGGTCTTCACTATTGGATCTGGACTTCCAAATCTCTGAATCAGGCCTGTTTGGAACTCCTGGAATCACTACTCATGAAGTAGGGATGCCTTTTTGTCTAATAGCTTAGGTGCTGAATTTGGCCAATGCTGTGTATCTCAGATGAGACCAGTTTGGTTGTTCCTGTCCTTGATTATTTCTACCATTGTCTGTTATTGTGACAGAGATTCTATCACAAGAGATTTATTTTTTGTTCTTCTTTCAGGAGAATAATGCCTTAAACTGGTATCAACTAAATATATTTGGTGCTGGGTAGTGACCATGGTAAGCAAGTCTTAGTCATGGATATAGCCTAGGAGGCTATGGGTTGCAATTGTACCAGTCAAGTGGAAGACAGTCCTAACAAGTTGAAAGTAGAGATTAACTTTGCTGACTTCAGCATATTGCTTGAGCTCATGGCCTAAAGTATCTTTTTTTGTGCAACAGTCACTGAAAGAGAATGCCTTTAATTATTCCCTTTGCCTCTCATACATTTGCCAAAGTAATTTTCCTAATACACAGATATGATCATTCATTCATGCATGTATACTTTTTTTTTTTTTTTTTTGAGGCAGAGTCTCATTTTGTTGCCCTGGTAGAGTGCTGTGGTATCATATCTCACAGCAACCTCAGTCTCTGGGGCTCAAACAATTCTCTTGCCTCAGCCTCCCAAGTACTGTGGCATTATAGGCATCTGCCACAACAGCTGACTATTTTTAGAGACAGGGTCTCGCTGTAGCTCAGGCTGGTCTCAAACTTGGGAGCTCAGGTGATCCGCCCACCTCAGCCTCCCAGAGTACTGGGATTACAGGTGTGAGCCACTGTACCTGGCCTGTATACATTTTTCCTAAGTGCATCATGCAAGGCAATGTCTATTGCTATTTCTTGGTTCAGAATCACTGTGGCCTACTAAACAATGTTTACATTTAGCCTGACATGCAGGACCTTCGGTTGTTGGAGGAAGTAATGCTTCCTCCTTATGAAGCCCAGTGTCAGGGACGAGCTGTCAGACTGGCAAGTGGAGGGTGGTGGGCATGTAGGGGTAGGCAGGATTGGTGGTGCAGGGAGGAATTGGGGAAGGGGAGAGGATTAAAAAGGCAGCTCCCTCCTGAGTGGGAGAAACTCTGTATTCAGCACAGCTTCACTGAGTACTGTACTGTCAGTGGATAGGAATAAACAACATTATAGGCTAAGCCCTATAATTAGGGCTAATGGTTAAGAGAATGAGCATATCAAGATTTCTTTAGGACTATCCAAGAAGGAAGTCAAGCTAGTTCCAAGCTGTTGTGGACCAGAGATATCTCCTATCTATAGTTACAACAGGTCCATTTCTAAATTGGCCTCCACTTACTCCTTCCCCTTTCTTCATATTTCTTTCTTTATAATGACTAGCATGAAAACTCTTGATTGGGAAAGACCCTATATCCTTATTTCAGGTATAGTAAGAAAATAGGGTTGGGGACAGAGGAAATCTAGAATAAGGACTCAGGCGAGAAACAGAGTGGGTCATGGCTGCTGTGAAGAAAAAGAACAGATCAGAGTCTTGGCACCTTAGGAAGAAGGAGAAAGTGGCACAGACATTGATGCCTAGGCTAGAAAGGTGGTTGTAGGTGGTAGCTGCTATGAAGAAGAAATGATGACTGGCTGAACTATTCCCTGAAGCCTGTGGGAAGGGAGAGATTCGCACAGGCCAGCAGCTTAGCCAATCTTGTACCTTTAAGCTGGTTTAACTTGCCCATGTTCCAGGTAACCTGTAAAGGTGGCTATAGGTACTCCAACTCTGTTCATGCCAGTTACTCCAGGCCTCCACCATGATATTGGTAGCCTAGCTGAGCCCACTTCAGCTGCTGTCAGACTGGTAGAGTGGAAAAGACAGGGCAGGCAGTGGCAGCTGTTAAGAAAAGAGGAAAGCAGGCAGGAGGCCTATAAAGTGTAGATGCCAAGGGAGGACTATGTAGTAGGCTATGGGCCTTTGCCCTTGGCAGCCACCACCCTGTCTGTGGGTGGACCCTTCAAGTGGATGCATCCAGCACCACATGGCTCACCCTGGAAGTGCAGGAAGAGTGGGTGGGGCCTCCTGCTGCTCATATGCACTCAGACTGGTCTGCCCAGGCAGCCTGCTGGTCCTGCTCCAGCTTCTGATAGTCACCTCAGGCCCTTCTTGCTTGGACATTTCATTTGGACCTATTCCTCCCGGTCCCCAGTCTCCCCCCAGATATCCAGAGGATGCCATGCAGCTACAGGTAAGAGCCTTTGCATGCTGTCTGTTGGGTAACCCAAAGGACCCACAGAGGTCTGCCTGAGGCTGCACTGCCTCCTCTGTGGGGTAGCAGGAATTGCTATCTCTACTTTGGTTAGATTAGGCCGCTCACTCATAGGCTATAAGTTTTCTCTGCTGCCTTGTCATCCTTCTCTGGAGTGCCAGAGTCCACAGTAGGAGCCTCCCTGTGGTCCTTACCACAGGCTACCTGCCATGTATTATTATTGTCTGTGTTGTGCCCTCTCAGCCTCTGCTAGGCTATAAATTCCTTGAAGGCCAGATGTGTCTGATACCACTTTGTATCCTTTTTACTTTGAATCATAATGACTTAAGTATAAATATATTTTTAAAATCATATTCTGAATTCCTTGAAGGCAAGGAGTATGTCTGATTCCTCTCTTTGTTCTCTGCACAGAGAAGACAGTAGTAAAGATATGCTAAATGAATCAATGGGTCAAAGAGGTAAGGGTGGGGGGGCGAGCTCCACCGCAGGGAGGAGGATGTTGCATCACTGAAGGATTACACATTTGACACCTGCTGAACACTCACCCTAAGTGAGTGTTCTTTGTGCTAACTTGCCTCCAGGTCTCTTATACTACTGTTGGGAATGTGCTTTTCTTTGGCTAGACCTTAATCCTGTCTGGCTATCTGAAGGATCGTAGCCCAAGCCCAAAGCCAACTCTTGATTTGGAGTTTTTATTTCACTAACATTTCCCCTCTGTAAATTCTGCTTGGATTTTCTACAACTGCCACTTCTTTAGGACCCCAGGGGAGATGCTGAGGCTCAGTGTGTTCTGGGAATGTCTTGGCTCTGTGATGCCAAGTACCTGAAATGTTCTCTGTACCCTAAAAACTTCCATTACCCTTTGAAATAAGAAAGATGTATAAAGAGCTTAATTCTGGTGACTACTGTTTTTTTTTTCTTAAGGAAATTATGAGATTATTATCCTAATATCTAGTTTATTGCCAACTTCTTTCAAGAAATGAATTTGGGGCAATTTCTTGCTTTTCATAAGAACTTTTATCTTCAGAAAAGTTTGTTAATAATGATCCTTTGCATTTGTATACATTATCATTTCAACATAGTTACCTATTAAGGGAAGCAGGACAGGGATTACCAAGGAGCAGATTATATGCTAGCTTTTACCCAGAGGAGCCAGAGATGCAGAATCACCCTGGACAGCAGCTCCAGTGTTTGTCACTGCACATCTTAGTCTCTTTACAAAGCACCTTAGGTTATCCTCAAATTATAGCTCTGAAGAGGCCGCAAATATTTACCTAAATGAAATGAGGTGATAGCTTTTTTTTTTCTTTTTTTGAGACAGAGTCTCACTATGTCATTCTTGGTAGAGTGCCTTGGCATCACAGCTCATAGCAACTTCAAACTCTTGGGCTTAAGCCATTCTTTTGCCTCAGCCTCCCAAGTAGCTGGGACTACAGGTGTCCACCACAACGCCCAGCTTTTTATTGTTGTAGTTGTCGTTGTTTAGCAGGCCTAAGCCAAATTCAAACCCATCAGCCCTATGTATGTGGCCGGTGCCCTAACTATTGAGATATGGGCGCCGAGCCAAGATGATAGCTTTTTAATTGACTTTGTTCTACTGGGATGCTTAGGGCACTACTGAATTTGGCCAAATGTCTGAGCATAACTCCTTAAGTTCTGGCCAGGTGTGCTAGCTCATGCCTATAATCCTAGCATTCCAGGAGGCCAAAGGGAGTGGATAGCTTAAGCTCATGAGTTCAAGACTAGCCTGAACAAAAGCAAGACCCTGTCTCTACTAGAAGAGAAAAACTGAGGCAAGAGGATCACTTGGACCTAAGAGTTGGAGGTTGCTGTGAGCTATGATACCCTGACACTCTACCCAGGGCAACAGCTTGAGACTCAAAAAAAACCAACTTGAGTTCTGTCAGTAAGTCAGCCTACGTTCTTTTTTTTTTTTTTTTTTGAGACAAAGCCTCAAGCTGTCCCCCTGGGTAGAGGGCCGTGGCATTACAGCTCACAGCAACCTCCAACTCCTGGGCTCAAGCCAGTCTCCTGCCTCTGCCTCCCAAGTAGCTGGGACCACAGGCGCCCGCCACAACACCCGGCTATTTTTTTGGTTGCAGCCATCATTGTTGTTTGGCGGGTCCGGACTGGGGATTCGAACCCGCCACCTTAGGTGTATGTGGCTGGCGCCTTAGCCGGTTGAGCTATAGGCGCCGAGCCGTCAGCCTACTTTCTTAAAACAAATTCACTGTTGAAAAAGTTTCAAGTGGGCATATCTTTTGTTGTAACACTGAGTCATATAATAATGAATGAATCAGTGAAGTTCAGAGAACCTCTAATTTATCTCTTAAAGTAGTTTAATAATAATTATTTACATAATCACTAAAAAAGATTGCGTCTTTGAGTTCCTCAACAGGCAGCATATTTTTGTGTTTTATTATTAGATTGCTCAGTGTCTGAGGGGTTTGGGGCTTGAGAGGAAGATGCACTGCTGCATCAGCTTTAGTGCTCAGTTTGTTAAATCAGATCCTATGAAACATTGAAAACCTTGTGAATATTTAAACAATTACAAACTTAAACTGCCTTAAACATAAATACTAATTAGAAATTCAGTAGAGCTGATGATTTTGAACATTTTAAACCATAAACAATAGATAAAACCTAAATAAATCTGATATTATAAAACATCCTTATACCAAAATGGAGTACAAAAGAGCTGATGACGTGGATTTAACTTCATTACTTATCCTTTTGGGGACTTCTAACTTTAAAACCTTTCTGGGCTCTCAGTAACTTTACCAGACTTTTTTCCCTCCTACTTTGTTAGGGATTTAGCAATAGCAGATCCAATAGAAAAAGAGTACTACTTCTGACAAGGTCTCTTGCACTGAACTGGGAGTTTGCAGGCCTAGAACCACAGAACCACAGAAAAGTCCTTGGCTTGTGAATCATGTCTGTGTGCAGTAGACATGTGAAAGAATGGAGCCAGGCAGAAGCAGATACAGAAGATTACTCCTTAGTAATCCTTAGTAAGGATTACTCCTTAGTAAGGAGTAAGAAGTGTACTCCTTAGTCTGGGTAGAGCATCCAAAAGGTTTCAGGCTGCTTTGTTCATGACCTTGCTGGGACTCAGAGAGTTTGTACCTGGAGATAGGAGTCTAATATCTGAGCTCACCTGAGCCTGAAAAATGGGGGTTCCCTTTCCAACCTTGAGTGAGAAAATCCTATATCAATGTTATATCTCATAAAATGTCTCTCATTTGTAAAATATAATAATTTAGTTTTTTTTTTTATTGAATGGTAACTGTGTACATTAATGCACTTCTGGGGTACAGTGTGGGGTTTTCACATGCAATCTGAAATACTTCCATCAAACTGG
>NW_003852396.1:27352663-27389779 GCF_000181295.1 Otolemur garnettii | reverse complement strand
GCTTCTTCCATGACCTGGCAATTATGAATTGGGCTGCAATAAACATTCTGATACAAATATCTTTGTTGTAATGCGATTTTTGGTCATCTGGGTAGTTGTTTAAATTGTTGTGGAAACTGAGTCTTTGTCAAAGGATAAGATTCTTGCTTTTTAAACCTTCTAATTATCAGTTGGGCCGAGTGAATGGATAACTTCATAGTGAACTAAGATTCTGTTTTATTGGAAGTAAGTTTTTGAGAGTAAGAGAAATTAGACAGAAAGGAAAACGGCATGCTGTAAGGAAAAAATCTTGTGTAATAAATTTTGTCCTGAAACAGTATAGTTGTGTAAGAAGGTGAAAGGCAGGGCAGAAGTTAAAAAAGGTTTAAAATGTGTGTAGATTGTTTGTGCAGGTTAAATGAAGCTCATAAAAGAAAATTTGTGAAAGAATTTACATGTGATCCAGTTGACTATGTATTTCCTTTAAAATCTTTCAGGATGTAATCTTATTTAACCAATGTTTTAGGCCTTCGATATTTGACAAACCTTCCAAAGTCAAACTCTAAATTTGGGGCGTGGTGCCCATAGTCCAGTGGTTGCAGCGCTGGCCACATGCACCAAAGCTGATGAGTTTAAACTTGATCCAGAAAACAAACAAAAAAACCCCACAACTCTAAATTTAGTCTTTTTGAAATACTAAAACCACTGAAAAAAAAAATTGAACTTATTTGATCTCTTAAAATTGTATAGGAAACACTGTCAAATATGAAATGATGATTAATTTTGTATGGATTATAGTTATATATATGTGCCAATATTATAAAAAATTGGTCTGTCCTAACATATATTGTCAGTAATAATTTTAATTCATCTAAAAAAAGAAAGTTTTTTATGTAACTGGCTGAGTCCAAAGTTTATCCTAAAAAGAAAAAGAAATATTAAGAAAGGCTGACGAATTCTCTCAAATTCAAATTCCTGATATCTTTAGAAATTGAATACCTTTGCGCTAAAAGCAGATTTTTAGAACTTTCACTGGAAAATTAACATGTCTATGTATATTGCTAACCTAACTTCAAACAGAACAGACATCAGTTACATGGAGCTAGGCTAGTTTGTTATGGCTTTTTGTTCAAGGTATTATTAGTTCTTTCTGTGTTCTGTTTTCCAGAAGTCAAGAAAATAATTCTCTACCTTTTGAACTATTTGTAACTTTTCAAGCAATGTATGTACTTATGAGCAGAGTTTGAAACATGTATTTTTCTCTCTCCTTGATTTCTCTGGAATTTAAAAGCCATTTGTAAGTATTCTTAATTTCTGACAATACAGTTATTTGCATAAGTTCAATAAGAATCTGTTTTGTTCTATAGGACATGATGAAGGCACTGGTTATTTTACCAAGGCTTTGGCTGGAATAGCATTGCCAGAGGTGTCCAGACATGTTAAAGAATTAAGGTTGACTTTATAAGGCCAATAAAAATCCCTTTGGAAAACTGGCCATCAGTTACCCATCAGTAACCTTTCCTGATCTGTGGTAAGTAACAAAGGTCGCTTGCTGACGGGTCTGGAAATTGAAATGTGCTCTGGGACCTCAAGAGAAGAGGAATTTACCCAATGCATACAGGTATCTAATGGCACAGATAAAACCTGGGCTCATGAAAGACTCTTGAGAAAGTCTGGCCTAAGAATTCCTTATAAAGGTTCCAGCAAAGCCAAAAAGTCTAGATGGTTAATAATTATTCTTATCATGCTTTATGCAAATAATCAGTATACTAAAGGTACAGTTTATTTTGGCAACTGAGTTGGTTCTGCTGTAATTTGTCCTTAGTAAAAAGAGAAATTGGAGAGAGAGAAAAAAAGAAAAAAAAATTCAAAAAAGAGGCTGTGGCTCACCTGTATTAGACTAAATTGAACTGTTAAATGGGACTAAGAGACTGAAAAATTATGTAGTATTAAGTGTTATCTATTGTGTCCATATAGATACCTCAGGAAAAATTAAAACCTAAAATGAAAATTTCCCAAGTCTGGTGCTAACCCTAACAATCCCTCAGACAAAAAAGTGGAGACTGTGACTGAACTGAGGGAGGGACTAAAGCCTGAACTGACCCAGTGGTGGCCAGGAGTCTGGGTGAAAGATAACCCCCCAGGGCTTGCAGTAAACTAACCAACTGTAGTAGTAAAAATAAAGCCAGGAGCAAGGCCAGCGAGGTAAAAACAGTACCGAGTGCCCAGGGAGGCCCTGGAAGGGATCCAGGTGCACCTGCAGAGACTTGAGCAGTTTGGCATAATCATACATTGCCAATCTCCCTGGAATACTCCCTTGCTCCCTGTGCAGAAACCTGGCACAAAGGACTATAGACCGGTGCAGGATTTGAGGCTTGTTAATCAGGCAACTATAACACTACATCCTACTGTACCTAATCCGTATACACTGCTGAATCTGTTGCCCCAGAAGCCAAGTGGCCCACTTGCTTGGACTGAAGAAATGCCTTTTTCAGTATAAGACTGGTTTTGGGAAGCCAGAGTCTGTTTGCTTTCCAGTGGGAGAAACCAGACATGGAAACTGCAATCTAGTACACATGGACCAAGTTGCCACAGGGGTTCAAAACACTCATAATTTATGGAGAAGCACTGGCTCGTGACTTCCAGAAATTCCTGACTGAGGAATCCGAATGTGTGCTGCTCCAATATGTTAATGACCTCCTTTCAGGGCACCCTACCCAGGAGGGCTGCGCCAGAGGCATGGGCTGTCTTTTATGACATCTAAAGGTATGTGGCTATAAAGTGCCCAAACGAAAGGCCCAGATTTGCCAAAAGCAAGTACATTATCTAAAATTTACTATCCAGCAGGAGTACAAGTATATAGACATAAAATGGAGGCAGGTCATTAATTGCCTCCTCACCCCCATGAGCTAAAAGCAAGTTCAGGAATTCCTAAGCACAGTCTGCTTCTGTTGTCTTCAGATCCCCAACTTTACCATCTTAGCTAAACCTCTGTATAAGGCAACTAAAGGAAAAGAAAGAAAGCCCTTAGAGTGGGGAAAAAAACAGGAACATACCTTCTCCCAGCTAACGATGAGGCTAATGACTGCCCCTGCAATGGGACTGCCAGACCTAATTAAGCCCTTCACTCTGTATGGCTCAGAGAGAGATAAGATGGCTGTGGGTGTGTTAACCCAGCTGGTTGGATCGTGGCCAAGGCCTATAGCCTACCTTTCTACGCAACTAGATAAAGTGGCAAAAAGATGGCCACCCTGCTTACAGGCTCTAGCTGCTACTGCTCTCCTTGTGCAAGAAGCCAATAAGCTAACTCTAGGACAGGATCTCAGAGTGAAAGTACCCCACTCTGTGGTCACTTTGATAAACACAGAGACATTTCTGGCTTTCCAATCCAAGATTAAGTACCAAAGCTTAATGTGTGGTAATCCACACATATTAGTGGAAGTATATAACACCCTGAATGCAGCCATGCTCCTTCCAGCCAGTGGGAAAAAAAAACAAAACTAAACATGACTATGTGGAAGTTATAGATAATGTGTACTCTAGCAGACCTGACTTGCGTGACCAGCCTTGGACAGATGCAGACTGGGACTTGTATGTTAATGGAAGCAGTTTGTGATGGCTCAAGGAGGAGAAGAAATGGTTAGCACTGGAGGGGAGCCAGGAAGCAGAGGGAGGATGAATAAAGATGCCAGATGGATGGCAGTTCCCTAGATTCTAGGAGCCACCGTAGTGACAGGAGTATTTGATGAAGTTGCTGGGCCAGTACTTCTTTCTACATCTTCCACCTGGCAACCCTGGCCAAAACTGTCAGTCTACAGTGTGTCACCTGCAACCGGCTCAGCGTGTACCAAGGACTGATGGCACCCCCAGGAATCCAGTCATATGGAGCAACGCCCTTCAAGAAACTGCTGAAATGCCCAGGTTTAGAGGGAACAAGTGCTTGCTGGTGATAATCTATCAGATTTGGAGTAGGTAAAAGCCTTTCCCACCAGGATAAAAAGAATTCCTGAATTAGCAAAAGTATTGCACAGAGAAATCGTACCATGGTTTAGGTTACCACTCTGGTTTAAATTTGACAATGGGCTAGCCTTCATAACAGAACTAGTGCAAATAATAAGCTAATGTTTTAAATAACTTATAGGCCTCAAAGCTTAGACAGGGTAAAGTGCATGAACCAGGACTATAAGAGAGAAATTGGGAAACTGCCAGGAAGCAAAGCTTAACTAGATACAGGCCTTGCCACTGGTGGTGGTCAAAGAAGCCTCTGTCAATTCTCTGCAATTTAGAGTCCTAAAAGAACTGGGAAAGACTGAACTGAAAAGACAAAAACCCTAGAAAAAGTAACAAGGAAAATCTCCACTGGGGTAATTAACCGTGTTCTGTTTAGTCTTTTGTGTCTGTACATCCTTTCTCTCTGGAGGAACAAAGGGACCAAGTCTAGGTCTAGAATCAGAAACTGGTCCCCCTAAAACCAAGGGAGAAAGAACTTTCCACCATCTTCCTGACCACACTCACAGCAGTGAAAGTGGAAGGAATCCTCACCTGGAGTCATCACAACTGGCTGAATAGGGCTTCACTGCCCCTTGGGAAGTAAAAGTAACTTTTAAGACAGTCAACGTGCCCTGCTCCAGCCACATACTGGGAGCTGGCTGGTCAACGCACCGCTGAAGCCTGAAGAAACTCCTCAAGGGACTTGTCTTAATTAGACTTTGAACTTTAGGAAAAAAGAGGAAAAATGTCACAAGGAAAAGTAAAAACTTGTGTGTATACTACCACCACCATGGTACTATTAAGGCCTGAGTAGAGAACCCAAGAAGAGTCACAATCCCTAAAACCTCAGTGCTAAAAAGTAATTAATATCGGCACCTGCAAAAACAAGCTGATATTGAGACCCCAAATTAAAAATATATTAGAATCTCAAAAGAGGAAAATGAGAGAGAATATCCGAAAAAGTGAGATCAGGGAAACCACAAGAATGCGCCTGCAGGGTCCTCTCCATGTTAACTCAACTCTTAAGAATTTATAGACTTAACTTCCTGGAACCTGGAAATTTCCAAGTTCTGTGAAATCCTGTAATTCTGTAGGAGCTGGGCTAACATTTCCCAGTTAAACAACAAACTTCCTGGCATAAGTCTCTGTTTAACTGGTCCCCCTGGCTGACCACCTTAGTTTCTGCCCTTATTGGTCCCATAACACTCCTCATTCTCACTTTAACCTTTAGCTCCTGTATTTTAAACAAATTGATCTCCTTTATTAAAGATAAAATTAACACTGTCCAACTTTTAGTGTTAAGAACTCAGTATCAGCCCTTAGAACAAGAAACACCTTTCAACCTGTAGCCCCTTCACCTGCTCAGCTAACTGCAAATTTTCGCCCTGTACAACTGCTTGCTTACACCAATGCTCTGAGCCCAAGATTGGCCTCAGCTAGTTCCCAGCTCAAGGGGAGAATGAAAAGACAGCAGAGACTCCATTTTGTAAGTAAGCCCTACTCTGAGTCCCAGGCCCAGTTCCAAGAAAAAACATAAGCAGCACCATCCAGGGAGGGGACAGCCAGCCTAGGTAGACCCCCTATCAGGAGCAGGCACATAGCCCTTCTTGGAAAGTCCCTAACTGCAAAGGGCTTCAACCTATCAGGACCCCTGGACCCCAAAACAGCCAACCAGTAGCCCTGCGCAGGCTCCTTCCCCTGCGATCTCCCCTAGCATTTTACTGAAACCCAAGTTGTTTGCAAATGAATAGTATAAAAGCCAAGACTTCCCTTGTAATGGGGTTGCAGATTGAGCAGCTTGACTGTCAAATCCTGCGACCCAAGCATATGCTTGAATAAAGACACTCCTTTGCTTTTACATGTGTGTAGAGTGGTCTCTCGGCGGTGTCTTTGGTCCCAACAATTTATAGTTTTTTTCCAAGTGTGAAAATCTATTGAGGAAGAGAAAGATAGGTTTATAGAGCAAAAACAAGATAGAAAGTTTATAGAGCAAGATATATTTGTCATAGACAATGAACAGGCCTCCTTTGTCAGGATGAAGGAAAAGTCCTTTATAATTTTACCTGTAAAAACTAGGATAATAGGGCGGCTCCATTGGCTCAAAGGACTAGAGCACCAGCCCTATGTACCGGAGGTGGCGGGTTCAAACCCAGCCCCAGCCAAAAAAAACAAAACAAAACTAGCATAATAAAAATATAAGATTATCATGAGGATTAGATGAAATAACATTTAAACTGAGATAAAAATTTAAAAATACCTGGTGCATAGTAGATCGTCCAAACATTGGAGCTGCCACGCTCATGATTTTTTCCTCTAGCAATCATGTTAGCTCAGCATGTGTGCACAATGCGTGCTATGGTCTGAATGCAGGTGTCCCTCCCCAAATTCATACATTGGATTTCGTACCCAAGGTGATGGTCTAAAAAGGTGGGGCCTTTGGGAGGTGATCAGGTTATAAAGGCAGAGCCCTTGTGAATGGGATTAATGTCCTTATAAAAGGCCAGAGAGAGCTTCCCCTTTGCCCTTCAGCCATGTGAGGACACCCTAACAATGCACCTCCCAGAGGCAGAAAACAAACTCAGACTGGACACTGCATCTGCTGGTACCTTGATCTTGTACTTCCCAGATCCAGAGCTATGAGCAATAAATTTCTATTGTGTATAAATTACTCAGTCTAAGGTGTTTATGTTATAGCAGCCTAAACTAAGACAATATTTTAGCAGTACTTTTATTTATTTTTATTTATTTATTTTTTGAGACAAATATAATATATTTGTTTGATTAACCACTGTGGCTTAAAGTGTTTTATTTGAGTTTGTTTTCCAACATTCGAAAAGAACTGAGCAGATAGAAGGAGGACGAACCCCCTGTTTCTACCAGACCACATTCCATAGAGACCAATAAGCCAGCCTCAGAGAAGAGAGTGGGTGGAGGGGAAGGAAAAACAGATGCAGCTGTTTCATTGGTGCCTATTGGTATCAGCTGGCAACAGTTATTTTTTTTCCTTTCTCATAAAAATCCCTGAACCCCTTACCTGTTGGCTGGCACTCCTTTTTTTCCCTTGTGCCATGCCCTTCCTACCTTGAGAAGCATAATATTAATAAAATAAACTTAACTTCTTTAAAACTATTTTAATCTTTGTGTTGAGAATTCTTTCTCAGTCCATGCTGTGAGTTCCACCCTAATACTCCCTCCTTCCTTTCCTCTGCCCAACATTTTAAAACTAGCCCAGTGATACCTGGACAATTTGTTAAATCTGAGCCTGCCTTTCCTCTTCTGTAAAGTGGACATAACACCCACAGCCTCTTGGCTGTTGAGAGGATGAGAATACATCAGTGCATTTGCTCTCCCCCCACCTTCCCACTACTTTCCTGCTCCCGTGTCCAGGCAAAG
The DNA here is from genome assembly GCF_000181295.1 of Otolemur garnettii. Taxonomy (NCBI): domain Eukaryota; kingdom Metazoa; phylum Chordata; class Mammalia; order Primates; family Galagidae; genus Otolemur; species Otolemur garnettii. Next base: position 27,382,417 of record NW_003852396.1, on the reverse strand, counting down.
CCAGTAGGCCTGGGAGGCAGAGACTGTCAGTGGGTGTGGGGCCATGAAGGGTCTTTCTCTTGTGTCCAAGGGAACCACTATGACCCGCTGAGGAGGCCTGGAGACAGTGAGGGCTGTGGGCCTGTCACATCTTGTCAGGACTACCGAAGCAGATCCTCACTGCTCTCCTAGCTCCCTGCCATGCTCCAGGCCATTCTTTTACTTCATGGCTCTTTCACCAGTAGGAAAAAGCCTTTGTCCTGGTGTTCAGGGCCTAATCTCTCTTCCTCCCTATTTCCTGCAATAGTCCTCCCCACACATGGTCAGATATTCCTGAACAGGATACAGTGTTTGTGTCTCTGGGCAGCAACTTTTTCCTGAAATGCTTTCTCCCTCTGACAGATAACTCCTTGATCCCCTCATGACCTAGCTTAAATGTCTCATTCACTGAGGCCTTCCACTGCCCCTCTAACAGTACACTGCCCATTCTCTGGAGTGCTGTGTTGCAATGTATATGCCCTTTTGTAGACTATGAGTCCCTCCAGGGCAGGGACTACATCTGACTCTTCTCTGCCCCAGGGTCCAGTCTAGAGCCTGGCACAGAGTGAGCACCACAAGCGCTGGCTGGATGAATTTGTGTATAAGCAAAAATGACACAGTGGGCAGTTGCAGGTAAGTGGCAATGGCAGGCAGCTTTGTCCCCAAGCCTCGGAGGGTCACCTGGATTGGGTATAGAATAGAGAGATCATTAATTGGTCTCTGCTGCCAAATGAGATTAGATCTGAATTTGTTTCTAGAAATTGGGACATATTTATCTGAAAGACTGCAGATGGCAGGACAAATGTCTAAAATCTGAAGCATCTGTAAGGGGTTGTCAGAGGGGACCATGGCCCTGCCCAGCTCTGTCCAAGGCTCAGAAACAACTTCAGGTGTCTGTAGGTATGCTGTAGTTTGTCCTTGTCATATGCAGAGTGAGGCTGTCAGCTCAGGGTCTCAGAACAAGCCTGCAGAGACTCAGAACTCTGGGTAACATGCAGGCCCTCAGGCTGGACCCTCCACCTTCCTGGGATCACTGTTTTCCTCAGTTTCAATTTAAGGTATCTCAAGTATTCATCCTATGTTCTGCATAAAGCTCAATTTCTTCTCAAAGATGCCTGAGAATTCCCGGGGAGCTTATATTTTAATCACCTTTCTCTTAATTCTACTGCTATTGCATTCTGGTGATTCTGGGTTGTTTTTCCCCAAGCTCTGATGCTACCCTTGTTCCCTCATTCCCAATTACTAGTCACGCGCGCGTGTGTGTGTGTGTGTGTGACAGAGAGACAGACAGAGAGATGTTCCCTCAAGATTTGGGGTAAGGATGTGAATTACAGCACAAAGCAGAACTGAACTACAGGGCAGGAATCCTTACCACTTTGCATAAAAGAGGACATAGAAGCACAGACTCTGACCAGGTGACTTGATGAAGTCTATATAGCAGGTTAGTGACAGACTGAAGAGACTCTGAAGTAGGCACTTCATGTTTCTGAACACCTGTAATCCAAGATGTGTTGGTTAGAAACAGCTCCATATACACAGAAAGACAGTCCTGGATGGAGGGGATGGGGATCTGGGACTCCCCATGGGCCTGACTCACTTTCCCCCTGTCTCCTGGTGCTGACCCTTGCTCAGCATGCTTCTAGAACAAGGCCCCTGTTCTTCACTGTGGGCCTGCCCAACACAGGCACAGTAGCACAGTTGTTTACTTTAATTCTCACTACGGTTCTGCTGTCTGGCATCATTATTCCCCATTCTGGTTAAGAAAGCAGGCTCAGAGAGAGGAAGTGACTTGCCCAAGGTCAGGCCTGGCTTCCAGACCAAGATTCCAAAGGTAGCCCCACGGCAATGCCAGAATTGACCACCAGGTGGCAATGTGCCCCAACTCCTGCAGGCCACAGGCACCGTGGAATCTTAAACTGAGGAAACTGAGGCTTAAGGGGAGATTAAATTACCTTCTGAAGGCCCATTCTGTGTGGAGTGTTTGGTTGGTGACCACACAGCAGCCTCTGCCTGAACTTTCTAATCTGCCCTGAGGTGTCATTTATTAACTCTATTGTTTCCAAGGGGAAACGGATGGCTTGAGGTGGGTGAAGGCTTTTTAGAGGAGAAAGTTCTCCCTGTGTAGAGTGAGGGATGTGCTGCTTGTTCTAAGCCTGATGGACTCCATGAACCTGTCGTTGGAAGCTGATGGGCATGATCTTCTTGGCATGATATTTGGTTTTCCTGCTGCCCCTGCTGTTGCCAATGCCCCACTCAGATATGGGCAGCTGAATTTTCCTTTTCCTTGATTCCACTACCATCTAAGGCCCGACCCCTGTTTTAGGTGGGGTCATGCTCACTTGGTCTCAGGCCGTCTTGAACAGCTCCTCATTCTTTTTATTTTTTTGAGACTAAGTCTAACACTGTCATCCTTGGCAGAGTGTTATGGTGTCATAGCTCACCCCAAATTCTGGTTCCTGGGCTCAAGAGATCCTCCTGCCTCAGCCTCCCAAGTAGCTGGGACTACAGGCACCCACCACAACACTCAGCTAACAGTGTCTCGTTCTAACTCATATGCTTCTTTGTGTGGAGGCTTGGGAATTGCTGTGATCTTTCCTGCCTGCCAACAGCCAGAAACAATGAGCTCAGTGGGGTTCCTGCCAAGGGAGATCTCCCCTTTTGCTGCTTAGTGGCCCCCCCAAGGTGAGCCAGACCAGGTGTGAGGATGAGGCTCCCTTCTGGCAGGCATGCCCACTTCCTAGGAGGAGCTCTGAAATACTCTCCCAACTTGACAGTGACTCTGAACACAGTTCTCACAAGGCCACCCTGACTTCTCCCCTTTGCCCTCCTAAGTCCTCTCTCTGTGTGCGCGCACGTGCACACTCTCTGAGCCTCTTTCTACAGAGAGGCTCTTAGAGCCTCTTGTCCTCAGCTTTGGGTCTTCACTGCAATTTCACAAATGGGAGATCTCAGGGAAAGTCCTACTCTACATCCTGCCAAGTAAAGGTCGTGACAGCTTCCTTGCCAGATTTAGTTCAGCCGGCAGATGGACTGGAGTGACCTCCCTGAGCGCTATGTCCCCAGCACCCAGCACAGGCCTGCATGGAACAGGCCCCAAAGGAGGTTTCTCACATGAAGGAAGGGCTCTGTACTGCACCTGGTGGCCTCTCAGACCAGGACTGGTCCCCTCCCTCCATAGGGCCCCACATCCCCCTCTGCCAGAAGTGGGGAAGGGTGGAGAACATCACAAATATTGGTGAAGGCAAGCATTGCAAAGCCATTATTTTAGCCTTTCTCAAGTTTCCCTCATTCACATGCCCCCTTTGTGATTGCTACTAAATCTGTGGACTATTTTTAACATTTTCTTTCGCATATTTTATGTAAATACCTAATTTCATGGTCTCCTGAGCAAAAATGGTCATGAAATCATAGATTTGATAGTTTTTCCTAATACACATTAAATTAAACACATAGCTATTAAAAAATAGCAAAGACCACTGACAAACGTTGTATGCACCACCAGTGAGGTATATACCACGCTTGAGTTATTTAGTTTTCATAAAACTTTATGAAGTCAATAATGATGTTTCTGCTTTGTAGGTGAAGAAATAAAGGTCATAGAATTGACTCGGCCAAGATCACAGAGTCTTCTGATCTTGGCCCCACAACCTACACATAGGAGAGGGGAAAGACAGAGCCTGTGCTTGGGGACGAAGGAGTGAGGGAATGGGGGCAGGTGCCCATGAGAAAGGGGTATGAGAAAGGAGACAAGGCAGGGAGGACTGGAGGTGGGGACAGGATTCCATGTCAGAAAGGCAAATGACCTGAGCCCCAATGTCCTATGCGCAGTAATGGCCATGAAAATAGCTGCAGATTTGCCTGCATTTGTGTGACAAGATTTATTGTGCCAGCAACTCCGGTAATTGGATGATGAAAGCGCTGCAGCTGGGACTGTTGGCTGGAGATTAATTATTAGGGAGAGGAGGGGGCAGGAGTAGCCTGGATGATGCTCAGCCGAGGAGAGAATGGGACCCACTGGAAGAGCAGGGGGCCAACCTTAGACAACTAGTGGACCCCTGGCCACTCATCTGGGGCCCAGAGAGGAAGGCGACTGGCTGGAAGCCACAGCCACTGCACAGCAAAGCAGGCTGCAGCTCCTCTCTGAGTGGAGCTGATTTCTCAGAAAGATGGGCACCTGCAGCCGCAGGAAGTACCTGGACATGCAGTCTGAGACCAGAGGGGAAATCCCAGCTTTGTCTTGTACTGGCTCTGTGGCCGTGGGTGGTAACTTAATCTCTTTAAGCCTCAGTTTCCCCAGCTGTGCAATGGGGATGACTGTGCTGACTTTACTAAGAAGTTGTGAGGCTCCAAGGAGATTGGGTCTTATTTAGACCCAGGACCCACTCTGATCTTACACCTACTGGTCAGGTCTGGCCCCTGTCCCTCCTGCGTGGGTCCTGGGAGCCCCTCATCACCTCCCAGAACCCCAAAACTTGATGCTGAGCCACTGTGGGCACTTTCTGTATAAATGCCAGATCTTCCCAGTAGGAACCTAAAAGGGACGAGGGGCAAGAGTCCAGAGAAGAAGTCATGTTCCCTCTTAGCCTTAGTTTTCTAATCTGCAAAATGGGGGGAGGCTTTATTTGAATTTCTTTAGTTTCAAAGATCAAAAAGCCCTTTGAGCCCATCTAGGCAAAGCAGAGTAGGGGGAGTTAGCAGAGATGGGGACTGGAACCTAAACATTGGGAGGAACAGAGCCTGCTGCAGGTGGGGTCCCCTCCGATCTCTTTGTCAGTGATCTCTGCTATTGTCTGCTCCCTTTCCACTCCTCACAGGCTGATTCCTCCCCTCTCCCCTCTGCCTCACAGGCTGATTCCTCCCCTCTCCCCTCCATCTCCTAGGTCCTCCCCTCCCCCCTCCGCTCCATAGGCTAGGCTGATCCCTCTCCCCTCCGCCTCATAGGCTGATTCCTCCCCTCCCCCCTCCGCCTCATAGGCTGATTCCTTCCCTCCCCCCTCTGCCTCATAGGCTGATTCCTCCCCTCTCCCCTCCACTTCACAGCCTCTGCTTCCTCTGCTCTTGTTTTCACGTGGCTGCTCATGGCTATAGCTCAACTCCATGGTTCCTTCCTCTGGGCCCCCTTGTAATGTCACTTCTTCCTGTCCATTTCCTATGCCTGACAGAAGGATCTGGCCCTCCTCATCTTTCCTGCCCAACCTTGTCAAAGATCACAGGACTGTTTATGGTCTGCACCTGACCAGGGGTCACTAGGCCCTCATAGACCAGTGAGAGGGCCAGGGCTGGGGATTGCCATGCCTGGTGCTGGATGGCAAGGGTGGAGTTGGATTAGCTCATGCATGTAAAGTGCCACACGTGGTGCCTGGCAAACCACAGTGTTCAGGAGAGTCTGACTGAACATAACTCAGGAGTCTTCCTCTCCCCCCATTGACCCTTCTCCTGACTCCTTCCTCTTCCTTTGCAGAGGCCTCCAGCCTTGGGTCTCCCTCATCCCTGCAGCTTTTCTTGGCCTCCTCCTGTCCTTCCCTGGACAGCCTGGACTTGGGGGTAGGGTAATCCACCCAGATTCTGTATAGCACCCTGCACCTCAGCAAACTTTGCCCTTAAATTTCTCAACCCCAGCCCAGCTCTCCCTCAGCAGACCTCCTGTCAGGGTCTATGTCACTGGGCAGGGACCAGGAGAAAGTGTAGCTAGCTACCACTCCCTGAGCACCCCTAAGTGCCTGGCCCTGTGCTCAGTGCTTTACCCGTCTATTTTATGGACTCTCCACAATCCTGCCAGAGTTGGAGCTCTTTCCAGATGAAACAAATGAAGTTTAGCATAATGAGGTATTGTGAATCCAGCTTTGTCTAACTCTAAATTCTTGGCTCAAGAGAAAGCTGTTGGCCTGAGTTTTATCATTTTTCCCTTCCCTGTGGGGTTTCTATGGGCCACACCAACATTTCCCCCTTTATCTCTAGTTTTACAAGATGTATTAGCTAACAGTTAATTTTTTATCACACACTTAATTTTTTATTTTTATTCTTTTAGAGTCAGGGTCTCACTCTGTTGTGGGAGGCATAGCTCATAGTAGCCTCAAACTCCTGCTCAAGTGATCCTCCTGCCTCAGCCTCCCAAGTAGCTGGGACTATGGCTAATTGTTATTTTTTTTGCAGAGATGGGGTCTTATGATGTTGCCCAGGCTGGTCTCAAACTCCTGTAGTCCTCCCAACTCCTCCCAAAATGCTGGGAATACGGGTGTGAGTCACCATGCCTGGGCTAATCACGCACTTACTATGTGCTAGGCACTTTTCTAAGCATTCCACATTTCAACTCATTTAATCTTTGTAATGGCTTTAGAGACCAGGTACTATCAATAACCCTGTTTAGCAAACCTTTGTCTTAGGTTAAATAACCTAGGCAAAGTCACACTATCCTGATGGAATTAGGATTCAAAGTCAGGCCATCTTGCTGCAAATCTACACCATACTGTGCCGTGGTGGTCAGAGAGCTTCCCATATTTGAGTTTGAGGACATGGAGCTCATTTTCTGCCTCCTACTTCCTCCAGGAACTGCCTCCATCAATCACCCCATCACCTCTTTAAGCTCCCTCTCTCCACTGGCTCTCCTTTGCTATCTCTGTACTCACCTAGTCTCCCTGGCTATAAGCCTGCAAATCATTCTTAAATCCCCTCTGTCCTTTGCTTTCCACATCCAAAGAATCACAAAAATAGATGGAGTCTGTCTTAGTCTATTGGAGTTACTATAAAGGAATACGTGAGACTGGGTAATTTATAGAGAAAAAAGGGTTTATCTGGCTCATGGTTCTGATGGCTAGAAAGTTCAAAACTGGAACATCTGCACATTGTGAGGGCCTCAGGCTATTAAGACTCATGTTGGGAGGCAAAGGGCAGCTGGCATGTGCAGAGATCACGTAGCGAGAGAGGGAGCAAGTGGAGGGAGGCACCAGGCTCTTTTAACAACCAGCTCTTGTGGGAATAGAGCAAGAACTCATTCCCAAGGGAGGGTATTAGTCTGTTCCTGTGGGGTCTGCTCCCATGACCCAAACACCTTCCATAAGGCCCCATCTCTAACATTGGTGATCAAATTTCTACATGAGGTTTGGAAGCTATAGTAATTATCTATGTCCCATTAGACTCTCTGGAAACTGCCTTTTTTTCTGAGAAGCAGAACACAGTAGAAAGACCTGGGATGGACAGGTATAGGCTTTAGGGTCAGACAGATCTGGGTAGAAATCCTGCTTCTATCATTTATCCACTATGTGACTTTGGACAACTCTCTTAATTCATTCGAGTCTTAATTTCTTTGTCTAAAAAACAGGGGTAACAATCTCCTTTGAAGAGTTATTGTGAGGATTAGAAACAGTGACGCACATACCTAATACTGTGCCTGTCCCATAGTAACACTTTTATAGTGTCCCACAGTAACACTGTGGTGATAGGATTCATTTTAGTTATGATAATGATTATTATTATCTCCAGCTCCACTGTCAGTGCTCTGACCTAGGGCATCATCTTCTCTCTCCTAGACCGTTACATCAGTGTCCTCAGTGGACTTCCTGCCTCCCCTCTCCATTACTACCTCCAAATCTGCTTTTCAGGTAGTAGTTGGAAATTTATTTTTTGAATGCAAATCTGATCCTGATACTTATTTGCTTAAAACTCTTTTCCATACTCTCTTCTATGAGAGAAGTTCGGCTCTGCAGTTCGGCTGTGCTTGCAGGTTTCTAAAGACACACTGGCTGTTCACTCCCTGCTGCCATGTTTTGTTCAAGGAGTTCCCTCTGCCTCGGCCTATCTCCTCTCTCTGTCTTCCCTCACATTCTGCCTGGCACATCCTCATCCTTCCTACCCAATGGCAGCATCTGCCATCCCTCCATGGGGATGTCTATTTACCTGGAGTCAGCTACCAGCTGCTTGAGGCAGGGAGCAGGTCTGATTGTCCATTGTGGACCTCTGCCTGGCTGCACAGGGCTTGGTGTAAAGAGGGCCTCACAGAATGCTATCAGGTACTTGCCCTTGGATACACAGTGATTTGGCAGCTGGTTAAGGCTTGGCCCAGGCCCCTCATTCCTGCTCATGACTCTTTCCCCTGTGCATGCTGTTTTGCCCCTAAGGCTAGTGGGTTGCAGGGGGACCTCCTCATGTGAGGGGAGCAGGGAACCTGAGGACATCACACATCATATCTCAACACTGCACCTGATAAGTGGGGGAAGGATAAAATTATCCACTGCCCACGTCATGTATCTCCCCATCCGACATGGACTAGAGATAAAAAATGAACGACACAAAATCCAATCTTCCCTGGTGCAGAGGCTGGCGGGGTGGGGGTGGGGTTGGCAGCCCAGGCAGCCGCTCATCGCGCAGCACATCTCATATTTATTGGCTCATAATTGAAGGCAGCCTGGAGATGTCCCGGCACTGGCCCCTGACAAGACAGATTGGGGCACAATGACTGCTGAGGGAGGGAATCAGGACACAGACTTCCTCACAGAATCACAGCCACGGAGGGAAGGCTTGGGCCGGCGAGCTGGCTGTTGCCCTGGCCCCAGGGGTCTGACTCAGATTCCAGGTGCTGCTCTGCCCTGCAGTTGTGATGATCTTGGGCCCGACCCTTCCCTCTCCAGACCCACAATTCTGCATTTCATTACCTGGGTGGAGAAGAGCTGTTCTGGGATTTGGGAAAATCTGGGCTGTTGACTTCCTATGTGGCTTTAGGTGAACCTCTTTCCCTCTCTGAGCTTTGTGCTTTCTCTTCGCAGGTCAGCAAATGCCAGCTTGTGCATTTTAGCAATAGCACTGGAAAGCTCCCTGTTGGCAGAAGACATAGAGGTGAAAAATATTGCCAAATATTAAGAACCTGCTATGGCTCCCAATTGCTCATGGAAATGGTCCAAATTCCCAGGCTTGGCACTCAAGGCTCTGTGAAGCCTGCATAGCCTTACATCAGTAATTTGTGTCATTGTGGGGAAAATGTCCGGGGCTGGGAGCCAAGAAGCCTTGGTTCTGCACCAGTCTCCCCACTGTCTTGCTGTGTGACCTTGGGCAGGTCCTGGATCATCTTCAGATCTCAGTTTCCCCATCTCTAAAATTTGCACATGCATTGAAGAAGTACTTAGGGTCCCCAAGCCCAGAGTCATTTGCCAAGTTCTGTCCTCTCTTAAGTATCCCCTAAACCCATTCCTCCTCCACCCTTATTCCAGTTATGGGCACTGCCTCACTGCAATACTCCTTTCTCTCTTCCAGACCAGTGTGGAAGCCCCTTGTGTGGTGGCCTCTGCCCTCCCAGATCTGTGGGGTCGGAGTGAGTCTTAAAGCATGTATCTGGGGAGCCGTGCCCCTCCCCTGCACCAAACCCTTCCTTTGCTCCACAGCCCTCAGTCAGCTGCTCAGCAGGTGTGTGAGGTCCATCTTGTCTCTCCTCTTGCTCCTTGTGTGCCCCCAAACCATTTGGGCTGGCAGCCCTCTGTCCTCTCTACAGCTTAGATACCTAGGCCAGGCCTTCCCAAACTGGCCACTAGGGGGCTCTGTGTCCCAGAAAACAGCATCAGGCAGGGTCTGTGTTGTGCCTAGACTCCTACCCTGCCTCTCCAGGAGCTTCTGGAGTTCCTACCCCCACAGGGGGGCTGATCCATGGAGTCTCCAGGACCTTAGTTGTGAACTGTTTGCCCTCCTGCTCCTGATAACAGAATGTCTCAGCCAAAGGGGCCCCAGAGGTGGCCTCCTAAAACCTCTATAGTTGGAGAAATTGAGACCCAGGACAGACAGTGGTCTCAAAGCAAGGTAGCACAGAGCCAGTGCTGGGGCGCCTCCTTGTCTTGCTGTCTAGGGTGGGAGACACAGGCCACAGAGGAGAACACTCTGGGGCTTGGGCAGGAGGGGCATCAGCTCTCCCTTCATGGGTCAGGGTGAGATGCTCAGCGGGGGAGAGTCAGGAAGGGGGAAGAGGCTTCTACTGGTTGAGCTCCCATCCCCACTGGCCCCCAGCTGTTTCTTGTCCCATCATGGACTCCAGGTCTCTGCACTTGACCTCTTGGTCACATGTCCAGGCTTCCTGGGCAGGGGTCGGGGATAGAGGAGGTGAAGATCCAAGAAGCCAGGGCAGGCATTTGTGAACATTTACTGTCAGAGCTGTGGGTGTCTCCACAGCACCCTGCCAAGTAACATCTATGTGTCTTGCACACCCCAGTGACAAGGGACTCACTTTCTTCTGGGAGACAGCTGGGAGAAACTATATATGTTTTGTCTGAGCTAAAGCCTGAGGACTTCCCCAGAGCAGTTGGGGTTCTCTGCAGTGTATGCTTCTGGGCCCAGCATCACCTTGCAGTGAGCGGGAGGCAGACAGGTGGCTCAGGACTGCTTTTCTCTGGGTCCAGTCCCGGAGAATCGCTTAAGCCCAAGAGTTTGAGGTTGCTGTGAGCTGTGACGCCACAGCACTCTACCAAGAGTGACATAGTGCGACCAAAATTAAAAGAAAAGAAAGAAAGAAAAGAAGAAGAGTAACTTTCCCTATAGGAGTGCAGAGTCCAGAGAGAAGGCCCTCCTTGCGCTCATGCTCCATCTGGACCACAGCAAGAGGTGTGCAGAAAGGCACCATCCAGCTCTCATCTACCCAGGAAATCCTGTGTGTGTGTGTCTGACTGACTGTCTCTGCCCTCAGTGGACACCATTTCTGATTCATTCACCAGGAAAGAGGAATGTTTTTTCAATTCACCTACCATGAGGGGATCTGCATCATTCCCCTGTGGCTGTGCTATGGCTAGAGGTGGCTTGGGCCACTTGAACACCTCTGGATTAATAGTCTAGACTTGGGCTAGACAAGGCCCTGAGGGCCAGATCAAAGATCTTAGACCTTGTTGCATAAGAAATGGGGATGCAATGAAAGTTTTCAAGTAGGGAATGGCATAGTCACACTTGTGTTCTAGAAACGTGTCCTCTCACGTGTAGCAAGGAGGTCTCACCCTCACCACCATAGTCACACTTGTGTTCTAGAAACGTGTCCTCTCACGTGTAGCAAGGAGGGTGGATTGACGAGAGCCACAGAAGACAGGAGATAACAGAGGATGCTGCGGCCAGATGCCAGAGAGGGATAATGAAGCTGAGTGTGGGCAGAGATCAAGTGAGAGGAGTTCTGGTAGTGTGTCACCTCCAGGCAGCAGCAGGTGTGGGGTGAGAGAAGGACCTTAACACGGGCCTGCTTGTTAATGTGCCCAGCTTGACTCCCATCTCTGGTTAGGACTTACTCCTGCCACTTCTGAATAAGTTCACAAACATGAGCTTCTCTGCTGGTGTCAGAGACCATTGAGGGGAGGGCAGATGGAGCTAAATCATGATTGTGGGCAGGCAGGAAGGGAAGGATGCCAGGGAAGTAGAACTGGCGGGAATTAGTGGCCAGTTGGATGAAGGATATGTAGTGTCTAAGTTCCTGGGTGCCCAGGGGGTGATGGTGACCAGGTGGGACCTTAAGGTGTGTCTGACCCCATGAGTTGTTTCTGGGGCCCAGACCCATAGGACCCCTCAAGAAGATGAGTCCTGGTCAGAAAGACTGGCTCCTGCCAGAGGGAAGGGCCTGGGAGAGTCTCCCAGGTCCCCCTTCACCGCCCAGGCAACCGTCAGAACCATCAGCTCAGGTCTGAAACCACTGCTTGGAATGAGTGGCCATTTATGACTCAATAGTGACGAGTAGGCCTGATGTGTTGGTCACATGAGGTGTCGTCATTAGGGAGTTTTTCCAAACATGAGGTTGTTCTTTTCCAAATGTAATTTTACTGGGAAGAATATGGCCCAAATGGAAGCTTGTCAGTCTAACAGCTAAAGCAGCCTACTTAAAAAGCAAAATGAGTGTTACCTACGTGCATCAGTGACATCATAAACTCTGCGTTTATTCCCTGAATAATTACAGAGAGCTGTGGATGAAGATCAGGGCCAAGCACAAATCCAAGGGCCCTGCCTACCTTTTCCTTTCATTTTATTTTCTCCTTGAGTTTTTCTAGTTTCATTTTCACATTGAATTATTTAACTTACCTTGGGTTCATTTTGTAGAAGGTATGATGTGAGACCTTAGAATGATTTCCCCCCCAATTTGGGAACATATGAGTTGTAATCTAGGTCAGAATTTTCCAGAGTGATTCTACAGAATACTAGTGCCATAGATGATCAGGAGTAAAAAAGATTCTATAGTCAAGAAAGTTAGGAACTGTCACATACTCACAACTTTCATGACCATGGTATAGGCTCTGAGTAGTTCTGCAATCCACCAACCATGGATCCAGTTACCCACCAACAACCTTGTTTCATAATTTTTTTCATTCTTTTTTAATTTCAGGTTAAGGTTAATATGAGGGCACAACCATTAGGCTGTATAATTTACACAGGATAGGTAAAAATCAGAGTTGTAGCTGTGTTCTACACCCAGGGAGTGTGCCATATATCCATGCACTGTGCCCAGTGGGTGGGAAAGTACTGAGCCCCCTCCCCTCTCCCTGCTTCTTGAGTTTAATTGAGATTTTTCTGTTTTGTGGGTCTATGATTGTTAATGTCCTTGTTTCAAATTGACATTGATTACATGTGATGCTTGTTTTTATAATCTTGTGATACTTACAAGAATGTTCTACAAATCCATCTGGGTTGTTACAAAGAATCCAAAATTTCCATCATTTTTAGGGATGAATAGTATTCTATGGTGCACATATCCCATGGTTTATTAATCCATTCATGTGTTGATGGGCACTTGGGTTGTTTCTGCCTTTGTGACAGTGAACTGAGCAGCTATAATCATTTAGTGAAAATGTCCCTGTGGTAAAATGTCTTTTGTTGCTTCATAATTTTATTTGATTACAGATGCTGTTTTAAAATAACAGCTGTGAACACAGGGCAGAACACTCCACTTTGGAGTAAAGATGATACTGGGTAGACCTGAGACTTAGGCCTCTCTGCCTCAGCTCCAGCTTCTGCATGCTGTGGATCTGGGGTCTGGCCAGGAAATGGCTAGACTGCTCCAGCTTTCAGTGCTAAGAGCTCTGTTGGGAGCTATAGAGTATGGGTGCCCCCAGGGAGGGCAAGGTGGTGTGTCTGACACTTAGCTAATACTTCATAGAGAAGTGTTTGCTCTGGGCCTTCAAGGATGAACAGAAGGATGTGAGGTGGCCCTTGTGAGGCCATAACCTCCACCTCTACCCTGCCAGGGCAATGACCCAGACCATGCATCTAGGACACAGGACATAAAGAGCTATGTGAACAGAGATGCCCATGCAGGAGCCATGTGAGACCACGAATGCTTATAACATGGCACAAGTGTGGGTGTGGATGCACAGCCAAGTCTCTCACAGTGTTAACTTCCTGAGGGCTGGGTCTGCCTTGATGAGGCAGTGTCTCCTGGGCCTCATTAGGACACAGCACAGACCATACATGTGGCCCTCTCCCAAGGCCTCTCTTTCCTTGGGGAGTCTACAAAGTTCTTTTCTTGTCTGGAACAAATAACCAGAGAGTTGGAATGGGGTGAGAGGAAAATGTGGGGACTCAGACTCCTAGGGATTAATTAGGGCCCTTCTAACGAGATCTGTTTTCCCTTTGGAGACCAAATTAAGAGAATTGGAAGCGTGGGAGGTTGAAAAGCAGAGTATGTGCGTATGAACTTGAGAGAGGCCCATTGGTCCTCTGTCAGTGTGGGTCCCTGTGGGATGCATAGAACTCTGGGGCCGCATGTCCATTTACAACAAAAATACAAGTGCAAAGATAATGGCAGAATTGCTTTGATCATGTGAGGGCAGGGCATCAGGATCGCACAGTATGAAGCACATTGTCATCATCTCAGAGATCACCCTCACCACCATAACTGTCTTGCCCTGAGCACTCAGGGGCCAGACTAGGGATCCTCAAACTTTTTAAACAGGGGGCCAGTTCATTGTCCCTCAGACCATTGGAGGGCCGGACTGTGGGCCCTGGGACAAGTCGGCTGCTAAGCAGGACAGGCAGCGGCAGCAAAAACACCCGGCAGACCGAATAAATGTTCTAGGTGGGCTACATGTGGCCTGCGGGCCGTAGTTTGAGGATGCCTGGGCCAGACCCTAGGCTGGGCCTTTACATTACAATTTAACTTTTAAAAACAGCTTTATTGATATATAATTCACATACAATACATCCGTTCGTTCATTTAAGGTGTACAATTCAGTGTTTTGTTTTTGTTTTTGTTTTTTTTTTTAGAGATAGAGTCTTACTTTGTTGCCCTCGGTAGAGTGCCGTGGCGTCACAGCTCACAGCAACCTCCAACTCCTAGACTTAGGTGATTCTCTTGCCTCAGCCTCCCAAGTATCTGGGACTACAGGCACCACAATGCCCGGCTATTTTTTTTATTGCAGTTTGGCTGGGGCCGGGTTCAAACTGTCCACCCTCAGTATATGGGGTAGGCGCCCTACTCATTGAGCCACAGGCGCTGTCCAGTTCAATTGTTTTTTTAGTATATTCACAGAATTGTGCGACCACTTCCAAAATCACTTTTAGAACATTTTCATAATCCTCAAAAAGACACCCTACTAAAAAGAAAAATTACCCTATTCAGATTAGCCGTCAATTACCTTTCTTCCCAACTCTTCCCAGCTCTAGGCAACTCCTAGTATATTTTCTCTCTCTATAGATTTGCCTATCCTGGATATTTCATACAAATGAAATCATATAATATGTGTTCTTTTGTGACTTGCTTGTTTCACTTAGCGTGTTTTCAAGCTTTATGCACACAGTGGCACATTTATTGGTATACTTAATTTTTTTTTTTCATTTTTTGGCCGGGGTCGGGTTTGAACCCACCACCTCTGGTATATGGGGCCAGCGCCCTACTCCTTTGAGCCACAGGCACTGCCCAGGTATACTTAATTTTTTAAAACATACTTATTGATATATAATTCACATGTCATATAATTTTTCCGAGCGTACAACTCAATGGTTTTCAATATATTAGATTATTAATTTTTAAAATATAATAAAATAGATATAACATGGAATTTGCCATTTTAATCATTTTGAAGTGTACAATTCCCTGGCATTAATTACATTTACCATGTTGTGCAGCCATCACCACTAAAACTTCTTCATTTCTTTAAACAAAATCTCTATAACCATTAAATAGTTACCCTTCACCCTCCCTTCCCTCAGCCCCTTGTTATTTCTAATCCTTTTTTTTAATCTTACGAATCTGCCTGTTTCAGGTACCTTATCTAAGTGATATCCTATAATATTGGTCCTTTTCTGTTGGGAATATTTCATTTAACATCATGCTTCAAGGTTCATCCAGGGTGTATCATATATCAAAATGTAATTGCTTTTTATGGCTGAGTAATATTTCATCGTGTTATCTGTACTCTGCTTTTTGTTTATTCCTTCATCAGTTGATGCATATTTGGATTGTTTTTACCTTTGGGATATTATGAATAGGGTTGCTATGAACATTCATGTACAAGTTTTTGTATGAACACCTATTTTCAATGTTTTGGGGATATACCCAGGATTGGAGTTGATGAATTATATGAAAATTCTGCATTTTATTTATTGAGGAGCTGCCAAGTTTTCAGTTATGGTTGCATCTTTTATCAGTAACATATGAGGGCCCTAATAATTTCTTTATATCCTCACTAACACCTGTTTTCCTGTTTTTGACTGTAGCCATTCTGGTGGGTATAAGGTGATATTTCATGGTGGTTTTGATTAACATTTTCCTAATGGCTAATGACGCTGAGCATTTTTTTATGTGCTTGTTGTTCATCTGCATATCTTCTTTGGAGAAATGTCTATTTGAGACCTTTGCTCATTTAAAAATTGAATTGTTTTTTGTTGTTGAGTTGTAGAAATTCTTTATGTATTTTAGATATCAGTACCTTATCAGATATATGAGTTGCAAATATATTTGTCTTCCCATTTTGTGGACTGTGTTTTTACTTTTTTACTAGTGTCTTTTTTTTGTTGTTGTTTGTTTTTTTGAGACAGAGTCTCAAGCTGTTGCTCTGGGTAGAGTTCTGGGGAGTCATAGCTCACAGAAACTTCCAATTCTTGGGCTTAAGCGATCCTCTTGCCTCAGTTTTTCTATTTTTAGTAGAGATGGGGTTTCACTTTTGTTCAGGCTGGTCTCAAGCTCATGAGCTCAAGCAATCCACCCACCTCAGTCTCTCAGAGTGCTAGGATCCTACTAGTGCCGTTTGAAACACAATATTTACGAAGTTTGAGGAAGTCTAGTTTATTTATTTTTCTTTTGTTGCTTATGCTTTTTGTATCATGTTTAAGAAAGCATTGCCAATCCAAGGTCATGAAAATGTACCTTTATGTTTTCTTGTAAGGCTTTACAAGGATTTCTTGTAAGATTTTAGTTTTAGCTCTTATATTTAGGTCTTTAATCCATTTTGAGTTAATTGTTGTACATAGTATAAAGGATCCAAATTCATTTTTTCACACGTGGTTATTCAGTTGTCCCAGCATCATTTTTTGAAAACACTATTCTTTCTTCATTGAATGGTTTTGACATCCTTGTCACAAATCAATTTATTGTGGATGCATGGGTTTAGTTCTAGAGTCTTAATTCCATTCACTGATCTATATTTACGTCTTTATGCCAGTGCCACACTCTTTTGATTCCTATCACTTTGTATTGAGATTTGAAATCGAGAAGTGTGAGCCACTGTGCCTGGCAATTTTGCTATTTGTTTTCTATATGTCTTATACCTTTTTTGTTTTTCAGTTCCTTCATTGTTGCCTTCTTTTTCTATTTAGTTGATTTTTTTGTAGATTACTATTTTCTGGATATTTTTGAAATATTTTCTTAGTGAATATCTTACACTATAATTATAATGAGAATACAATTAACATTCTAAACTTATAATCTGGTTTGAATTGATACCAACTTAGTTTCAATAAGATATAAGAACTCTATTTTTGTACACTGTTGAAGTCCTATCACCTCTCCTTTTATGTTATTGTCACAAATTGTGTCTTTATAAATTATAATCCTGTTAACATAGATTAATAATTTTGTTGTGTCTTTTGAGTCACATAGGAAAAAGAGAATTATAAAATAATACTGGATTTATATTTATTTATGTGGTCATCTTTACTAGATATCTTTATTTCTTTGTGTGGCATTGATTGACTGTTTAGTGTCCTTTTAATTCCAGCTAAGGACACTCTTTAATATTTCTTATAGGGAGAGTCTGCTAGTGATGACCTCAACTTTTGTTCATCTTGATATTCTTAATTTCTATTTCAGTGTTGAAGAATCATTTTCCTGTATAGAGAATTCCTGATTCATAGGTTATTTTTTTCTTTTATCACTTCAAATACATCATTTCATTGCCTGCTGTTCTCCATTATTTCTGATGAAATAAGCAGTAAGTCCTTTTTAGGGTAACTTGAATGTAACTAGTCACTGCTCACTTGCTGTTTTCAATATTTTCTCTTTGTCCTTTGATAGTTTGGTTATAATGTGTCTTGGTGTAGAAATACTTGAGTTTACCCTTAAACTTGGGTTTGCTTAGTCTTTCATCAAATTTTGAAAGTGTTGGCCATTATTCCTTCAAATATTCATTTGTACCTTTTTCTCCTCTCCTTCTGGGACTCCCATAATGTGTACATTGGTATGCTTGATGGTGTCACACAGTTCTATTTGGCTTTATTTATTTTTGGCTCTATTTATTTTTCTTTACTCTTTTTTTCTTTCTCCTCCTCAGAATGAGTAATCTCAATTGACCTATCTTCAAGTTCACTAATTCTTTCTACAGGTCTAAACCCCCAATCCACTGTCAAATCCATTTAGTGAATTTCTCATTTCAGTTATTGTACTTTTGAACTGCATACTTTCTACTTAGTTTATAATTTAAATGATTTCAAATCTTAAAACTCATCTTTCTTTATTGACTTTCTCTGTTGAGATATTTTTCTTGATTTTATTTTTTCTTTTGTTTTTCACTTAGTTCAGGGTTTTCCTTTAACTCTTTGAACACATTTAAGAAAAATGATTTTTTAAAAACTCTTTGTTTAGAAAACCCAATATCTGGACTTCTTGAAAGATATTTTCTATATTTGTCTTTCCTATGAATGTAAAATGTACTTTCCTTGTTTTTTGCATGCTTTGTAATTTTGCCAGATCAGAGATATACATTTTAAGTATTATAATATGGTAATTCTAGAAATCAGATTCTTCCCACACTGCCCAGAATTTGCTGTTATCATTGTGTGCAATCACTATCCTTTATTTAGTGACTTTCCCAAACTATCTTTTTTTTGCAAAGGCTGTATTCTGTATTGTGTGTGGTCACTGAATTTTCCATCTGTTAGCTCAGTAGTCAGTCAGTAACTTGACAGACATTTCTTTAAATGCTAAAATTTGGTAACTCTTTCTTTATTAATCACTCCCTGGTTATAAATGTTTAATATTAGACTCCAAGCTTCTAAAACATAGATTCTGACATTTTTTCCTAGCTTAATGACTTCTTCAGTGGAGGGACAAATCCATGAAACTCTTTGTTCCATCATTCTCTGTGATGTTACTCAGTTGATTTTTTTTTAAAGCAATTAACTTTATTGGACTAAAACTGCAAGATTTATTTTGCCTGCAATCAGTTGTAACTCAAACATTCATTCAGGGCAGCTGCTGTGGTTCAAGGAGTAGGGTGCTGGCCCTATATATCGGAGCTGGTGGGTTCAAATCTGGCCCTGGCCAAAAACTGCAAAACATAAAACAAAAACAAAAACAAAAAAATTCACTCAGTTATCTTAGGACTTAGTTGCATGCTGCTTTGAGTCTTCTCTAGACATTCATGGTTTAGGGTCAGCCAAAGTGTTAGGAAAAGTTTATAGACAGAACTTAATCTTCTCTCTGCTTCTTTCCTTACTTCAGAACTTTTTCTCAACCTACCCCACTCCCAAGTTTTCAGAGGTGATGGTTATTCTAGGTTCTTCAAGTTCTTCTGGCCAGAGACACTGCAGATTTTCTTTTTCTTTTTTTCTTTTTTGAGACAGAGCCTCAAGCTGTCCCCCTGGGTAGAGTGCTGTGGCATCACAGCTCATAACAACCTCCAACTCCTGGGCTCAAGCGAGTCTCCTGCCTCCGCCTCCCAAGCAGCTGGGACCACAGGTGCCCACCACAACGCCCAGCTATTTTTTGGTTGCAGCCGTCATTGTTGTTTGGCATCCTGGGCTGGATTCAAATCTGCCACCTTAGGTGTATGTGGATGGTGCCTTAGCCACTTGAGCCACAGGCACCGAGCCGAGACTGCAGATTTTCTACTGGAGTGTTAGTCACTGTGCCTGGCATTCCAACTACAGCCTGTAAAATCAGAACAGTCACTTGTGCTCATCCCTTCTTCCAAGTTTTTGACATCTCAGGCTCTGCCTGCTCTTATTTGCTCTCCAGACCCTTTAAGTATCTCAATTCCCCACCTCCCCTCACCCCTGAGGTTATACTTATTATCTGTGAGTAGGGGTGGAAGGGAGAAGGAGTCTGTTGGTTGGGAGCTTTCTCTACCATACTTGTAGCAAAACTAATTAGGACTAATTTGAAACTCACTTCTGGTGGTTACTTGTTTCTATGGCCAACAAACAACTAAGAGAACATGAATTTTTAAAAAATTGTGATACAATATACATAACATAAATTTACCATTTTAAATATTTTACATATACAGTAAGTACCTTCACTTTGTTGTATAATCATCACAACTATCCATCACCAGAATTTTTACATTTTTCCAAACTTCAACTCTATACTTATCAAATAATAATTTTTATTTTACTTAAATTTAATACAAAAATGAACTAAAGTAAAACTGAAAAATCAATGAACTTCAGATCAATATATCCCAGCTCATGAGATGTTAACTCCTACAAAAAGTATAAGGATTAAAAAATAAAAGGATTATGAAAAACATTATGAGATTAGTCAGTATTTTTAAATTTTTCATTTCAATTTTAAAAGATACAGGCATGCACCAAATCATGTTTCTGAGAGTGCTAGATAGCATATATGTGTATGACTGGTCCCAGAAGATTATAGTGTAGTGGAGCTGAAAAATTCTTTTTTTTTTTTTTAAAGAATTTTATTTATTAACTTTTTGTTGTTGTTGTTGCAGTTTGGCCAGGCCTGGGTTCAAACCCACCACCCTCAGTATATGGGGCCGGCACCCTACTCACTGAGCCACAGGCGCCACTTGTTTAATTTTTTTTTTTTTTTTTGAGACAGAGTCTCAAGCTATCACCCTGGGTAGAGTGCTGTGGCATCATAGCTCACAGCAACCTCCAACTCAGGCTCGAGTGATCCTCTTGCCTCAGTTTTTCTATTTTTTTGAGACAGAGTCTCACTATGTCCCCCTTGGTAGAGTGCTATGGCATCACAGCTCACAGCAACCTCAAACTCTTGGGCTTAAGCAATTCTCTTACCTCAGCCTCCCGAGTAGCTGGGACTACAGGTGCCTGCCACAATGTTGGGCTATTTTGTTTTGTTTTGTTTGTTTTGTCTTTTGTTTTTTTCCCTGCAGTTATCATTGTTGTTTAGCTGGCCTGGGCCAGGTTTGAACCTGCCAACCTTGGTGCATGTGGCTGGTGCCGTAACCACTGTGCACAGAGCGGCTGAAGAATTCTTACTGCCTGGTGATGTTGTAGCCATCATAGTGCAACACATTACTCATGTGTTTGTCGTAAAGCTGGTATAAACACGCCTACTGCACTGCCAGCCATAGAAAAGCATAGCATATATAATTATATTACACAATACTTGAAAATGACAATAAATGACTCTGTATTCAGTTTATGTATTTACTATATTATCCTTTTTACTGTTATTTCAGTGTGTACTCCTGCTACTTATGTAAAAATAAGTTAACTCTAAATCAGCCTCAAACATGTCCTTTGGGAGATATTCCAGAAGAAGTCGGTGTGATGATAGGAAATGACAGCTCCATGGATGTTATTGCCCTTGAAGAACTCCCAGTGGAACCTGATGTGGAGGTGGAAGATGGTACTATTGATGATCCTAACCCTATGTAGGCCTAGGCTAATATATATGTTTGTGTCTTAGTTTCTAACAGAAAAGTAAAAATAAATACCTTTAAAATAAAATACTCACAGAATAAGGATATAAAGAAAAAATATTTTGGCATAGCTATACAATGTGTTTGTGGTTTAAGTTAAACGTTATGACAAAAGAGTCAAAAAATTGAAAAAATTAAGAAGTTTATAAGGCAAAATAGTTACAATAACCTAGGGTTAATTTATTATTGAAGAAATGTTTTAAACAAATATAGTATAGTCTAAACATACAGTGATTATAAAATCTACAGTAGCGTACAGTCATGTCATAGGCCTTCACATTTAGTCACTATTCTTCACTCACTCATCCAGAGCAACTTCCTGTCTTGCAAGTAAGTGTCCTGTACAGGTGTGACATTTTAATCTTTTATACTGTATAAAAGTACAGTATGTATACTATATATTTTTTACTGTACTTATTCTTTATTTAGATACACAAATACTTATCTTTGTATTACAGTAGCCTTCAGGATTCAGCACAGCAATGTGCTGTACAGGTGTGTGCTCCTAGCCTAGGCGTGAAGTAGGTTGTACCATCTGGCTTTGTGGAAGTACACTTTGCGATACTTACACAGTGACAAAATTGCCCAAGGACACATTCCTCAGAATTTATCCCTGGTTAAGTTGCCGCATGACTGTATTAACTTTGTGCACTTGTTTTCACAATTCTGCACTCCTCAATAATGGTAATTATATCATTACTTTTACTTTGTCAGTGTTTAAAGTATTAATTTTTATTCTGTAGTTATAATTCCCAAGGTTCCGTATTTAAATGGATTATTTAGTGATCACCATTGTCCATTTATCACTGCTTCTCAATTCCATAGTTCTTTATTGTTAGCTTTCTAACTTTATGTAGTAGATTTTCAAAGAAGAACTCATGGGATCTGTACTTCCTTAATTTCTTCAGAGAATATTTGTTGCCTTTAGACTTGAGTAACTTCAGAAACATTGCTCTATCATGCTGTGATATTGAATAATGGTGAGGAGAAGACATTTTCTCCTTAAGGGGTTGAAATATTTTATCTTTACCCTTGAAGTGTGATAATTTAATCAAGGTATGTGTAGATATCAATCTTTCCATTGTGCCCTTGAGTGCTGTAAAATTAGTTCTTTATTTCATGGAATTTTCCAACTATTCATCTTTGAATATGCTTTCACTGCATTTCTTGGGTTCTCTACTTCAAGGATACCAAATAGCCTTATTATTAATATTTTTCTTCTGTACTGATTATCATTCATCCATTTAGGTATTGGAAAGAGGGAAAGTCTCTTTCTTTTTTAACCTGGACATCATCAGTATATTAATTCAAGAAATGTCTTTATTAAATGAACAGAGTTGGAAAACCAGTCAACCAACATCCACTGACAACCATTCACCATATAATTCATTCATTCATAAGACTCAGCCTCTGTGCTATGGCAGATTCCATGCTGAACCCCCAGGACTGAGATGATTCACACCTGGTCTCCACCTCCAGGTCTTGTGGGTTGACAAGAGGACCTGGGCACAGTCAGAAGGTGAAGCAGACTGAGGTCAGCGAGTAGTACGAGAGAAAAGTGGGGGTCATAGTCAAATAAGGCCATTGACAGAGATCTGAAGTGTCAGATCTTTAGGGAAATGCAGGATCATCAACGGGAAATAAAATGAGGAGTTAGTATCTTCAGGATATTGGGGTCAGGTTGGGGAAGGTGTAAGATGGGGTGGCAAGAAGGCATTATGATGGTGGCTGTGTTGAGGCCATGGTGCTAGCTGTGTGGCCTCATAACTGGATCTGTGGGCTTAGTGGCAACATTCAATTCTCAGGGATAGAGCCATGGGGCCCTGCAGCAGTGGGGGAGTTTCACGGGGTAGAGCCTTGGGGGGCAGAGCTTCGGGCCTGGCAGCAGCATGCAAGCCTCAGGGATAAAGCCATGGTTCCAGTGACAACAGTGAAGGCTTGGGGTGGAACCTCAGGGATAGAGCTGCGGAGCTGGGCAGCAGTGCTAGAGCCTCAGTGGATGGTGCTGTGGGCCCAGTGGTGGAATCTCAGGGAAGAGTCTCAGAGTCCAGGGAGACCCTGGAGCGTCAGGGAGTTGTGGGCCTGGGCACTACGTGTCCCCTGGAGCCAGAGCTGCAGCCTAAAGGCAGGGCAGGAGCTGGATGGGCAGGCGGGCTGTGGGGTCAAAGGCAGCAGGGAAGCATGGAGGTTGGAGCTGGGTAGGGCAGGCTGCAGCAGGGGAACTGTGCAGCAGGAGCTTCGGGGCTGGGCCATTAGGAGGTCAGAGCTATCCCCTTGCCTAGGTCCTGAAAGGCTTCTCAGATGGCACCTGTGGCTCCATTATGCTCAAATCCCCTGTCTCAGGATAAGGGGGCTTAGCTCTCAGTCACAGGGCATAGTATAGGAGGGCATCTGCTCTGCCTGCTACTTCCTGGGCCCAGCGGGGGCAATGTTGATGCAGCTGCATCAAAGCCTAGCCCTGTGCAAACCTGACACTCTGTACCTGAGAGCTCAGAATAGTGCCAGTGGCAGAAATGGGGAAACAATATCATCAGGTCCCTGCCGCATCTTCTGTCTGGTGCAATGTGGCTTATAGACTCCAAGCAGTTCCCTGATCAGACCAGTGGTCTATGGTGGTAGTGTTGGGGGCCCCTCATAGCTTGGGCTGCAGGACCTTTGGAAGGAGCTGGAGCCCCAGGACTCTTTCCTCCTGTTCTCCCTCACATGTGGATACCTCCTCCAGGTGCCTCGTGAAGCTGCAGAATGAATCACCCAGTCACCTTCTCCTTCATTCTGCATGTCCCCCGTTGCTTCTCTGGTGTTTTACAATGCTCTTTCCAAGAAGGTCCATTCATAGGTGGGCATCCACCTGCAACTTCCTATCTTCTCCTTCAGAGCAGTGAATGTGGGCTGCATCTGGTCCACTATCTTGCCCCACACAAGCCCACACTGACCTATCAAGCTGTTCTCTGCAGCTCTTCTGGTCTTTGTGATACTGCTCTGGGTAGGACTCAGCTTGATCCATCTTCCCTCTGGGGACAAAAGAGGTAGGCTGTTGAGTGATTGGCTCTTAACCTTGAGGCAGAGGCAAAGGAGGGCTTTTCTGTGTATTGGCCAAAAACACTTATGGTTGTAAGGGACAGAAGCCTGGCTCAAACTAGCTGTACCTGTCATGGTCTAACTTGTAAGTAGCAGAAAACAACTCTCGCTGGCTTAATTAGCTAAAAATTTTACTAAAAGAATATTAGGTAATTGAAAAAAATCTCTGTGGGGCCAGAGAATCTAGGCTTTCTTGGGCTCTACTTGCAAAGGGGGGGCTGGCAAGCAAATAAAGGCTTCTTTAGTGGGAGGAGAAGGTAGGAAACTTTCTAAACAGAGGAAGCTCCCAGGCAGCCCATGTAACAATATCCAACACACCCACTTGAATAAACAGGGAATTTATTGGTTCCCTTACCTGGGAATCTAAGGGCATAGTAGGTGTCTGATGTGGTTGATCCAGGGATTCACATGATCACTCCAGTCTCCTTGCTTCATCTTCCAGATATTATCGGATTTCTTCATAGCCCAGTTGGAAATCTTATCCCACCCGTACCCAGATGGAATAAAGCCATTTAATTGCACAAACTGGGCCTCCATTTTCCTTTTGTCTTGTGCCTTGGAATAAGGCTCCATAACTGTTCATTTGGTGCCAAAGCTGGGATGAAGAGATGCTTTTTGGAGGGCCAAAGTATACCCCATTGGACCCAACTAAACAGACCCTTCTTCTGGCAAGATGAAGGAAAACAGGAAACCTCTCTGACCCTGCCTAAACTCTATCTAATGGTGAGACGAACATTAATCTGAAACTCCTTTTCTAAACATTTTTAACTTCTCTTCCCATCCTCTACTCTTAACTTCTCTTTCCCTCACCCTCCATCTCTGGGTCTCTTAAAATCCCTCAGCTACCTCTTTCTCCTCCATTTTCAGCTACCTCCTTTTCCTTCATTTATTTTTCCAGCTGGTTTCACACATGGAGGCCTCACTTCCCTGATTGCCCAGTGCCTCATGTTTGGGGATGTCCTCTTGCAGGCCTGGGCTCTGGCTGGTTCCCCAGCCTCACCCTTCTGGTGCCATACTGTGTGCCTAGACCTCTCTAGTTGGTTAAGGTCACATGCAGAGGCCAAGCCCTCTTTTGACCAAAGTCGCATGCAGAGAGTCCAGATCTCCTGACACCGCCCTTGACAAGCCATACTTGTTACTACATTGCTCTACTGTCAGCCAAACTATTTTCAGTAGTTCCATGAGGCAAGCTCGCCCATCCAGTGCCCTCCCAGAGGCCTGGATCACCACTTTTCCCAGCTGGTCTGACTTTCTTCCTCCTCCTACATTCTCCCTTTAATCTCATTTCTTTTCCTACCTCCAGTTTTCAATATGGGCACTGCTTAGTCACAGATTTCCCCTTGTTCACCTCTAATCTGCCTCTTACCTCCAGAATCACCCATTCTCCCTTTTTCACCTCTAAACTGCCTTTTGACTAAGCCTCTAAAGCTTTATCCTGACCTTAAACCAAAATATCTCATTTTTTTCTGTAATACTGCTTGGCCCACATACAAGCTTGACAGTGGCTTGCAGTGGCCTCAGCATGGCACCTTCAATCTCTCAATTCTCACTGATCTCAATAATTACTGTCAAAAATTAGGCAAATGGTCAGAGATCCCTTATATCCAGGCATTTCCAAAACATTCCTTTTCTGTGTTCAACCTTCTCTGTGATCCCTTATATCCAGGCATATTCCAAAACATTCCTTCTGCTGTGTTCAACCTTCTCTGTGATCCCTTATATCCAGGCATTTCCAAAATATTCCTTCTCTGTGTTCAACCTTCTCTGTGATCCCTTATACCCAGGCATATTCCAAAACATTCCTTCTCTGTGTTCAACCTGTGAACCCTCTCAGATTCTCCTAGCTCAGTTAACACCAGCTTCTCCTGATTCCCTTCCACAGGCCCTACTGCTCCTCCCCAACTCCTTTCCTACAATCCCTTCATTCTCTCAATCAGAACACCCAGGAAGTTTCTCTGTGTGGGATACCTCTCTTCCATCTATAACCTCCCATCAGTCACCCATTCTCATTACCCTCCAACTCCCATGTTCATATCCTTCCCTTAAACAATAGCCCAGCCCCCCCGCCCCACTGCCTCCCACCCACACTCTGCTGAATGTGGTAGAAAAAAACTGGTGGAATTTTTCCCAGGGCCCTGAGACCTCCCAGCAAGATCTCATTGATCTGGCCTTCAAGGTGTGGCAGTGCCTCTTAGAGTTCCAGTATTGGCTTCCACCATTAGGCAAAACCTGGCTACTTCTTAAAACTCCACAAGGCATTCTGAAAAAAACAAAATCTTCCTCAGGATCGTGCTTGAAGTGCAGCAAACCAGGCTTCTGGGCAAAGCAGTGCCACCAATACAACCCCCACCCCCAAACTGTGTTCGGCCTGCAGAAGTCTGACTGCCTGGGTCTTTCTGAAGATCTGATGCAGACACTGTCAGAACATGGCTGAAATTCCCTCCTGAGCCTAGCTGCAACAGACTGACGACCCCAGAAAATCAAAATGCCTCCTGGACGCCATCCTGGAAAACTAAACTCTAGATATTAGAGTTTATAGAAGATGAGCCAATATTTTTTCTAACAAACACAGGAGCAACTTCATCCATGCCGCCACCTTGTAAAATCCTCCAAAAATAGTCAGAAATCTTGGTAATGGGTATTAGATGTCCTCTCAGGGTTGCTGGTGGCCCTGGCAACTCCAACTGGTTCCCACCTCTCCTTGTCCATCTTCCTCTTTGGTTATTGTCTGATAAGGTCACTAATTATGATTTTTTCTACTCTTAGTTTTGAACCAGTAACTCTCTGCCTCATGTCTCAATTTATTAACCAGACAATAACCCCCAAACAACTCCTCATATCCTCACTTTGCTGGATACCAACCAGCTCAGACTGAAAAAGCCAAAGAGTTCCTGCAAACACCATTCCTTACCCCATTCCCACTCTCTCATGCAGCCCCTCCTCTCACAGAAATTAGTCAAAGAGATACCATGCCCATCATCCTGCCTCCTTATAATAGACAAAACAGACTGGAAATGATAGGGTCAAACCCCACCCTAATAGGGTGGACCCACCTAAAAGAATCAACACCCTACCCTACCCCACCGGATGTCCCACCTGGGAAAGGTAAATGGGTCAACCCCCACCCTTACAACAGATGCTCAACCCAGGAAAGGGAATGCCCTGACCGCCACCTTCCTGACTTTTAACACCTCCCATTCGCCATTACCCACATGTGGATTTCTTCCTCTGCCAGTTGGAAATCTTATCCCACCTGCACCCATTGGTGGAATAAAGCCATTTTAATTGCACCTCCCCCCCAAAAAAAGAGAGATGGGGTTGCAATGAAAGTTTCCAAATACAGAATGGCACAGTCACACTTGTGTTCTAGAAAGGCCTCTAATGTGTAGCAAGGAAGGTGGATTGAAGAGAACCACAGAAGACAGGAGATAACAGACGGTGCTGTGGCCAGATGCCAGAGAGGGGTAATAACGCTGAGTGTGAGGACTACTGGCAGTGTGTCTAACTCCAGGGAGCAGCAGGTGTGGGGTGAGAGAAGGACCTTAACAAGGGCCACCTTGGTGGAATAAAGTCATTTTCATTGCCAAAATAAAATTAAAAATTATATTTTAGAAATGCATTGGTATAAAGATGAATACATTTACAATCTAGGCTGGATTACATTACTTTTCATCTTCCAATTTTAAAAGGAAACATTTTCACGGGCTCCTAAAAGTATTGTAGGCCTTAGGCGTGGTGCACACTAAGCCCTGGCTTTCTCCAGCTGATGGAACGGTTGGACAGTAGCCAACCTTGACTTGCTGTGCTTACACTGTCCTTACAGTCCACACTCCCAGGTGATGAGAGTACATGGTGCTCTTTCTCCCATAGTATGTAGTATTTCTTGGAAATTTTTTTCTTTTTTTTCTTTTTTTTGAGACAGAGTCTCTCTCTGTCACCCTGGAAATAGTACCATGGCATCAGCCTAACTCACTGCAACCTCCATCTCTCGGGCTCAGGCAATTCTCTTGCCTCGGCCTCCTGAGTAGCTGGGACTACAGGTGTCCACCACTATGCCTGGCTAGTTTTTTTTATTTTTAGTAGAAACAGGGTCTCACTCTTGCTCAGGCTGATCTCAAATTCTTGAGCTGAAACAATCCATCCTCCTCAGCCTCCCAGAGTCCTAGGATTATAGATGTGAGCCACTGCGCCCAGCCCTTCTTGGAAAGTATTTTGGCTCATTTCTTGTCTGATGTGCCCATCCTTGATGTGGAGAAGGTGGTGCTGTGTGTTGACAACCCCGCTGGGCCCACCTGGAGTGGGAACTCCAGTTCCTAAAGAGGAAGATACGGGGCACACAGAAAAGTAGTAGGTGTCCACCATGGCTCCACAGCAATGATACTGAAGGTGAGAAGAGGCCCACCAGCATAAATGAGCTGGCCTTACCAGGAAGCAACTGAACAGTTGGCACCTTTGTGCTTCATTTAGGTTTGCCCCTGAACATCATCTTGTAATGTACAAAGCGCTTCTTGGCAGGAGAGCCGAAAAGAAAGTATTTTGTTCAGGCACTGCCGGTAAATAGGTATAAAATCATAGAACTATAGATCTGAGATTGGTAGGCTGTAAGACTTAACATTTTAAGAATCTGGAGTTGTTGGAACCTAGATTCTAAAGATCTTAGCATGTTAGACTCTAAGAATCTAAATTATCGAAAATCATGGAATTTTATATTTTTACTGTCTCCCTTGGAGTCTTTTGTTTCTAAATTTTATTTTTGTTTTATTTTTTATTTTTTGAAACAGTCTCACTCTGTCGCTCTGGGTAGAGTGCTGTGGAGTCATAGCTCACAGCAACCTCAAACTCATATGCTTAAGAGATTCTCTTGCCTCAGCCTCCCAAATAGCTGGGACTACAGGCGTCTGCCACAATGCCTGGCTATTTTTTGTTGCAATTGTTATTATTGCTTAGCTGGCCCAGGCCAGTTTGAATCCATCACTCTTACTGTATGTGGCTGGCACCATAACCACTGGACTATAGGTGCTGAGCCATTTCTAAATTTTAAAACTTTATAGTCTTGGTTGGGCGTAGTGGTTCACACCTGTAATCCTAGCACTCTGGGAAGTTGAGGTGGATAAATTGCTTGAGCTCAGGAGTTCAAGACCAGCCTGAGCAAGAGAAAGACCCCATCTCTAAGAATAGCTGAGTATTGTGGCAGGCACTTATAATACTAGCTACTTGGGAGGTTGAGGCAAGAGGATCCCTTGAGCCCAAGAGTTTGAGGTTGCTGTGAGTTATAACACAATTGCACTTAACCCCAGGGCAACTGAGACTCTGCCTCAAAAATAAATAAATAAATAAATAAATAACTTTATAATCTTAAACCAGAGACCCCCAAATCAAAGAAATTTAGAATCTTATATCCTAAGAATGGTTTAAGATAATAGAATATTAAGATATTTGAGGCTTGGCGCCTATAGCTTAACCGGCTAAGGTGCCAGCCACGTACACCTAAGGTGGCGGGTTTGAATCCCCAGCCCGGACCCGCCAAAACAACAATGACGGCTGCAACCAAAAAATGGCCGGGCGTTGTGGCGGGCGCCTGTGGTCCCAGCTACTTGGG
>NW_003852396.1:27320934-27352643 GCF_000181295.1 Otolemur garnettii | reverse complement strand
GTTGGAGGTTGCTGTGAGCTGTAATGCCACGGCACTCTACCCAGGGGGACAGCTTGAGGCTCTGTCTCAAAAAAAAAAAAAAAAAAAAAAAAGATATTTGAGTTGTACTCTCAGACTACTCTTGCCTTGGAAATCATGAGACTTCAAAATCAGAAAAGCGTGATCTCTGATTCCTGTTCTATTGACCTCTGAGCTGTCAGGGACTTAAAGTCAGGAAAGAACTATATTTGGTACCACAGACATCTGGGTGAATCTGGAGTCAGGGGTCATTTTCTGTTCTGGGTATCCCATAGTGAGCCTGACCTGCCCCTTGTCCAGTGACCTCACCCTGTCCCTCAGAGATAGGCACATCTGCCATGCCCCCAGCCTAGACTACCTTAGCTCTGTGGCTGTTTTTCCTCTTCATGGGAGTAGGGTGCCCATACCTTCACCAGTAACCACTCATGTGAACAGGATCCAACACTGGGCAGATGAGCCATTAGGAGAGAGTGACAGATCCCTTCCTAGACCTTTCCCTAGGTCTCTGAATATTGGCCTACAGGCAGTTGGAACTGATGGCATCTAGCAAGATGGAGAAACAGCAGGGAAATCTCCCAAGGCTCTTGTGACCAGTCGTAGAGTAATTCTGGCTTTGTGGGGGGCCTGATACTCATTATTGCCCTCATGCTTCCTTCATATAACTCAAGTCTGACTGCCCCCTCTCACAGGAGAGCACAAATAATGTGCTTCAGGGACAGAAAAACTCCCTGAAACTGGAAGTTATTCAAGACAATTAATTGAGAATGAAAGGTAGCACAAAATAGTATTTAGTCCTTAAATACTGGTGGTCATTATTTTGTCGTAAGCGGATGTCTTCATAATTACGTCTCTGAGTTTAGATATAATATATGTATGTCAACATGCATGAGAAAGATTTGAGACAGCCTCAGAAACTGAAGGCAATGTAAAATAGGACAAAACATAACAAAAAATAATTTAGAGGGAAGGAGAAGAAGAATAGATATTTTTAGACCCTCGAACAAGAAAGGCGCGAAAGATGAGAAAGAGGCTGAGTTCCTGTCAGCCAAGGCAAAATAAAATCCTGGCTGGGTATGAAGCATTACGTTACCTGGGAACAGACAGAAAAATAGTTTGCTTTTAGAGGAAACTTTTTTCTTTACCGCATTGAAGGAGAAAGTTACAGGGCAATGCTGAGTAATAAAATGGGCATGCTGTTCCACTCACTTTTGCTCGTTATCAAAAGCTGATGCCCACCGACTGCTTACTCTGTGCTTTCTGGAGCTAGAAATGCAATCTGTGGGCCTCACTCAAGACCTGCCAGATTAGAAATGAGGAGAGAGGCCAGAAACCTGTGTTTGAGAGCCACTGGGGTGGAGAGTTGGGGATATAACTCAGGGGCAGCCTTGACTTCTATGTTACCATGAAAATCACCCCCCGTAGCCTCAAGCCTCCTTAGGAAAATTGATCTTTGACTTTGTTTTTAGTCATTGAGGAAGAATCTGCCAAATGTTCTTCCTGTGAAGGTAAAGGAGAGAAGTGTTTGATGGGAAGAAACAGCTTAAGAGAACTGGAAATGACACGGACCTCAGTCCGGAGACCTAAGCTGGAGCTCCAGTTTTCTTCAAGTTACCCTGTGTCCTTAGCAAACACATCCTGAGTATTTCCATCATTGCAACGTAGCATCTGATGAGATGATTATTTAGGGAGGAGGAGAGAACAAATGCTGAATGACAGCCTGTGTCAAGGGATGAACTACTTATTAAGCCACTACTGTGTACCAGGCCCTATGATAGGAAATACAGAAACAAAAAAGGCCCGGGTCCCATCCTCACATGACTTCATCCTTCTAATGAAGAACACATACAAATAATAAGGTGATTATAGTTAAGTATAAGGACTGTCACTCGGGACCAATATGCCAATTAGACAGGGTTTTGTTTTACTAGCATAACAACTAGAAAAGATTTTATTTTATTTTTTTGCAGTTTTTGGCCAGGGCTGGGTTTCAACCAGCCACCTCCGGCATATGGGGCCGGCGTCCTACTCCTTTGAGCCACAGAAGCGGCCCTTATTTTATTTTTCTTTAGAAAAGATTTTAAATGCCTTTCACAATTGTAATCTAAATAATGACGTTTAGACTACCGAAACGACGACTATGTTTGCTGAAAACTCAAAAACATAAATGAAAGACATAAAAGAAGATTCAGATAAATAGGGAGCTATATCAAATAAGTGGGAAGTGCTATGTAATGCAACCCCCCCCCAATTATTGCTAGCTGTTAGAGAGAGCTTATGAACCTACTCTAAAACTTAAATGAAAGAATAAAGACAAGCAAATAACTAAGTCAACTTCAAAAAATCGAAAAGGATTGAAGAGACTCCCTTTATCAGATAGGAGAAAAGACATCAGATCTACTTTAAAGCTATAATAATCAAATAGTATCATTCTGGCACAGCAATAGATAAACTGATGGTAGAATAAAGAGCTGAGAATAGACAAGGAGTAAAGGCAGTTGATAAAAATGGATGTGGAAGGAAAGATTTTTTAAAAACCTGGATTTGAGAAAAAAATGACTTCCAATATGAAGACAAAGAAAGAGAAATTACTTCCTTCCACCTTAAACAGTGAGGAACTCCACATGGATTCAAGATATAAGCCTGAAAGATTAAAGTAGGAAGCTAGCAAAGAAAATGCTGGGGAGTCCTTAGTGATACAGGGGGGAGCAAAAGCCAGAACCCACAGATCATAGGGTGAACATGTGACGAATTTGACTGCATCAAATTAAAGATTTCTGCTCCCCGAAGGAGTGATTACGAACCGGATCATTCCCACTATTTTAAGCTGATGATGAACAAACATACAGAAGTCCCGCAAAGCAATATAATATGACAGAAAACCCAAAGAAATGAGCAAAGTTTCTCAAGAAGCAATTTGAAAAGGTGACACGCTAGGTGCTAAAGAACTATTTACAGCAGTGTTTATATTCGTTAGTAATTAGAGAGATGCAATTTAAGAAACTCTTCAACTTGGCAAAAAAGGCAAAATATTAGGAAGTTGAATAATAGCAAATTTTGGTCAAGATGTAGAAAGAAGGGAAGTCTATAGCCCATTATTGCTGGGGGTGTAAATGGGACAGCCATTCTAGGAAAAAACTTATTCCACAGTACAGTCAGTGGTCATTATTTGTAGTAGTCACGTTCTACAAAGTGGCTGCAGACACTGATTTAGCAAACACGGAAGCATCTCTCTAGGAGAAATACAGGGTTAGGTTCCTGCAAGCATCTGGTTATAACATTTTTGTAAACCAAACAAAACATAACCTTGTTTTATGTGTGTTTCTATTTAAAGGCACTGTACTTGTCATATATTGTTGATTCATTGACATTAAATTCACGGCAATAGCACTGCAACTCATGCCTGAACACGCATGGATTTTCTCTATGAGCTTTATTGCATTAGGAACAATAGATGAGATTTCAGCACTCTGCTTGGGAACGTTTTAAGCAATGAAATCACCAAGAAAAAGCACAAAAGCTCTAAATAGACCACTGCAAGGGCACTTGTTTATAGTATGAGGGCTGCACACTAGAGAAAAATACAATTAAATTCAAGTGGGGAGGAGGGACAGAGGGGAGACGGGAAGGGGATTGGTCTTCTCTCACCTAACAGGCACAATGTAAGGCACACCTCCTGGCTGAGGGGCACAACTACAACTCAGACTTTACCTAACAAATGTGAACAGTGTAACTTAATCATTTGTACCCTCATATTAATCTGAAATTAAAACAAACAAACAAAAAATCAATGGTTATAACACTCACACACCTACACTCTAAAGGACATATGAATGCTGCTTATTATTCCATAATACCTGTGTATTCGAGTTGGTGTAGAGATCATTTTAACATTACCTGCTAATTAGTTAATTCTCCCTTGGAAATCTGACACTCCAGGAGAAGTACCGTGTTTATTCCATGGCTTTGCACAACCCTGTACAGGCTGTGTACCCCTTGAGAGACGCAGGTTGCCCCTTTGAGAAGCCAAGTTCTAGTCCATATAAACCAAATAAGAGAATACACCTGTTCAGCTGCTGTATCAGGCACTTTTATTTATTTATTTATTTATTTATTTATTTGGAGACAGAGTCTTCCTCTGTTGCTCAGGCTAGAGTGCATCAGCCTAGCTCACAGCAACCTCAGACTCCTGGGCTTGAGCAATCCTCTTGCCTCAGCCTCCCAAGTAGCTGGGACAGACACTTACCAGGATACCCAGCTAATTTTTCTATTTTTGGTAGACACAGGGTCTTGCTCTTGCTCAGGCTGGTCTCAAACTCCTTAGCTTAAGCACCCACGCACCTTGGCCTCCCAGGGTGCTTAGATTACAAGTATGAGCCACCACTGAAAAAAAGATTAAAAAATATATATATAGTATGAGGACTAAAACATGAAGGCACAATGTTGTCTTGATCAACCTCAGCTGGGAATGTGCTCATAGGGTGACTTGGATTTTAGCTACTCTATGCATGTTCTAGAATGACCCTGAAAGCTCCACGAGTGGCTTTAGGGTTAGCAAGCAGGCAAATTTGCAATCTATGAGCAAGGAGGATGAACTGTATTTAGCTAAAGGTTATGCAAACGCTATGATTAATCTATTTTACTTCTTGGTATGTATTTCAGGGAAAACCCTCCATAGCTCCATAAAGGTATATACCCAAGGATGTTCATCTAGACATAATGGTAGCAAAGAGTTGAAGGCAATGCAGATGTCCTCCACTTGGAGAAAAGTAAAATGTGATAAAATCATACCATGGAATAGTGTGCATCAGTTAGAACCAATGAAGCTAGATGTGTAAATAGCAACATACATAGATCTAAAAAACAGAACTGAATGAAAAAATGTAAGGAATAAATTGAGACATGACAATGTTTTTTTTTTGAGACAGTCTCACTCTGTCCCCCTGAGGATGAGTGCTGTGACATCATAGTTCACTGTCACCTCAGGCTCTTGGGCTCAAGTGATCCTCCTGCCTCAGCCTCTCAAGTAACTGGAACTACAAGCACCAGCCACAATACCTGGCTAATTTTAGTAGAAATGGGATCTGGCTTTTGCTCAGGCTAGTCTTGAACTCCTAAACTCAAGTAATCCACCCACCTCCATCGGCCTCCCAGAGTGTTAGAATTACAGACAAGAGCCCAGCCTGAAATAATTGTTTATATATGTTAAAAGTACACATATATAGTATATGCACAAAACACTACATATTTTACAAGGATACACGTATTTAAGGACATATATTCACCACATTAGAGTCGGAAAGTATTAAAAGGGAAAGTAAGATGACCAAGAGGCCTACACAGACTAATGAGTACATGTGCTCTGAGCTCTCTTCCCCTAAGGTCCAAAAAACAGGGCACAATTGGGGAATTATAAACTGCTGTGGGCACATAAGAATGGCACCTAGCTCATATTTCAGAGTGAGATGCCAGGGCAGGCTCTCTGGAGAAGGTAATGTGTCACGAGAATCCCAAGTAAGATATAAACAGGTAAGATGGGCAAAGAAGAGGGCCTCACGAGGAGAGAAGAGTTTATTACTGATGAGAATGGAAACTGGTGTGTTTGAGAACTAAAGCAGTTTAGATACAACTGTGAGATACACTGGTCATACCTGAGGAGGCCAAAGAGATCACTTAGGGACAGATCAGAGAGAGCCTTTCAGTCATGCAGAGAGTGGTAACACTATCCGGTCTGCATGTCAGAAAGCCTGCTCTGGCCACTATGGACTGGAGGGCAGGCTCACGGGCAGACAGGCCAGTGAGCAGAGAGCCTGTGACCGCTGCACCAGCGCCCAGGAAATGGCAGTGGACAGGTGCCCCATCTGGAGACAGAGTAGAGGTGAAATTACCCAGTCTTACCCAAATCTTCACAACCACCACCTGGACTTCATAGGCCTGAAAAGACTCCCTAGGAGGACAGGGCTTCAAATGCCTGCCCTCTCACTTTTTTCTTTTTCTTTTTTGTTGCAGTTTGGCTGGGGCCAGGCTCAAACCTGCCACCCTTGGTATATGGGGGCCGGTTCCTTATCCACTGAGCCACAAGCCCCACCCTCTCACTCTTTTCTTTATGACAAACTGCTCCACAGCGTCTTTCTTTGTATGGGTAATTTATTTTAATCACCAAAGAGAAATTGTATGTATTTATCATGTACAATATGATGTTTTGATATAGGCATACATTGTGGAATGGCTAAATAGAACTAATTAATATATTCATTACCTCAAATACCTATCTTTGGGTAGTGAGAACACTTAAAGTAGTTCAGTCATTTTCAAGTATATAGTACATTGTTAATAACTATGGTCACCAGGTAGTATGATAGATTTCTTGAACTTATTCCTCCTGTCTAACTAAAATTGTGTAGCCTTTAACCCATACTCCCCAATGCCCACTACATTCAGCCCCTTCCACTGATTCTTAAGTGTCAGTGTTAAGTCACATTATTGAACTCCACACATTTCCCTCTGGCCACAGCTGATTGGCCCAGAGCTGAGCATCTCAAAAAAGGTAGCCAACCCCCAGGCTACTCAGTGACCTGTAACCGATGGCTTGATTTAAAACCATTATTTAACAAATTTTAAAGCTATGATAAAACATACATAAATTTACCATTTAACACTGTAAGTGTCTAGTTCAAGGGCATTAAGTATATTCACCATGTTGTCCAAGCATTGCCATTATCTATTTCCAGAACCTTGTCACCACACAGAAACTCCGTACCCATGAAACAATAACTTCCCATTCTTCCTTTCCCCAAGCTCCTCATAACTATTATGTCTCTATGAATTTGATATTCTAGGTACCTTATATAGGAGAAACCATACAATATTTGTTTTGTGCCTGGCTTATTTCTATTATCATTATGTCCTCAAGGTTCATCCATGTTGTAGCATGTGTAAGAATTTCACTCCTTTTTAAGGCTGAACCATGTTCCATTGTATATATACACCACATTTTGTTTATCCAAAATCCATCTGTTGTTAGAGATTTACATTGTTTCTACCTCTGGACTATTTGTGAATAATGATGCTATGAACATAGA
This sequence comes from Otolemur garnettii, assembly GCF_000181295.1. Classification (NCBI taxonomy): domain Eukaryota; kingdom Metazoa; phylum Chordata; class Mammalia; order Primates; family Galagidae; genus Otolemur; species Otolemur garnettii. The sequence continues at coordinate 27,345,546 of NW_003852396.1, read as the reverse complement.
TATATAAATATCTCTTCAGAACTCTGCTTTCAATTCTTTTGGATATATACCCAGAGGTGGAACTTCTGAGTCATATAGTCAATCTATGTTTAATTTTTGGAAGGATTGTCATACTGTTTCCATGGCTGCATTATTTTGCATTCCCACTAGCAATACACAAGAGTTCTAATTTCTCCACATCCTCACCAATGGTTATTTTCTATTTTTTCAAAACAGTAGCCATCTTAATGAGTGTGTGGTGGTATCTGAATGTGGGTTTGATTTGCATTTTTCCAATGGCTAATGATGTTGAGCATCTTTGTGTGTGCTTTGGCCATTTGTACATTTTCTTTGGAGAGATGTCTATCAAGTCTTTTATACAGTTTTGAATTGGACTGTTTTTGTTGTTGAGTTGTAGTTCTTTATATATTATGTATATTAGTGGATTTGTTATTGGCAAACATTTTCTTCCATTATGTGGATTTATTTACTCTTTTGATAGTGTTCTTTGATGCACAAAAGCTACTTTTAAAATTAGGAAATATAGAGACTGACAAATAGCAGGTGTAGCTACATGTAAAAACCCTTGTTGTTATCGTTGTTGCTATTATTTCATGTTTGTCAATGATAAATGTTTAGGAAGCCTCAAGAAAATAGTAGTGAGGGTAGAACTAACCTGGAATTCCATATCACTATCATTCATTTTCTAAGTGATTAATTTTTTGTTGCAGCTAGAAAGGATGCTGAAGATGAAAGGATATCATGGTGATGGTGCTGGGACACAGCAAACTAAAAAGCCCTGACCTGAAACTGAAATTGATACCAGAAGAGAGGTTCTGAACAGAGAAGCCAAAAACAGAACCTCAATAGTGACTTGGGTTGTTCACTGGGTGATTGTTGAGTAGACAGAAAAAAATGCTTCTCTTTATCCTTATGTTAAATTCTAATAGCTCATGGAACTCAGGGGCAAGGCAACTTATTAAGCCATCTCTTTTAGACTTTGAGGATTGTGGTTCCACTGAGGTCTAGGACTAAAGTTTAAGGAGTGAGGAATAGGTGTACTGCAAGAGGTTTAGATGAAAGAACATGAGTCCTAATCCAAGTTATCCAGGGTCCCTAAACAAGGAAACACAGAGCCTTTACAACACTAAGAGATTGCTGAAAGCTGAATCCAGAAACAAATGATATCTTTTGTTGAACTGTTGAATCCAGGAGTTCCCATTACCTGGGGTTTTATGCAACAGGAAAATGGTGAAAGTTAATTCCTTGATTGGCAGACACTGAGACCCTATATATCAGAATGGGATTATTTGTGAAGAGACAGAGATGAAGGTATCTGTCACCTGGGTTCTCCCTAAACACTTTTCACTGTTCAGTATATCACTAACTAGACAAACCTGACAAATCTGCAAGAGGAAATGTGCTATAGGAGAAAGAAATAAGGAGCCTGAGCTGGCCGCTTGGGTGAGAAAGAGGAATATCTAGGAGTATATTTTGAGAGTGATGGCAGTGGGAACAGTAACTACTGATAAGGAGAAACTAAAGTGTCATGGGTAGGGAACACTACCCATGGGATCAGAAACCAAGTGTCATGGGTAGGGAAGCTATAGTGTGCTGAGAATCAAAAGAATGACATTCTAACCTCTGTAAGTTGACCACTCAAAGAAGGTGACAAGTGAGTCAACATACAGAAGTGGTCAACATAAGGAACTAGGCCTTGATATGTACATGTTGGTCTGGTCTGTGAAAATTAGGTTAACTTAAAGAGGTGGTCAATGTAGGAAGCTGGTCAACCATCAGGGGTTCTACCATATAATGTTTTCTCCCAAGCAGGTATGCTAAGGGATACCCCTGCCTGAGCATGTTCTGGATGAGGTACATGGTCTGCTTTTGGCCACCATGAGGTCTAGATATCAGAGGCAAATTTTCTGTGTGAATGGCATTGGATATCAGTGGTAGAGGTGAATTTTCAAGCAATAAAGATTGACATGGTAGCAGCTTCAGAGTTTTCCTTTGGAGGGTGATTCTACATAAGCTGTTATTTCAATCAAAAAGGCAAGAATGATTTACATCTAAGTGCCTGAACAGATGTGCTAGGGCTTTTCAGAAATATCAACAAAAAGACATTCAAAGGAAAAGACTGAATTTCTTGCTAGTCAAATCTTTGGAGTCTTTAGAATCAAAATCATTTTTTATTAAAGGTACTGTGACCTTAATTGTATTTGTAGTCTTATGAAATTTGGGATGCACAACTTAAAAATTGAATACAAAAGTCCTATCAAATTTGTCTATGAATTAAGAAAAAAATACCATTGTTTATTACAATGAAGGAATATCTAGGAACATGTTTTGAGAGGTATTGTTCCAACTACCTGGCTGACTAAATTTTCCTCTATGTTATTGATATTTCTGAGACAAGATCAAGTTACCCTTTTGAATCACGTTTTCCCAGCCTTCTTTGGCTCCTGGGAACATGCCATTTTGGTGATGGCTGCTTTGACATCTTTGTTTCTCAGCGTGTAGATGAGGGGATTGAGAACTGGTGTAAGAATGGCATATACTACATTGCCCATGATGTGAAAGTCAAGGGGCAGGTCAGCCCTGTAGGCCACATAGGCGATGGCAATGGATGAGTAGTAGGTGCCCACCACCAGGAGGTGGGAGCTACAGGTGGAGAAGGCTTTGGACCTTCCTTCTTGTGAGTTGATGCGAAGCACAGAGGCCAGGATGTGGGCATAGGAGAGAAGCACCAGGAGAAGGGGGAGGAAGGACACCACCATGGCAATGCAGAAGCCCATGAAGGTCTGGGGGGTGGTGTCAGAGCAGGAGGCCTGAACCACAGCCAAGTGGTCACAGAAGCAGTGGTAGATATGGGCAATGGTGTCAAATGCCATCTGGGAGGTCTGTACCACTGCAGGGATGGGCAGGAGGAGGGCAATAAGCCAGGCACTGGCCGCCAGCATAGCATTGATCTGTGGAGTCATGAGAACAGGGTAGTGCAGTGGGCGGCAGATAGCCACATAGCGGTCATAGGCCATGACCACCAGGATGAAGGCTTCAGAGCAGGAGAAGCTGTGGAACAGGTACATCTGCAGGAAGCAGGCAGGGAAGCTGAGTAAGCGGTCTCCCAACAAGAATAGGGACAGCATCTTGGGGACAGTAGTTGTGGTGAAGAGGATGTCCAAGGTGGAGAGGTTGATCAGAAAGAAGTACATGGGCTTGTGGAGGCTGGGCTCTACCACCACAGCCACCAGGATCAGTGCATTACCCACCAGAATGAGCAGATAAAGGAAGAGAAAGACAAAAAAGATAGGAAGGAAGAGGGATTTTGGCAGAGAGGGGATGCCCATGAGGTAGAAGATGGAGGAGGCATCCACTGATCCATTACAAGCTGTGGTCTCCATGGTGGGTTAAAGCTGGATGCTCAGAAGGTAGGTGATGGGAACATCTGAGAACCTGGCCCATCTGGAAAACAGAACAACCAGACATTCTGGGATGAGAATTACATAATGATCACCATATTAGTAATGTGACCATATTTATCTACAACCAACTCTAGATGATGAGCTCCATCCTATCCTGAAATTCTTCATCCTTTCCCAGAATTCCTTCTTTCCTTTCTAAACAAAACATGGATAAAGCACCTATAGTATACAAACCATGTGTTACTTGCTGAGTATATAGTAGATGAGTTGATAGGGCTGAAATTTTAGTGGTAAAGAAAGACATCAAGGAATGAATCATGTAATTTTTAATTGTAATTGTGGCAAGTAGTACACTGGAAGAACTTCTCCTGGTCCATTTCTCCATGTCCTACATGATCCTTTTGGGATTATCAGATCTCCTAACTGGGACTCTAAGTTCCTATTTCTTTTGGCATTTGTTTTAAGTTAAAAATAATGACATCTTTGTCATCACATTGAATAGGGAGGGCTGATTTCTCCAAGGTTTACTGCAACATACTGTCTTCCCACTGTATTTATTAACCAAGGGAGGACTCCTCTCTCATTGCTTGGTGCAGTGGTTCTGCTGCCCTAGCAAAGTTGAGTACCCTGTATCCTGTCTCTTGAGTGTGGGCTTTTAGTCATGTTACAGTGAAGAGACTGATGCTGAAAATGCTCTTGGTGGAAAGAGTTGTTCCTGATGGGGATCCTGATAATGGTTCTTCCACAGCTGGGCAGCAACAGAGAATCCAAGCCAGACCTGTAACTCCATGGAACTTTCCTTCCTACTGGCTGCTGCAGCTCAGCAGGTGTTCTCGTGTGACCACTGCATGCCCACTACCAGAAAACTTCTCTCATCCCTGGTCAAAATGTGTCTTGGTGACCTGGAAAGGCTTGGGAAGCACTGCTGATAGAGAAGAATTAGAGATCTGCTTGCAGTAGCTCCTCCCAGGCTGAAGAACCTCTCCCAGAAATGAGTGTTTCAACCCACAGACCTGGAGATTTTGAAGGAAAGTACTGACTTACCCTCTACTTTAGACTTGCCCCTTGGACTAAGTGACCCTTTGTGTTTTTGCCTCCTTAATCCCAATGATTCCATGAGCAATTTCCCCTTATTTTCCTAAAGTCACTTCTAATTTACTACTCTTCTAGTAAGACATCTCTTATGCATAAACCTGCTAATATAAAAACTGGAAAATTAAAAAAAAACAAGCCCAACAATTTACCCTCCATAGGCGCAAGAATGTGTACAGAAAGGGCAGGGGCTTTGCCAGATGCCACAGCTGCCTGGTTACAGAGCCAGGAACTCTGTGCCAGGTGTCTGATACCCAGGACAGGGCTCTTCTATTCAAGTTTGCTAGAAAATCTATATCAGGGCAAAGATTTCTATTTCTCTTTTGCTTTTTCTTTTCAGTAGACAAAACTAAATTTAAAATCTTTCTCTGGGTGTCTCTAGGGTAGGTAATAAATTGGCATCTGGCAATGTGAATGTTCCTTCAATACAATGTCCTAGGATCTAGCAAAAGAGTAACCTGCTTTGTCCTGGAACGAGAGAGTTATCCCTCAGTTAGCAAAACCCTATCTTAGTAGATGGGGTAGCCAGGTTTTCCACACCAGCAAAATTATGGATTTTGCCCTGGGCATTGCTGTACACTGAGAGGCAGTCATGGCTGATAGTCCCCAGGCTGAGTTGGGGGTTTGACGGACAGAAACTCAGTGGGTCAAAACCAGAGGGACCCTAAGAGACCACCAATCCAGCTGTCTCTCCTCCTCCTTCCTCTCTGTCTGCTGCTTTGCAGATGAAGAGATGGATGCTAAGACTTCAGCAGAGAGATGGTGAGTTTTGATTCTCCACAGCCAGTTAGTGCTGCATTGGCTAAGAGGCAGCCCAGGCTTGGGGCATAGGCAAAGCTGTTGCACTGAAAATACTTAAAGAAATCATTTAACATTTGATTTTTCAAAGCACCATTCAACTGGCCCACCATAGGAAAGAACAGAATAGAGCAGGACTTTCGTATGCTTATCTTACAGATTAAAATTTCTCTTTTATGTTAAATGATATGCAATGCAAATTCTGTGTAATACAGACCTGTGCTTAGGACCACAGGGACACTGTTTTCCAGGGCACAGAACTTGCCCCAGCAGATAGTACCTATTAGGATTGTCTATGAGCTAGTCACAGTGCCAGTGGGGGAGAGAGGAGGACAGAAAAGCCAGTCACTTCAATGTCTAACCTACTCTCTGTGTACATCACTTCCCCTCATCACATGCTGCCCGGGGTGTTTATGCCCCTTCTACTGATGACGAAACTGACAGTCAGAGAATGACAGGCTCTTGTCCAATGCCAAGGCTGGTGAGGCATGAGAGCAGAGGCTGTTCCTGGAGCCACTGTGCTACAAAGGACTGAGCCCTGCCTGGCAACCCAGAGTCCTGGCTCCTGGACCAGCCCTGCCACTCTTTGGCTGTGATTTCAGGCCTTTGAGCCATGATTTTCTCCTATGTACAGTTAGGGGTTTAAGGAAAAACTCAGGCATTTCCAATTCAACCAGCCATTCTGAGTGTCTTTTCTGAGTCTGGTAGAGCAGGGGGGTCAGAGACAGATGTCACTTGGTCCACGCTTCTCATAGACAAGGTGAGCATGGGCTCTCCCTCTGCTGCGAGGCTAGGCTCTTTACCTTTGCTATGCCATGTGTACCTCAGTGATTAAGTGTGTGGACTTGGGAGACAAAACCTGCTCCTGCCTTCAGGAGCAATATGACCTTGAGCAATAATGACATCTTTGTCATAACACTGAATAGGGAGGACTTGAGCAAGTCAGTTTCTCCTCTCTGAGCCTTTCCCCATCATTGGTGACCTAATAGGGTTTTCTTTATGCGGAGAATGGTAAGACAGGCTTACAGAGAACTTGAAGCATGGATGAGCTCAAGGGTTACTTAACTTTCCAGTGGTTTCTGCCAACATCAGCCTTGTCTTCCTATGGGCAGGCCTTGGCCAAGGTGATTTGCATCCCACCTGTGAGTGCAAACTATTGCTGGTTCCAGAAACACTTTTTCTTCCTCCCCTTACCTAGCCACAATCTGCTTTCCACTTCCTCATCCTTTCTTTCAAGGATACCTTGCCAAAAGGTCTCACAGCCCTCACAGACACCTGGATCCTGGGCACCTGTCTCTGTGCTCACTCAAACCATCTTCCTGATCTCTGGCCCAAGTTTGGATCCCTTGGCCTCCCTGTATCCCCACCCAAGATTTCTATGCCTGTATCTGGGCACTCAACCTCTAGCAATATTTACCTGTTGAGCCTGGTCTATGTTGGTGTCTCCTGTGGTTCTCCACATGAGGCCTCTGTGGAAGTGGCAGTCTGGGGCTGAGCCATGGCCCATTAATATTCAGGTCCCTTCTTTTAGGAAGGCCTCTGTATACCTTCCCTCAAGTTGGTGCTTCCATGGGGTGCCACACCCACCATTCCTCAGAGATCAACTCCCTGGCATCTCCTAGACTGTGTAGGAGAAGGGGGTAGGATTGGTCCCTGAGCTTTGCAGATAATGAGAAGATCATCACTAATGGCCCTCAAGGGCCCGAAACTTTACACCAATAGTGGGGTTCTCATTCTCATTAACCCTCTGATCCTCACAACAGCAGAGAACACAGGAAGTAACAAAAGGGTGTACATGAAGTCCAAGAGAAGGAAAATGAGATTCAAGGAAAGAAATAACTTGTCCATATTCACATTGGTAGTTAGAGGCAGAGCTGGAATCTTGACCCTGGGCTCTATTCCCAATCTAGTGCCTTGATGCTACAACAGGATTATGCAGTGAACAAGAGGATGGTGTCCAGAGCTATTAAATAACTAAGGGCTTCCTTTAGTGGTTTGCTGGTGTCTATTAACTTTTACTGTTACACACAGAAGTACTAATATGCACTAGAGAGAAGTGTCTGGTTCCAGAAACACTTTTCGTTCCTCCCCTTACTTAGTCACAATCTGGTTTCCACTTTCTCATCAGCTATCTTGGTTGTATTCATTTTTGCCTGTTGATTCAGTGGCATAGGAAGCTGCCAAAATTCAGGAGGCAAACTGAGCTTTCACTTCAATCAAATGATTATTCCACTCCTTGTAGAAGTATTCTACTCTGAGAAATGAAAATGCATGAACCAGAGACCAGGTAAGAAGATGGCTGACTGGTAGCAACCCTCAGCAAAGGCTCCAGGAGAAAAACTGCACAGAATCGGACTCCATGAAGCCAAAGGTGGGGAACTGAGCCAAGAAAGAAGTTTGGCAAGCTGTTACTCCAAGGAAGAGCATTCAGGAAAACAAATTATAGGTACAAAGCCTGTCAATCAGAGGATGGGAGACCCCTTCCCCAAGCATAAGGCCTGCCGTTGGCTACCTGAGAGTGAGCAGGGAACAAAAGACCTCATTTTACCTCACTGGAGAGAGCTGCTAAACACCAGGTCTCTTTCTCTAGGGAGGTCCCACTTGTGAACCTAGAAACCACTCCACCAGGCATAAAATTGAACAGATATTTTCCCCCACAAGTCCTAACTCCTAGTCCACCCTTCCCCCCTCATATGGCAGTCTAAAGTTCTGCCCCCTGCAGAGTGCAGAGTGTTTGGTCTTTTCCTGAGAGATCTGGGCATAGCATGGACTGCCAACTATCAGGACAGAATCTGTGCCTAATAGGAAAGAAAGAGTGTGTGGGAAGAAAGGGACATTTGCTGGGAGGAGGAGCAGTCTCCTGGTTATGACTATGCCTGGCCGGTGTTGACTCTCGGATTGGGCTGTGTCTGGTGGGACAGGGTGCAAAACCCCTGGCTCTGACGGTACCCATAGTGGGAGAGTGGGTTGCCCTGTGTGGACTGAGTTTGGCAGGCAGGGCTGGTCCCCAGCCCCTACTGGGCCTGCAAGCAAAGGCTTACCAGGCATGGACTGACACCTGAGGCAAAGACATGGTCCCCTGACCCCAACAGAGCCTGTGAACAGAGGCTTGCTAGGCAAAAGATTGAGACTGGCAGGTAGGGGCATGGCTCCCTGACTCCAACTGGTCTGGCAAGGAAAGGCTAGCTGGGTGTGAACTGAGACCAGTCAGTAGCAGCAAGGTTCCTGGCTCCAACTGGGCCTGTGAGCAGAGAAGTGGACAACAGTGTGGACTGAGTCTGGCAGGTGGGGGTATGGATCCCTGGCTCCAATTGTGCTGTTGGAGACCCCTGAATTCCTCTCTGTTAAGCAGGGTTTGCACTGCCTGAGACAACTTAATTGGAACTTGTGTCTAGGGTTGACTCCTTGGGGACATTCTGAAGTTGACCTTCAAAGTTCTGTAGCAGAAAAGAACTGAAGGGTGGGGGCTGGGCACCACAGCTGTTTGTATCTCTTCACAGCCAAGATTTAAACCTGATACCATGGCTTCTTAGGATAGGGTAGAGGTTGGCTGATAGCTTGTGCTATCTCACCAAGTAGGTTCTCAGAGTCTCTGGCCAAAACTCTGAAAGGGACCTTTGTAAGGTTGTAGGAGATAAGCCACAATTACAAAGCCTAGCTTTGGTAAGGGGCTATCTCTACTACCTAACCCCAATTCAATCTCACTCTACCAGTTCTAATAGCCAAATGGTGGAAAATAAACATGGCATGGACCCAAAGGAAGAACTCTGGCAACATGAATAACCAGAGTAGATAAACCTCTCCCCTCAACAAATTATAAAGGAAATACAACTGAAAATGCCATGCATAGACAAATGGCAGCAATGTCAGAAATTGAATTCTGAATATGGATGGCAAATTAGATAAACAGAATGGAAGAAAAGATAGCAATTGAATTCTAAAGATTGTCTCAAGAAATTAATGAATTCAAAGCCCAAGTCACCAAAGATATGGACATAATGAGAAAAGAGATAGCAGAGCTCAAGGAAACAAAAAAGTTAGTTGAGGAACTCTGAAATACAGTAGAATCCCTCAGTAATAGAGTTGACCAGGAATTAGAAAGGATCTCTGAAACCAGATGATCAAAAATTATTTTACAACCAAGACATTTGCACCAGAATGTTTACTGCAGCCCAACTCACAAGAGCCAAGACATGGAAACAGCCTAAGTGCCCACTGACCCATGAATGAATTAACAAATTGTGGTATATGTACACCATGGAATACTATGAAGCCATAAAAAAGGATGGGGTCTTCACATCTTTTATGTTTACCTGGATGGAGCTGTAAAATATTTTTCTTAGTAAAGTATCTCAAGAATGGGGAAAAAAGTATTCAATGTACTCAATACTACTATGAAATCAATATATAATCACCTACACATTCATATGAATGGCAAAACATAACCATAGTCCAGAAAGTAGAAGGGAAGAGGAGAGGGGAGGGGAGGGAGGATATGGGAGGAGGGAGGATATTTGGGGGGACCTCACCTAATGTGCATGATGCAATGGTACATTTCAAAACTATTAAGAAATGAAATAAAAAAATAAAAGTTTACTTTTCAACAAATAAAATAAATAAAATGCATGAACCAGCAGAGTCTAAAGTTGAGGAGAAGGAAGTGTATATTTTGGAACGGAGTCCTTTGGGGTAGTGAGAGGAGGTGCTCTCCACATCCTACCTTGGTGCTCAGACCTGTGCTTTCTGGCCACACAGGAACCCCCTCTATACATTGGTTGCTGGTTAAGAGTATAATTGCAACTTAGAAGGCAACATTTAAACTCTGCAAGGTATTGCCATCCAGCCAGTACCCAAACTGAGTTTTTAATAAGTTGTTCTTTTCTTCTACCAGGCTACCTGCTTCTGAGTAGTAGGATACATTGTATAAAGTCAATGAATCCCATGAACATGAGACTCACTGTCTTACTTTTTGGTGAGGTGGGGTATAAAATAGATTCCTTTGTCAAAACCATGGTCAGGTGGGATATCATCATGATGAATAACGCATTTATTTAATCAAGTGGTTCTCAATCTGGGGTCACCTAAATAGATCCTGCATATCAAATATTTACATTACAATTCATAACAGTAGCAAAATTACAGTTATGAAGTAGCAATGAAAATAATTTTATGATTGGGAGTCACCACAACATGAGGAACTGTATTAAAGGATTGCAGCATTAGGAAGGTTAAGAACCACTGATTTAATTCATATAAGGTGGTACTGGGAGAAACACTACAAAAAGGAAAGGCAAATTTATGTCCATAATAGATTTCTATTCCAATAAAGACAAACCTTGTCACTGATAGAAGGACTCTAGTGTAATCAGTCTACCATTCCGTAGCTGGCCACTTTCCCTGGATAATAGTTTATATCATGGGCTTGGTGTTGGTCTTTGTTGCTGGCATATTGGGCGCTTAGCAGAAGCCAACCCAGATTAGCCTGAAAAATCCAAGCACAACCTCTATCCACACCACTGTGGCCTTTTCCCCCATAAATCTATTGAGCAAACACTGGGGTAGCTAAGAAAGAGGCTAACGGATACTCATGGGAAGAATCATCTACTCAACTTGATTTGCCTACTCCTGCTGATTTTGGAGAATTTTCTCTACCGCGGATACCCTTTGGTAAATAGTCACATAAGGCAGAAATATCTTCACAATTTGTGCCCTATCTGAGTGGTTTATCATCTTAACTGTTCTCTAGACTTCTTTTCACCATTCCTCTTACCTTGTTCTTTCTAAGCACCTGAATATTCCATCAAGACCATTAACCATTGACCATAATCTAGTGTAGATCTATGCTTCTTTCCATTTCACTTTCCCAGTGAGATGAACTTATCAGGTGAAAAACCAGATACACTGCCAAAGGTTCTGCCCACTGACAGGATTTATTTTGCTGGCAATCTTTCAGGGTTCTCCTGAATGGAGCTGTAATGCAGCAGCAGCTCACTTTTGGGTGGTGCCAGCATATTTTGAAGAAATATTTGTGGACCAAGCCTGAATATTTTTCTTCCTGGGGAATTGATAATAGGGAGTTTTCCATGAGGGCTTCTGTCAGAGCTGATGGAAATGTGCCAATGCAGCAAGACTAGCTGTCTGGAAGTCTGAGTCACCTGCTCATGCAACTTATCTCCAGGATCTGGGTGAGCTGAACAGTAACATTCATTTCACCCACCTGAAGATGGTATGTTTCTGTACACATCCAATTTCATATTTTATTTCTTTGAATTAATATCCAGTTCATAAGGGACAGCTTGGGACTCATATTCATTTGGCATTTCCTAGTCAGGCATTCGGTCTGCACCAGGGCCAGGAACTCTTTCTCAAAAGGAGAGTAGTTATCTACAGAAAAACAAAAAACAAACTCAAAACATGGGTTTGCTTGGAAATCCTTGCTGTGATGTTATTCTCCTATCAACAGTGTATGTTGCCTCAAAAATTCAAAGGATACTTTCAAGATTTGGCTATAAAAGAGTAGCTTATGGCTCGATGCCCATAGCATAGTGGTTACGGCGCCAGCCACATACACCAAGGTTGGCAAGTTCGAAACCAGCCTGCACCAGCTGAACAACAATGACAACTGCAACCAAAAATAGGTGGGCATTGTGGCGGATGCCTGTAGTCCCAGCTCCTTGGGAGGCTGAGGCAAGAGAATCACTTAAGCCCAAGAGTTGAGGTTGCTGTGAGCTATGACACCACGCATTCTACTGAGGGTGCCATACTGAGACTCTGTCTTAAAAAAAAAAAAAAAAGAGTAGCTTGCTTGAGACTAAACTTTCTGCCAAAAACAATTGTAGAAGCTGAATGAGATACGTAAGATATGACTGTTTAATGGCTTCAGAGAGTAATCAATGGTAGGCCACTTTGCAGGATGCGGCATAGAACCCAGTTAGAAAAGCAGAAGTTCTGCTGTTTGAGTTTGGGTTACCGAAGTGACTGTAACTTAAGAGGCAAATTCTTAGAGAGGAGGACATTGCAAAGAAGGGGCATTGAAATCTGTGCAGAAATTCTCTCTAACTTACTGACCAGCTCCTAAGATTCAGGTACATGGAAAGATTTGAAGAACCCAGAAGAATACAGCATCTGGAAGGCTAAAAGCCACATAGAGATTCAAGGATTGGAGTTAGCCTCATCCAAATGGAAGGGCCTTGGTAAGTAATTCAGGATCTCAGTTGAGACCTTGAAAATATCAGACTTTAAGAATAGGGTTAACCCTGAAAGAATGAGCAAAATTAAAATAACTGATGCATAATAAAGCCTAAAACTATGTCATAACAAAGAGATGATCCATTGGTACTATTTTCTGTAATAATACAACACTTTCTGGAGAAAGATTTAATTTTCAATTTCTAGTACCCAATCAAAAGATACAAGCCTTGATAAAACAAATAGACCAAATGAGCAAAAGGAAGAGGAGAAAAATATGTAGAAATAGATACATAGATGATTCAAGTATAATTATCAGACAGAGACCTTAAAATAATTATAATTAATATATCACAAAAAATAGGAAAATATAAACAAAATATAAGAAATGAAAAAATTAAAGAGAAATGGAATCTATATACAAAAGAAGGAATGAACATTCCAAAGTTGAAAAATATAATACATGAACTTAAAAGCGTTTTTCTTTTTTCTTGAGACAGTCTCACTATATAGCCCTCAGTAGAGTGCGATGGTGTCACAGCTCACAGCAACCTCAAACTCTTGGGCTTAAGTGATTCTCTTGCCTCAACCTCTCAAGTAGTTGGGACTACACGTGCCCACCACAACACCTAGTATTTTGTTGTTGCAGTTGTCATGTTGTTTAGCAGGCCCGAGCCAGGTTTGAAGCTGCCAGCCCTGTGATATGTGGCCAGTGCCCTAACTACTGAGCTATGGTGCTGAGCCTTAAAAACTTTTTGGATGGGAATAATTAAGAAAAGATGACTGAACTGAGTCACAAATTGATAGGAAATATCTGCACTGAATCACATGGAAAAAAATAATTAAAAATAAGAAAGAGACTTGCAGTGGCTCATGCCTGTAATCCTAACACTTTGGTACAAAGATCTAAATGGTACAATCATACAACTGGACCTATCTGACATTCATAGAACACTCCCTACAATAACAGGCAGAATATTCACCAAAATAAAATATATTCTGGGCATAAAACAAAAAAATTAGAAGAATAGAATTTTAAAAAAAGAATAGAAATCATACAAAGCATATTCTTGAACCATAATGGCATTGGGCTAGAAAACAATAACAAAGAAATTGGGAAATTTTTCAAGTATTTTGAAATAAAAACATATCTAAATAACCATGGGTCAGTTAAGAAGTTCCTAGGGAAATTAAAAATATGTTTTGAACAGCATAATATTGGCATAAAAGCAGACATGTAGACCAATGGAACAGAATTGAGAATGCACAAATTAATTCACATATTTTTGACAAAAGTGCCAAGGACACTCATTGGGTAAAGGACAGTCTCTCCAATAAATGGTGCTGGGAAACTCAATACTCATATGAAGAAGAATGAAACTAGATGCCTTATACAAAAATCAACTCAACTCAAAGTGGCTCCAAGACCTAAATATAAGACCCCAAAACTATAAAACTACTAGAAGAAAACATAGAGGAAATGCTTCAGGACATTGGTCTAGGAAAAAGATTTCATGAATAAGAGCCCCAAATGCACAGGCTTCAAAAGCAAATTACATCAAACTAAAAAGGTTCTGCACAGCAAAGGAAACAATCAACAAAATGAACAGACAAACCACAGAATGAGAGAAAATATTTGTAAACTACCTATCTGAGAAGGAATTACTAATCAGAATATACAGTATAAGGAATCCAAACAACTCAATAGGAAAAAACAAAACAAAGCAAAATATCCAATTAAAAATGGGCAAAAGAGGACAGTGCCTGTGGCTCAAAGGAGTAGGTGCTACGCCCACCTCATATACCGGAGGCAGCAGGTTCAGACCTGGCCCCAGCCGGAAAAAAAAAAAAAAAAAAAAAAAGCAAAAGAATAGACTTTTCTCAAAAAAAAAAAAAAAGACATACAAGTGCCCAACAGGTATATGAAAAAATGCTCAGCATCAATAATCAGCAGAGCAATGCAAATCAAAACTACAATGAGATATCATCTCATCTCAGACAAAAATGGCTTTTATTAGAAAGAGAGGCATGAGGGATGCTGGTAAGGATTTGAAGACAGGAGAATGCTAGTACGCTGCAGGTGGGAATGTAAATCAGTACAGCCAATGGAGGTTTCTCCAAAAATTACAAATAGAACTGCCACGTGATCCAGTAATCCACTGCTGGGAATTTATCCAAAGGAAAGGAAATCTCTGTGTGTGTGTGTGTGTGTGTGTGTGTGTGTGTGTATATATATATATAATTTTTTTTTTTTTTTTGAGACAGAGCTCAAGCTGTCACCCTGGGTAGAATACTGTGGCGTCACAGCTCACAGCAACCTCCAGCTCTTGGGCTTAAGCGATTCTCTTGCCTCAGCCTCCCAAGTAGCTGGGACTACAGGCACCTGCCACAACACCCAGCTATTTTTTGGTTGTATTTGTTATTGTTGTTTGGCAGGCCCAGGCTGGATTTGAACCCACTAGCTCTGGTGTATATGGCTGGCACCTTAGCCACTTGAGCTACAAGCACCGAGCCAGGAAATCAGTATATTAAAGAGATAACTGCATCCCCATGTTTATTATGGCACTATCCACAATGGCCAAGATATGATATCATCCTAATTGTCCAAAAACAGATAAAGAAAATATGATATATCTATGTGCAATAAAAAGCCATTCAGCAACAAATAAATAAATAAATAAAAGAAATCCTGTCATTCATGGCAACATGGATGGGGTTGGAGGATATCATGTTAGGTGAAATAAACCGGGCACAGAAAGTGCATGTTCCCACTCATATGTGGAAGTTAAAAAAAAGTCAATCTCATAGCAGTGAAAAGTAGATCACAGGATATTAAAAGCTGGGAAAGGTAGGAGGAAGGATGGGATAAGACGTTATTTGTTAGAGGATACAAAATTACAGCTAGATAGGAGGAATAAATTCTAGTGTTCTATAGCACTGTAGGATGACTATAGTTAATAATTATTTATAGGTCCTAATAGTTAATGTTTGCAACTTAAAAAAAGGATAAATGTTTAAATGATGGATATGCTAATTACCTGAATCTGATTACTATATGTTACATGTATTGAAACATCACTATGTGCCTCATAAATATGTACAATTATTATGTGTGAATTAAAAATGAAATAAACAGTGTAAAATACATTTCAAATGGAATGAAAATGCAGCATATCGAAATTTGTATGCAGTTGCTAAAGCAGTAGCTAAAGGGAAAAGTATAGAGTTCAATGCTTACATTGGAAAAGAAAAATCTCACATCAATAATCTAATGTAGAATCAACAGTCTTAATGGGTTTCCTCTTCACATTAAGAAACAAGAAAAAATTCAAATTAAACCCAAAGTATGAAGAAAGAAGAAAATTATAAAAATCAGAACAGGAATCAATAAACTTGAAAACAGAAAAATAATTTAGAATCAGTGAAGCTAGGGGGAAGGAGGAGATGGGTTAATTAACTCCTAACAGGTACAGTGCTGTACCTGCTGTTTGGGTGATGGGCACACTTATTTATAACTTTGACTCAAGGCTTGGCACCTGTGGCTCAAGTGGCTAAGGCGCCAGCCACATACACCTAAGGTGGAGGGTTTGAATACAGCCTGAGCCTGCCAAACAACAAAGACGGCTGCAACGAAAAAAAAGCCGGGCGTTGTGGCGGGCGCCTGTGGTCCCAGCTACTCGGGAGGCTGAGGCAGGAGACTCGCTTGAGCCCAGGAGTTGGAGGTTGCTGTGAGATGTGATGCCACAGCTCTCTACCCAGGGGACAGCTTGAGGCTCTGTCTCAAAAAAAAAAAAAAAAAAACCAAAAAACTTTGACTCAAGCAATACAAAAGCAATTTATGTAACCCAAAGTGTCAGGGTTCCCTGGAGACCCCAACCCAGGCTGAGGGACCAACAAGGAAGATGGCACTGAAGAAAGAAAGAGACTTCACACCAACCTAATCCGTTACTCCTGAGAAGCCTGGAAAGGTGTACATTGTCTCACGTGCTGAGTGGCAGCTTGAAGTAATGCAACAGCCTTACAACTCCTCAGAATTCTTTTATGATTTCTATGACCAAGCATTTGTGAAAACATGTAAAGCTGGCAAAATTCAAAAATAGGATAAAAAGAATCCCAAGCCACTCCCCCCACAGAAGGTTGGATGGAAGAGCATAGGGTAATAATTTGTCAACCACAGCCTGATAACACATTCAGAAAGGAGGAGGGGAAAACAAGTTTCACCTCTGCAGGGCAGACAAACCAGCTTCCCTAATCTAACTGCCAATTAGGAATCCAAGGTCTCAGCCTGCCCACCTGTTTCCTGATTCGCCATGCAGGGATGGTCTTGGTGATGTTACCTTGTCTGGGCTGCCTCTGGGGTCCTTTCATCTTAGGTGTTTTTGATAAGGAGCCACAGAGATGGCCTGCTTTCATGCTTTACCCTGAATTAGAGTGCCTACAGAGAAATCAGTCTGTCTACCTCCCATATTTCCCCTGTTTTTACTATTTAAAAAGGCCATTATTCAAAATGGGGACGAGTATTTGAAAAAGGGGGAGGCAAAGGGGTTATGGGAGTAGAAGAAGGATTATACTGATTGGGGAAGTGTGGGACAACTATTGCCTTGGTGCGGGCAGTCCTCTGAAACAACTTGCAGATAGCATTAATTACTGCCAAAAAAGAACAACAATATTACAGCAAAGTGGTAGAAATCCAAACTTGTAAATTGAGCCTGGAGAACCAATTTTTGGATTGAGCCAATCAGTTACACTATCCAAAGAGTGCAAGGTTTCTCATGGAGATTCCAAATGTAATTGCTTTAATTGCTCAGCAAGAGTATTTTGCAATTGAGTTAAATCTTTAGCCAGGGGGTTTTGAAAAGCCCCTTGGAAGTGTAGTTTTACTGAATCATAATCAACGGCACTCTTGAAAGGCACAGGGGTTACCACATTGCTTTGTAGGTTGAATTGCAAATAAATTTTTGTCTAGTCCATGTGGCCTCTTGTCATTCACTCATCGCTGCCTCCAAAACCATAAGATGTTTTAAAATTTCTTGGTCTACAGCTGCTAATGTTTGCATTTCAACAATAACATTTTGTAAATAACTATTTACATGCTGAGTGGTGTGAATAGTCTGCAGTGTGAATAGACTGGATGAGTGCAACTGCAGCCAGAGCTGTGGTAGCTGCTAATGCTGTGGCAGCAATGATGGAGGCAATTAGAATTCCTAAATATCTTTTCTGCCAGATTTTGTTTAAAGCTGAAGTTACTTGCTCCAAGGCATTGTCTTGTTTCCAGGGTTGAGTTAAGTTGACAGGGAGCCAAGCTGCAGCTTGCTGTCCTAAAACATAAACTTGAGTGATATTTAAAATGGTTACATTTTGGTAAGTGAAACAAGGCATAAGCCAGGACTTTTCTGCTAATGATGTAAAAGTGAAATGTTTCATTGGAGACCAAAATAACTGTATTTGTTTGATGTTATCTTGAGTACAAGATAGGGCAAAGATAGAGTTCAGATGTATAAATCATAACTCCATTAATGGCATCAGAAGTTACCCAAAAAGGGTTAGGGCTATAGACAAAGTGACCACACCTAATTATCCTTTGATAAAGGATTAAAGGCTTAGGGTGGTGGTTGAGGGGCATGAAATGATGTTCAGCAGCACAGAGGTTATCTTTGGAACACTTCAAAAAATTTAAAATAAACAAAGCCTTGTGTAGCTGGTCTTGGGGTGCAAGATGATCCTTCATACTCCCCACTTTTAGTTTAGATAGTTGAGTTTTAAGGAAGGCTCAATTGGCTCTTTCAGCAATGGCTTGGCCAATGAGGTTATAAGGTATTCTGGTAGAAAGTTTAATTTGCCATTGTTGCAAAAAAAAATTGGCATGAATGTGATATGTAAGCACGGTCATTATCAGTTTTTGCCTGCATAGGGAACCCTAAACAGAAGAAAGCCAAAATTAGATGTTTTTTTTTTTTTAAACATGTTTAAAGGCTTGGCAAGTAGCATGGATTATACCAGAAAAGGTGTCGACACAAACATGTACATATTTTAATTTTCTAAAAAGAGGATAATGAATAACATTCATTTGCCTTAAATTTTTAGGTTGTAAGCCATGGGGGTTGACACCACAATAAACTGGGACAGAAAACTGTTGGCATTCAGGGGAGGCACAAACAATATCTTTGGCTTGAGCAAATATAATTTGAAAAGAGTGAGCAAGAGCTCTAGCTCCTTGATGAAAAATTGATATGAAGAAATTGCAGCAGATAAAGTAGTGTTAAACATAACCAATGAATCTGGTTTATTGTTTCCTTCAATAATAGAGCTAGGTAGCCCAGAACGAGAGTGAACATGAGTAATGAAAAGGGGGCGTTGCCTGTGGCTTAGTAATTGTTGCAAAGTAAAAAACAGATTAAATAATAGTTGGTCATTGGAATGATGAATTAAACTATTATGGATGTGTTGAACAATAA
Organism: Otolemur garnettii; assembly: GCF_000181295.1. Classification (NCBI taxonomy): domain Eukaryota; kingdom Metazoa; phylum Chordata; class Mammalia; order Primates; family Galagidae; genus Otolemur; species Otolemur garnettii. The sequence continues at coordinate 27,326,609 of NW_003852396.1, read as the reverse complement.
GCACAACATATCCAGAGTCACCAATTAAATTAAGAAGTTGGTCAGAAAACAACTGTAAAGCTAAAATAGCAGCCGCCCACCAATTCAGCCCCTTGTGTGGGTAATAGAATGTTTCCATTCATTGTTTTCTAAGCTACTGCTTCCTTGCCTGTTTTACCAGAACCATCAATAAAATACTGCAACAGTATTTTTTAAAGGGACTATTGAAATTGGGTTGAAAAGTTTTAGGGGTAAAAGTTGAAAATCAACAAAGTTCTTTAAAGATGGCAAAGTGAACTGTATTTCTCCAACAAAATCCATAAGGGCAATTTGCAATTTCTCACTTTGAATCCATGCTGCTTGAAAAGTATGTTTATCTAAACCTGGGCTCAGGATATAAGGGTTATATCCTGCTAATTCCTGACATCTTATTCTCCCTTGAAAAATCAAAGAGATCCTAGCACTTGGAAGGCTGAGGTGGGTGGATTGCCTAAGCTCACTGATTCAAGACCAGCCTGAGCCAGAGTGAGACCTTGTCTCAAAAAACAGCTGGGCACTGTGGCAGGCACCAGTAGTCCCAACTACTTGGGAGGCTGAGGCAAGAGAATTGCTTAAGCCCAAGAATTTGAGGTTGCTGTGAGCTGTGATGCCACTGCTCAAAAAAAAAAAAGAAAGAAAGCAAGCAGCTAGGGGTCAGCCACATACACTGGAGCTGGTGGGCTCAAGCTTAGCCCGGGCCTGCCAAACAACAATGACAGCTATAACCAAAAAATAGCCAGGTGTTGTGGCAGGTGCCTATAGTCCCAGCTACTTGGGAGGCTGAGACAAAAGAATCATTTAAGCCCAAGAGTTTGAGGTTGCTGTGAGCTGTGACACCATAGCACTCTACCAAGGGCAACATAGTGAGACTCTGTCTCAAAAAAAAAAAAAAAAAAAAAAAAAAGAAAGAAAGAAAGAAAAAGAAAAATCAAAGCAAATCTTCAAACTATTAAAGTAAAATTTTTTTTTAGATGGATGGTGGGGAAGAAATGACCATTCAATTATACTTAATTAAAGAGTGAACTGACACAATAACCCAGTTGGTGTATGAGGGGTATTTAAGATTACAAAAGAGATGGGTTGGTTCTCTTGAATTCAGGTTGTCTGGTATTAATAAATTATTCATTGTGAGCTAAATCCTTTTGTGTTTGAGGGGTCAAAATTCATAGAGAATTGGCCAGAGGCAAGATGGCTGACTAGAGCCAGCTTTCCACAGAGGTTCCCATCCAGAAGGAGAGTTAAAGGACAGAATATCAGCAAGTAAGCCAATGGTTTGGAGCTCAGCCAAGAGAGAAGGTTGAAGAATGCACAGCAATACTGCTGAGGTGAGCTGCTACCCCAAGGATACAAACAAAGGGTACAAAATCCATTGCCAAGTAGATGAGAGTCCCCTCCCCCATGAGAAGAGCGCACAGTATACTTCATACAAACAAGCAAGCAGAGTTTAAATGTCCTCCCATTTTATCCCACAGGAGAGACCCTCTAAAAACAGAAATTCCTTCCCCTGCTAGGGTGCCATGGCACTCTCCCGCCAGGCATAAAACTGTATATATTCTCTACCTGCAATTCTGAACTCCCAGAACTCCCCTCCACTCTCACCCTGAGGTCTAGAAGCCTGTCCCCCATGGAGTCCAGATTCTTGGGCATTTTCTCAAGAGGTGTGGACACAGCCAGGGCTGTTGCTGGTCCATGCTGATTCTGTGGCACGGGAGTAAGAAGAAGACAGTCAACTGAGAGGGAACCATACGGGAGTGGCAGTGCCCTGAGGCACAGAGCAGCAGCCACAGGAGCAGGAACAATAGGGCTCACATCCTGTCCCTATCCCCTCTAGGGATATTCCTGACAGACACTCCCTGTCTCTCTGGGCAACCAGAGGAAGCTGGGCATCTTCTCTGGTGGCAGCCACTGGTGGAACAGATCTGGGATGGAAACAGAAATGCAGGCCCTGTGAGTAAAGGGTATGCCTGAGGTGGTACCAGCCTGGGTGGAGTGCGGAGACTAGAATATGTGGGCAGAGAAGGCAGACTCCCAGGGTGGGGCTGACCCAGAGGACTGAGCCTAAGATGCACCTGGCCCTCAGGAGATCATAGCTGAGAAAAAGGCAGAGGCTGGAACTGACAGCTGGGTGTGAGCTCTAACCATGCTCACCCTAAGTCCAGACAGCACAGACCAGGGCTGAGTTGCAGTTTCTGTGAGCTCAAACAGCATTTGATCTGCAGGGGGATATAGCAGGGACAGAAACAAATTCTGTAAAGTTGTTCTGTTTTGCCAGCAACATCAATTGGGGCGGTGCTGGAACTGAGTGAACCACCACAGACTCCATTAAGCACCCGAGGTTGTCAGGCCCCTCCTCCCCCTGCCAGATAATGGCAGAGAGCAGCGCCCTGGCTGAGGAGACATAGATCTCCCTCTGACTCAGGCAGGTGCAAACCCCTGGAGCATCTGCTCATTGGAGGGAACTGGGTCACAGCCCTATGGGGTTACCAGTGACTAGGTGTGACAGAGGTGCAAGGTGGAGAAGGAGGCATCAACCTTCCCAGACTAATTTATTTACTGGGTTGGTCCTTCTGACCTCTCAGAGCACCAGAGCAAGTCATACTTGAGCTGCCAGCAGACTCCTGCTATCTAGTTGCTGGAAACCTTTTGAACTCTCCCACCTGAGACGGGTGCTGACTGGCACAATTGATTTGGACCTCCTAAACTGGGCCAATCACCTGAGGACTATCTAAAGTGGTACTCTGGGTGTGTGGTTGTGGGAAGGTTTGATTTTCCTTTTCCAATTGTTGCCTGGGGGGGGGGGGTGTGTGACTTAATTGCTGATATTTCTCCACAGCTGAGACTGCAGCCCAGAGTAACTGATTCACTAGGGTAGGACAGAGACCAGCTGAAAACAAGACAGAGCCACTTCGATCCACCACACCAAGCAGGCCTATGGGTTCTCAAAGCACTGTATAAGTCCTTGGCAAAACTCCAAGGGAAAAGGTACAGACATCAGTACCGGCCTTTGGGCAAAGGGCTGGTTAATCACTACTCCTGGAGACTCCCACCCAACTTCTTCTTATCTGCTCATCTAGCCAAACGGTGTAAAATTATCATGGGGCGGAATCAGTGGAAAAACTCTGCTAACAGGAATAACCAGAGTAGATCAACCCACCCCCAAGGAAGATTATGGCAGACACAACTGAAGATCCCATTCATAAACAGATGGCTGAGATGTCAGAAATCAAATTCAAAATTTGGATTGCAAATAAGATTAATAGAATAGAGACAAAGTTGGAATTAGAGATTTTTAAAAGTTGTCTCCAGAATTCAATGAATTCAAAGACAAAATCACTAAAGATTTTGACACATTGAGACAAGAATTTGCAGCCCTCAAAGATCTGAGAAATACAATAGAATCCCTCAGTAACAGAATGGAACAAGCAGAAGAAAGGATTTCTGACACCGAAGACAAAGCTTTTGAATGCTCCCAAACTCCAAAGAGGAAGAGAAATGGAGAGTAATAATGGATCATTCTCTCAGAGAGTTCTGGGATAATTCGAAGAAAACTAATATTCACCTTATAGGAATCCCTGAAGGTGATGAAATTGCTTTGCAAAGCACAGAGGCTCTTCTTCATGAGATTATGAAAGAGAACTTTCCAGACATACCAAGAGATTCTGAAATTCAGATAGCAGACAGTTTCAGAACCCAAGCACAACTCAACCTGAATAAGACATCCCCCAGGCACATCATAACTAACTTCACTAAAGTTAATATGAAGGAGAAAATTCTGAAAGCAGCCAGACGTAAGAAAACCATAACCTACAAGGGGAAGAATATTAGAATGACTGCAGATCTCTCTGCTGAAACCTTTCAAGCTAGAAGAGGGTGGTCATCGACTTTTAATCTCCTAAAACAAAATAACTTTCAACCCAGGATCCTGTATCCACTTAAACTGAGTTTCATTTATGATGGAAAAATTAAATACTTTAATGACATTCACACATTGGAGAAATTTGCCATAACTAAACCAGCCCTCCTGGATATTCTCAGACCTATCTTCCATAATGATCAGCACAATCCTCCACCACAAAAGTAAAGTCACCCAGAAACTATGGATCAAATTCCAACTGCCACAGTGGCAAAAGGATTAAAAACATCCACTGGACTTTTGAAAAACTCAATACCCAAAATTTTACCAGGTTTATCAATATTCTCAATTAATGTGACTGGCTTAAATTGTCCTCTAAAGAGGCACAGGCTGACTGACTGGATACAAAAACTCAGACCAGATATCTTCTGCATACAAGAATTTCATCTTACCTGAAAAGATAAATATAGACTCAAGGTGAAGGGATGGTCATCTATATTCCAGGCAAATGAAAAGCAGGCGTTGCAATTTTATTCGCAGATACAATAGGTTTTAAACCAACAAAAGTAAATAAGGATAAGGATGGTCATTTCATATTTGTTAAGAGTAATGCTCAAGAGGCTGAGATTTCAATTGTTAATATTTATGCACCCAACCAGAATGTGCCTCAACTTGTAAGAGACACTCTAACAGGCGTGAGCAGCTTGATTTCCTCCAGCTTCATAGTAGTCAGAGATTTTAACACTCCTTTGGCAGTGTTGGATAGATCCTCCAATAAGAAGCTAAGCAAAGAAATTTTAGATTTAAACTTAACCATTCAACATTTGAATTTAACAGACATCTACAGAACATTCATCCTAACAAAACTGAATATACATTCTTCTCATTAGCCCATGGAACATACTCCAAAATCAACCACATCTTAGATCACAAGGCTAACCTCAGCAATTTTAAAAGAATAGAAATTATTCCTTGCATCTTCTTGGACCATCATGGAATAAAAGTTGAACTCAGGACAACAACAGGAATCTGCTTACTCATACAAAAACATGGAAGCTAAATAACCTTATGCTGAATGATAGCTTGGTCAATGACAAGATTAAGAAGGAAATTACCAAATTTTTGGAACAAAACGATAATGAAGACATGAATTATCAGAACCTCTAGGATACCAAGGTAGTCCTAAGAGGGAAATTTATAGCACTGCAAGCCTTCCTCAAGAGAATGGAAAGCGAGGAAGTTAACAAATTCATGGGACATCTCAAGCAACTGGAAAAGGAAGTACATTCCAACCCCAAACCCAGTAGAAGAAAAGACATAATCAAAATTAGAGCAGAATTAAATGAAATTGAAAACAAAAGGATTATACAACAGATCTATAAATCAAAAAGTTGTTTTTTGAAAAGGTCAATAAAATAGATAAACCTTTGGCTAACCTAATCAGGAAAAAAAAGAATAAAATCTCTAATTTCATCAATCAGAAATAGTAAAGATGAAATAACAACAGACCCCTTAGAAATTCAGAAAATCCTTAATGAATATTACAAGAAACTTTATTCTCAGAAATATGAAAATCTGAAGGAAATTGACCAATACTTGGTAGCACGCCACCTTCCAATACTTAGCCAGAAGGAAGTGGAAATGTTGAACAGGCCTATATCAAGTTCTGAAATAGCAACTATACAAAATCTCCCTAAAAAGAAAAGCCCAGGACCAGATGGCTTCACATCAGAATTCTACCAAACCTTTAAAGAGGAACCAGTACCTATATTACTCAACCTTTTCCAAAATATAGAAAAAGATG
>NW_003852396.1:27297334-27319180 GCF_000181295.1 Otolemur garnettii | reverse complement strand
ATCAGAGAAATGCAAATCAAAACTACTTTGAGATATCATCTAACTCCAGTAAGATTAGTCCATATTACAAAATCCCCAAACCAGAGATGTTGGCGTGGATGTGGAGAAAAGGGAACACTTCTACACTGCCGGTGGGAATACAAACTAATATGTTCCTTTTGGAAAGATGTTTGGAGAACACTTAGAGAACTAAAAATAGACCTGCCATTCGATCCTACAATTCCTCTACTATGTATATATCCAGAAGATCAAAAATCACATTATAACAAAGATATTTGTACCAGAATTTTTATTACAGCCAAATTCATAATTGCTAAGTCATGGAAGAAGCCCAAGTGCCTATTGACCCACAAATGGATCAATAAACTGTGGTATATGTACACCATGGATTATGCAGCCTTAAAAAAGATGGAGACGTTACCTCTTTCATGTTTACATGGATGGAGCTGGAACATATTCTTCTTAGCAAAGTATCTCAAGAATGGAAGAAAAAGTATCCAATATACTCAGCCCTACTACGAAACTAATTTATAGCTTTCATATGAAAGCTTTAACCCAATTATAGCCCAAGAATATGGGAGGGGAGGGGAAGAGGGAGGATGAGTGGAGGGAGGGTAATTGGTGGGACTACACCTATGGTGCATCTTACAAGGGTACATGTGAAACTTACTAAATGTAGAATATGAATGTCTTAACACAATAACTAAGAAAATGCCATGAAGGCTATGTTAACTAATTTGATGAAGATATTTCAAATTGTATATAAAACCAGCACATTGTACCCCATGACTGCATTAATGTACACAATGATGATTTAATAAAAAAAATAATTCATAGGGAATCAAGGGCTGGGTCTCCCTTTAAAGTATCAGATAAATGAGTTAAAGAAGGGGTTATAATTCCAATGGAAGGAGGAAGCCAGTTTATGTGAATCAATTTTTGCGAGTCATTGAGGGAGATCTGGCCAGGAATATTTAAGGTAACCTGTTTAGGCCTAATAGTTTTTTCAATTAAGATATAACCTAAATATCTCCAGGACGAGTGAAGTTGAATTTTACCAGGGGCCACTGTTAGGTGAGCTTTGTTCATGAAAGTGAAGAGATGGTGTAAGAATTGGTTAAGAGTAGTTGAATCTGGATGAGCAATTAAAATGTTATCCAAACCTCACTTAATGTGCATGATGCAATGGTACATTTCAAAACTATTAAGAAGAGTATAATTGTGATGGATGTGTTACTTAGTTCAATGTAAGCATTTCACATTGTATATCAAATCAGTACACTGAATCCCATAAATGAATCAATGTACACAGTTATGATTTAATAAAAACATAAAAAAATAAGTAATCCATATAATGAGGCATTAATGCTGTGGAAACTGGGCTCTGATGGGTGCTAAAGCAGCAGCCACCAACAGCTGACATAAAGGAGGACTGTTTATCATACCCCGGGGTAAAACTTTCTATTGGAACAGAGTGGTTTTCATTGGGAACAGAAAAAGCAAATTTGTGTTTATCAGAAAGGTGAAGGGGGATAGTATAAAAATTTTTTTTTTAAATTAGTGATAGCTAATTTATAATTTTGAAAGATGAGAGCAGGATTTGGGATTCCTGGTTTTAAAGCTCCCATTGGAACAATTTGGACATTAACTGTTCTTAAATCATGAATTAGCCTCCATTTGCCAGACTTTTTTGGAGCACAAAAAATGGGTGTATTCCAGGAACTAGAGGAAGGCTCACAGTGACCAGCTTGGAATTGTTCTTGAGCAAGAATTTTTACTTGTTTTAATTTCTCCCCTTTCAGCCGCTACTGATCTGCCTAAACTGGGGAGTCAGATTTCCAGGTGAGTTTTAGCAGTTGATTGACGTCAGTGGTCATTAGTATAAATTTGGTTTAGTAGAAATTTCCATTTTCCACTGGGACAAAAGATTCCTGCCCCACAGAGTGTGGGTGACATTTATAACATAAGGCTTTAAAAATGACTTTCGTCCATCTAGCTGGGGAACGGGCAGACAATGTTTTCTCTTTAGGGGGGTTTGGACTGCTCCCACACCAGTGACGACAGTCAAAGAGGCCTCAGTTTCCCAATTGTTAGGCCAAACTGGTAGAAATAATAGTGATGTCAGCACCTGCATCCAGGTGAATTGTTTGTTGTTAATAGTGATAGAAGCTAAAGGCTGTTTAGAATTAATTTTAGTAGTCAAAAATACAGATTCAAAATGTTATAGGGAAGTTAAAAACTGGTTGGGGGTGCTGCTGGTGGTGTCGGCCACCAGGGGCGGAAGCAATCGTGGAGCACCTGAGGCCTGTGCAGAAACTGAGCCTTGGATACCTCAGTGGGAGGGGCCTGACGCTATTGGGTTAGGGGAGGCTGGAGCCAGCGACCTTCTTCCTGTTTCCTAACAGGGGATTGCCTTTATCATCAAATTTGGAATGGCATTGATTAGCCCAATGAAAGCCTTTGTTGTATCTGGGACAGATTTTTCTCGGAGGGTTGGATTCCTGTGGCTTGCTATTGGATTGAAAGGGACAAGACATTTGGAAATGTCTATCTCAACGGCACTTAAAGCATTTTTTCTTAGTGCTAGGGTCTGAGCTAGGGCTCGAGCATGAGCCTCGCATTTGGCTCCCAGCTGACTACCTGACACTTGATAAAATCAACCATGAAGGCATCAAGCCTACTCATAAAAATGGGCATAATAACTTATTGGCAATCAATGTTGGCACTGGTGTGTGTCAATTGTTTTAAAAGGACTTCACCAGCATTAGGGTGATCAATAATGGTGAATATGGTGAATAATGGCCAATATGGTGATCATTGGCCATCAATAGCTTGCTGAAGGTGATTGATAAAATCTAAGTAGGGCTCCTTAGACCCTTGCATGACTTTAGTAAATGTGCCTGCAGGGGAATTAGAGTCAGGGACTTTAAACCAGGCTTTTAAAGCAGCAGTGGAACAAAGCTGGAAAACCCTCTAATCTAGGCTTGCTTCATTCTGTCTTGGAAAATTCACCTCTGCTAGCAAGCATATTGAAAGTGATATCTGGCTTGGGGCCTGTAGCTCAGCGACTAGGGCACCAGCCACATACACCAGAGCTGCTGGTTGGAATCCAGCCCCACCTGCCAAACAACAATGACAGCTACAACCAAAAAATAGCCGGGCCTTGTGGCGGGTGCTTATAGTCCCAACTACTTGGGAAGCTGGGGCAAGAGAATTGCTTAGGGGTGACGTCTGTGGCTCAGTGAGTAGGGCTCTGGCCTCATATACCGAGGGTGGCGGGTTTAAACCTGTCCCTGGCCAAACTGCAACAAAAAATAGCCAGGTGTTGTGGTGGGCGCCTGTAGTCCCAGCTACTCAGGAGGCTGAGGCAAGAGAATCGCTTAAGCCTAAGAGTTGGAAGTTGCTGCGAGCTGTGACACCACAGCACTCTACCAAGGGTGACATAATGAGCTTCTATCTCAAAAAATATATATACATAAATAAATAAATAAATAAAGTAGTGCAGTGGCAACTGTGGGTGAAAAATAACAAACAAAACATGTAAAAGCCAATCTCTGTTGGTGGAAACCCTTGATAAGATCCCTGTAAATGAAGCTCCTGAATAAAATGAAAAGGACACAAATAGTATGGAATGGGGGATGAGGATACCACTACAATGCTCTGGCCAAAACAATTAGAAAATATTTAAACTGGAGTATTAGAACACATAAAAGAAAATAAAAGTGCCTCAGAAGTGTAAAGAGTATCTGAAGTTTACAAAGTGCAGTGGGCGAGGGCCCATACCCCCCCTTTTTGTTTGTTTTTCATAACAGGATGAAAAGGATGGGGGGAAAAATAGCAAAGTAACAGATTGACACTCGAAGGGGTAGTCTGACACTTTCCTTCTAGAGATCCTGCATTGGGAAGCACCAAGGAGTTGCCTGGCCAGAATCTGTCAATTGAGATAATCCATCCCTGGTGAACAGGACAATCAGTGGAAGAGAAGATGGGAAAGAACGTTTCCCCTCAGACCTTGGCTACTGGCAGGTCAGTCTGAGCCCCCAACCAGGTGCAGACCTTCAATTGGAGTCCCTCCCCACCCCCAAAAGGGGGGAGCTTGCAGTGGACTGCTTTATTCCATTTGAGGTTATGGGGAGACAAGGAAATGGAAAACGAGAAAGTGGCACAGTGTGAGAAATGTGCTTCGTGCAAAATTTCCACAACAGACACTATAAAATGAGGTAAAAGAAAGGCAAAAAGTGGGATTCCATAGGGAAATGTATTTAGATACACGTCTAACAAAATTGTGTACGGTTTATAGACCACAGACTACAAAACACTGACGAACAAATTAAAGAGCTAAATAAATGGAGAGATATATCATGTTTACAGATTGGAAGACTCAATAATGTTAAAATGTCCATTGTCCCAAATTTCATCTGCAGATTCAACAAAAATTCCCCCATTCCAATAAATTGGTTCCAAAATATTTATATCATAAAGGAAACTGAAATAGCTCATGACAAAAAAGAATAACAAAGTTGGAGGAGTCATACTATTCAATTTCAATGCTGTAAAATGAAGCCACGGCAATGAAAACAGTGTGATATGGATGACAGGATAGACATTTATATCAGTAGAACAGAATAGAGAGCCTACAAATAGTAGTGTAGTCAAATGATATTTGACAGAAGTGTAAAGTCAATTTGATACATGAAGAACGAGCTTTATAACAAACGGTGCTGAAACAATTGGATTGTCCCTCTGCAAAAAAAAAAAAAAAAAAAAAAAGATCTCAATCTAAACCTCACTCTTTATCCCTTTATCCAAAAATTAACTTAAAATGTTGGCTTTTTCACTTCTATTGATTCTTTAAAAGTGTCAAGATCATGAGAGACAAGGAAAGACTAAGAAACTGTCGGGCACCTAAGGAAACATGATATTAAAATGTAATGTGGTGTCCTGGATTGGATCCTGGAAAGGAAAAAAGTCATTAGTGGGAAAACTGGAGACATTTGAATAAAATTTTCTTTAATTGATAGTATATATTTTATGAAAGTTAATTTCTTACTTTTGATAAATGTATCATGGTTATGAAGAAGTTGACACTAGAGGAATTTGGGTGAAAGGTATATGGCAGCTGTATAATTTTTGAAATGCTCTGTTATATAAAACATAAAATCATGTTGAAATAAAAATGCTAAAAATGGCTTTGCTTATAGAAATATGTAATTTATATACAACTATATTAAGTAAGTAAAACTGTAATATATATATTTTAAAACTCCTCAGTTCAGTTTAAAATGTTGTGATTGTTTTTTTGTCCTGATAATAAATCCCTCTCAGAGGGCTGTTTTAATGTCACTCATGGTGTGTGGCCCGGCAGCTAACTTGAGAGACAGCCAGGGTCAAGTGCTTCTGTTTGTTTTAAATCGAGGGAACTGTGGGCTTTTTTTCTTTGTGATTTCCTTTAACTATACAAAAATTTCCATCTATCTAAAGTCAGACCAGTACCTTTAAGTTTTTCTTGCATTCATTCCTGTCCTTCCGTCCTGTTCCCTCCCTCCCCTTATAAACTATCTAATTAGTTTACTTTTCTTCCTAATTTCTTTCTGAAATTTTAAGCAAATTACCTCCTTTCTTACAACAACACTCTTTTGCAGCTTGCTGTTTTCACTCAACACATATCCTAGAGCTGACAGTGTATCAATATTCGGAGAGTTCCTTTTAATTTCTGCATTGTACATTTTTATAGTTTATAGTGGTGAATAAGTAGCCTAATGACTGACTGACAGGGAATCTTTGGGCTAGATTCCTAGAAGTGAAGTTGCTGGGTTGAGGGTAAACACATACATATTCTTCATAGCCATTGTGGTAATGTTGTGCCAGTTTGCATCCTCATGAGATGCAAAGTTATGAGAGTTTTGTCTTTCCACACGTATATTGTCCAAAGGTTGGATTTTTGCTAATCTGATTAAGTGAAAAAGGGAGTATCAGCTTTGTTTTAATTTGTCTTCTTTCTTTGTAGTAGACCATTTCATTGTTTAAAGGCCATTGCATTTTTTGTTAATCTGTCTACTCACATATCTGGCCTATTTTTATATCAAATGTTAGAATTACATAGTCTTCTAGTTTTTTAAAAGCTCTCTCTCTATATATATTATGAATATTTGTCTTTTCCTCTGACGCGTCTTTTGTTTCATGACCTTATTTAAAAAGATGTTTTGCCACACAGATGTTTTAAAATTTTAGAAAAGATTTATTTAATTAAGTAGTGACATTTTTATACAACAATTTAAGACGCCTATAAGGATTAGCATTATCCATTGGACCAAAACATCTGAGACCACTGATGGAGATGCCTGCCCCACTGAATTTTCTTTTTCCATTCTATAGCTATTAATTTACTCATTCAACAATATTTATTGAGTCTCTATTATGTTCTAAGCACTATTATTTGGTGTCCTGAGAAAAGAATTAGCTGAATTTAAAGGTCAAATGTTCTGGCCATGGCTTGGGTTCTTGAGACATGAGATTTTGGTAATGGCTGCCTTTACGTCCTTGTTTCTCAGAGTGTAAATGAGGGGGTTGAGGATTGGTGTGAGAACAGCATATGCTACATTGCCCATGATGTGGAAGTCGAGGGGCAGGTCAGCCCTGTAGGCCACATAGGCGATGGCAATGGATGAGTAGTAGGTGCCCACCACCAGGAGGTGGGAGCTACAGGTGGAGAAGGCTTTGGACCGTCCTTCTTGCGAGCTGATGCGAAGCACTGAGGCCAGGATGTGGGCATAGGAGAGAAGCACCAGGAGAAGGGGGAGGAAGGACACCACCATGGCAATGCAGAAGCCCATGAGGGTCTGGGGAGTAGTGTCAGAACAGGAAGACTGGACCAGAGCCAGATGGTCACAGAAGCAGTGGTAGATGTAGGCAATGCTGTTATATGCCATCTGGGAGGTCTTTACTACTGCTGGGATGGGCAGGAAGAGGGCAATGAGCCAGGCACTGGCTGCCAGCATAACATTGGTCTGTGGGGTCATGAGAACAGGGTAGTGCAGTGGGCGACAGATAGCCACATAGCGGTCATAGGCCATGACCACCAGGATGAAGGCTTCAGAGCATGTAAAGCTTTGGAAGAGGTACATCTGCAATAAGCAAGAAGAAAAGCTGAGGAAATGGTCTCCAAGCAAGAATAGGGACAGCATCTTGGGGACAGTGGTTGTGGTGAAGAGGATGTCTAAGGCTGAGAGATTCATCAGAAAGAAGTACATGGGCTTGTGAAGGCTGGGCTCTGCCACCACAGCCACCAGGATCAGGGCATTACCTGTAAGGATGAGAAGGTAGAAGAGAAAGAGAATAAAAAACACAGGGAGGAAGAAGGACTCTGGCAGAGAGGGGATGCCCACCAGGTAGAAAATGGGTGAACCGTCCACTGATCCATTACAGGTTGTGGCTACCATAGTGAGACAGAACTAGATTTCTGGGAGATGGACAGCAGGATCATCTGCACACTAGGACCATCCGGAAACCATAGAAACGAAGGATTCTGCAGTGATAATTCTAAAATGTTTATAGTTAATATAAGCACAATTACTAACAACCAACTCTAGAGGACTGAAGTGATTCCAAAATTCGTCAACTATTAGTAATAACCCATCAAATTGACATTTTTTATGCCTCATATAGGTGATAAAGTGTTGAAAGTAAAGAAGGCAAGCAAAGTTCCTGTCTTCTTAGAATTTACATTGTGCTGGGGATATCATATCTAAACATGATATTTAAAGGTCTAAACAGTCGATTATTGAATTCTGATTGAGAAAACGCTTTGGAAAGACTTTTTCTGGTCCTTGTTTTGGGTTCCATGCTCTGTGGTTTGGGTTGATGTCAGATCTCTTAAGTTAAATCCTTACGTTACATCTCCACTTTTGCACTAACTCTAAGTTCCACCATCTTCTTTTTGAGGTGCTGCTTTCTCCAAGATTTTCTGTAACATGCTGCTCCTCACATATTAATTAAGCTTTTTTCTTTCTTGTATGCCTTGAGTAGTAGTTCTTCCTGACTTCATTTAATCTAAGCGTCTGGATGTCTGCTCCTGCATAGGATGTAGTAGGTCATGGTAGCCAAACATTTTTACTCCAACAATTAGGAAAACCTGGGTAAATTACACAAATCACATTTAGAAACCAACTGGAAGAAATGTGGTACAATAAGGATGAGATGAAGTGAAACTCTAGTCCTCCATAGTGAACTAACAATCATTGGCCCTTTTCTTTTCTTGAAATATCTGATTTAGGAACCATGATGTGGTGTGGGCTTAGACCAGGCAGACGATCATGGATAAGAGAAAGAGAAATCAGCAGGGCTTTGGGTGGTCAAAAGGGCCTATAAAACAGGTTGGAGATTTGGGGAACTCTCAATGTACAACAATTTTTCACTATGGAACATCTTCTGAATTCTGGGGCTATGCACATAAGCCTACAGAGCTGGTCTGAAGGCTTCTAATAGGCAAGATTAAAATCTCCCATGATCCAGGCAGGAGTGGTGGCTCACACCTGTAATCCTAGCATTCTGGGAGGCCGAGGCAAGATGATTGCTTCAGTTCAAGATCACCCTGAGCAAGAGTGAGACACAGTCTCTACTTTTAAAAAAAAATTGAAAAATTAGCCAGACGTTGTGGCAGGTGCCTGTAGTCCCAGCTACTTGGGAGACTAAGGTAGAAGGATCAGTCTTGGAACCTGGAAGTTTGAGGTTGCTGTGAGCTAGGCTGATGCCATAGCACTCTAGTCTGGTCAACAGAGTGCTTGCCTTTCCTTTTCCTTTCTCAAAGGAAAAAGTATCTTCATGATCCCTCAAACACATAGGGTCTTCCCCTCAAAACATTTTACAAAAGTTGAGGCTATGTGTCTGTGTAGGGGCAAGGGGTAGAGGGGTACGGAGGATGGCTAAAGATATAACCTCAGAGCCTCCAAAGGGTGGAAGAAAATATCCCACTGTCTTTCAGGGTTGAGGAGACAGGGGTCAACAAGGCTATAAGGCCCAAACTCAGAAGGGCCATGCTTTAAGAAAAGGAACAAAAAAGTTAGACTAAATCTTACTATAATTGAAACTCAGCCTTAACCTACATAAGCCTTAATTGACATTAGGTGACCAGCTATCTTGTGAGAGATATCATCTGGGGTCTTTATGAATCTATTAGAAATAACATTTAGCCCACAGTACAATTATTGGATAAAAAGCAAGAAAATATGATCAAAAAACAAGGGGAGGCTGGCTATGGTGGCTCATGGCTGTAGTCTTAACACTCTGGGAGGCTGAGGGAGGAGGTCAAGACCAGCCTGAGCAAGATCAAGACCATTAGGGTGAAGGCTGGTAAAATGTCTTTTTAAAGAAAAGGACTCATGGGACAAGCCACTCCATTGTGAATGTTCCCTTAAAAGAATGTTCTGGAGGTTGGCCCCCATTATGCAAGCAGGAAAGCAGAACTGCTGTGCCTTAACTTAAAAGAGCTAAACCTCGGGCGGCACCCATAGCTCAGTGGTTAGGCGTGCCAGCCACAAACACTGGGGCTGGCAGGTTCAAACCTGTCCTGGGCCTGCCAAAACGACAATGACAACTGCAAAAAAAAAAAAAAAAAAAAATAGCTGGGCATTGTGGCTGGTGCCTGTAGTCCCAGCTATTTGCGAGGCTGAGTCAAGAGAATCGCTCAAGCCCAAGAGTCTGAGGTTGCCATGAGCTATGATGCTACAACACTCTACCCAGGGCGACAGCTTGAGACTCTGTTTCCAAAAAAAAAAAAAGTTAACCCTCACGTAATCAGACACATTTGCCTAAGCCAATCAACAGCTTTTTCTAATACCCAAAGGGATACCAGCTACTTTCTCCTAAACATTGTTACAGCCCAGAGAAGTTGGTTATGTACTGAATGTCACAGAGTTAGCCTGAGTTGGGGTTTCAGGAGCAGATATTTAGAGCCAAGTCCAATTGAGCCCTCCTCCCCCTTTCCTCTGGCTCACTTCTTTTAAACAGTAGGGGACACAGCTGCTCAGTCTGAAGTCCAGAAAGAGAGTGTCTTCAAGGTTAACCAACACACTCATATAGCAGAGTAGGGCTTGAACCCAATGTCCTGGCTCCCACCCTGTGTTCATAGGATTTTTCATGGAAGAAGATGATTCCTTAGCCTGCTGTTCCTTAGCCCACCTTCTTGCAAGCCTTATTTCTCCTTATTCTAAACGGCCACTCCTTACCCTTGTCTTCTCCTTCTGCCAAACTCAGCTCAAATATTCCCTCTTTTAAGAGGATTTGCAGGTCTTGGCTGGTTCAGGGGCCTTTTTTCTGGATTCTTGAAGTCTCTGTGTTTCTCTTTGTCATCATTATAATCACACCGGCTTGTCCCTGCCATCCCAGGAGCACTTTCAGGGCAGTAATGGGCTCTGATTGCTTTTATTCAATAACACATCACCACCCTCCCCAGGAGCCCAGTGCTGGAGAATGCAGCTCTTCTAACTTGCCTTGTTTTGCCCATGAATCATAAAATAGAAATGAAAGAGCCATTAGTGATTAAATAATTTTAGTCAAACTTCTTTATTATAAAGATTAGGACAGAAAAGGGAGGCTCAGAAATGGGCTGTGATTTTCCCAAGGCCACACAGTAAGTGGGGACAGAACTAGAAGCTGACTCTGAGCAGGGCTGGATTATCGGCTCACGTTGAGCCCAGGCTGCCCCACGTACAGGACAGAACAACCAGTTGAAGCTCACCTCGCAGGCACTGAACTACTTCCCTCCCCTCAAACTGCTGTTTTGGCAGAGCAGGCCTAGGCAACAGACCCGCAAAGCATGTGCTTAGGGTGTCTGCTAGATAGGAGCATCAAAGAATATTTTTGGAAGAATTTAGTATTTGGTATTTTTAAAAAGCATTGCTGTAGCATTGTGGTAAAAATCAGCAAAATGGTGGAATTCTTTACATTTATTTTGTGGTTTACATTAAGTGATTTTAGTTTGATTTATATGTTATGGGCTGTTTCCAGTACTGTTCCAGGCCACTGAAAGTATTACTTAAGGGACCATTTCCTTGGGAAGACCCTCCCTGTTGGAATTATATACATGCCAGTTGTACCAGTGGGAGAAAGAGGAGGGCAGGAAAACTAGTCACCCCAATATCCAACATACATTCCACGTACATCACCTTCTCTCATCATGCAGCCCTGCCTGGGAGTGGTTACGCTCCTGCAACTAATGAAGAAACTGAGGGTCAGAGAAGGATGGGCCTGTGGCCACAACAGGTGAGGGGTGAGAGCAGAGGCTGTTCCATGGAGCCAGTCTGTTACAAGGGACTGAGCCCTGCCTGGCAAAGCCGAGTCCTGGCTCCTGGACCAACTCTGTCACTCTCTTGCTGTGTCTTTAGGTCGCTGAGCTTCAGTTTTCCCATCATCTGCAAAATGAGGGCTTTGAAGAAATGATCTCTTTCATCTCAATAAACATTTTTGAACATTCACACAGTGTTTGGCTGAGTAGGAAGTTAGGAGATGGACATCTCACAGCCTGAGCCTCTAAGGAGGGAGAGCGAGAACTCTCCCATTTATTAAGCTGCTATTGCATGCTGGATGCTTCATAGTCATTAGTTATATCGTTGCACCATACTGCATCCCCCCCAAACCCATGCAATTTATTATTCACAATAATATTCATGCAATATTATCCACTAATAATATCCCTATCCCCCTGTGCGGTTCCCATAGAAAAGGAACAGAATGTGTGTGAAGCACAGAATTTATGTCTGTTAACTTGGAATTAGAAAGACCTGGGTTTCCATCCTGGCCCTACCACCTGGCACTTTCCCTCTCTGAACTGTGATTTCCTCATCTGTGCCTCTCACAGAATTGACACACGCCTCATTGAACCCTCCCATTTCTCCTGTTGTCATAGGCTTTGCCTCCTCATGAGAAACACGTCTGAGATCAGCAGGCTCTTGCCTGTGACTGCACATTCAGCCCCCGGCCTGCCAAGTTTCTGGTCCACGGTCACATAGCCTTCAAGGGCACAGCAGACTTGGATGCTGGCACCCTGTCATTTATACATCAGGTGTGTGTGCTCCACCTTCTCCCCATGGCTCCATGTACCCCACCTTCTCTCCATGGCTCCATGTACCCCACCTTCTCTCCATGGCTCTGTGTGCCCCACCTTTTCTCCATGGCTCTGTGTGCCATGGCCTCCCCAACTCTGTCTTTCTGTGCCAACTTTTGCTTACTTCTGGGCACTGCATCCCCAGCCCAGCTCACCTGCCAAGACTGGTCACACTTAGCTTAACAGCACTGGCAACAGCCCAAGAGTTGTCACACTTAGCCTTGGTGGGAGAGCCAGCTAGGAGCTGAGTCATGGCCCATTAAACCCGCAGGCCCCTCCCTGCAACAGGCCTGCTGGGGCATTCTCCCTGGGACTAGCTCTCCTGTGAGACCATAGGTCCCTCAACCAGCCCAGAACAACTTCCTAGGGTGGAGTAGGGGACTCAGCCCTGGGCTTTGCTGATAGCAACAACAGCATCATTAACAACTCTCATGGGTCCCAGAACTTTGCCACCAATGGATCAGTTTTATTTCTGTATTCCCATGTCCCTACAACAGCCAGGGTAGACAGGCAGAGTCAGGATTATTCTCACTATTTTATATTTGGGGAGACTAAGATCTGGAAAAGTGAAGTGACTTGCACCATGAGTGGCTGGTGGCAGAACCGGGATTTGCACCTAGACTCCAATTCTGGTTCAGTGGTTCAGTCACATATCCTCTGATGGCTGAGACCTGAGCCCTTCCCAGTAACATCAGCTTGGACAGATCTCTTAACTTCACCGAGTTTTCACATCCTTGGCTGCAGAACCCTTTCTGAGGTACCAGCACTGCTGATCTTACAGGGACACTGGGCAGGCTTGGGAACCTACTCCAGGTCCTGACACTTACCAAGCATTCAAAAAGCAAGAGCTATTATTTTGACGAGCCAACATAGAAAAGCCCTGTCACTTGAGCATGATGTACCATGGCTGTGGTGCCATGAGGATGTGCAAAGGTTCTGTGGAAAGAGCCTGGGAATGGAAGTCTGAGCCCCAGACAGTCACACGGGACAGTCAGGTGTCACTCTGCCTACCTGCCTCAACTTTTGGCTCTAGAACTCCCTGTTGCTTACTCTCACTAATACATACCCAATTTAAACAATTTTTAAAATTTCACAATAAATAGAACTTTGTTGTAAAGCATTTTAATCAATACAGAGATTTACTGAATAAAAAGTGAAAGTTCTTCTAATACCAGTTCCCCATATTTTCTCTCCTTGCCCAGAGGTAACTGTTATTGCTAAGTTGGCATGTTTCTTCCACCTTTCTGTGTGTGTATGGTTTTGTTTTTCTTTTATCAGAAATTGAAGTATTCTGTACTTACTGTGTAAACAATTTTAACTTAATAATAAGTCTTAAGATCTTTGTCTATCTGATCTACTTTATCCTTTTTATCTGATATTTAGTATTTTTTAATATGGACATGACATAATTTTTCTAGTCATTTACCTGTTGATGGACAATATAGTTGTATCCAATTATTGCTGTTATGACTAATATTGTAATCAATATCCTCTTAACATCTATTTTGGGGCACATGTGCTCATACATTTCTCTGAGATGGACAGATCTGTAGAAATAGAACTTCAGGGCCAAGCAGTCAACACATTTTCAAATGTAATAGGGCGTGCACATGCAGACCATTCCAGCTTCAAACCTAGAGGTTCTGACAACACTGAGTCACAGTGATGACTGAGATGATCCTGTTACACCAGAGTCTGATGCTTCTGCCCAGAACCAGGGGAGAACCATGCAGGAGGGGTTCACTTCAGCCAACAGAAGAGACCTCCTAATAGCCCTCCATTAACCTACAACTACAGATTGTAAGATCAAGTCCGTGGCAGTGGAGGACAGAACACAATGGAAACCAAGCAAATGGTACAGCAAAGGTTGCAGCCCTCTCCTGATCGACTGAACTTTACAGTGGGGCTGAAGATGGTTTTAGAAGGTCCTTTGGGCTCGGCGCCTATAGCTCAACTGGCTAAGGCGCCAGCCATGTACACCTAAGGTGGCAGTTCGAATCCCCAGCCCGGACCCGCCAAACAACAATGACGGCTGCAACCAAAAAATAGCCGGGCGTTGTGGCGGGCGCCTGTGGTCCCAGCTACTTGGGAGGCGGAGGCAGGAGACTCGCTTGAGCCCAGGAGTTGGAGGTTGCTGTGAGCTGTAATGCCACAGCACTCTACCCAGGGGGACAGCTTGAGGCTCTGTCTCAAAAAAAAAAAAAAAAAAAAAAAAAAAGAAGGTCCTTTGAATAACAAACAGATCTACTGACTCCTTCAAACAGAGGAATTCTGGTTAGGAATAAATTGGTGTACATGGCTCTTTGCTTCAGTGTCATGAAGATAAATGCTGAAGATATTTCTGGGGAAGAAAAGTAACTATTCTTAAATTAAAGGCAAAGAATCTTACAGAATTATCAGAATGTTAGTTTGGATTTTGTTTGTTCTGTTTCCTGTTTCTCAGAGACTACAGATTTTTTTTTTTTTTTTTTTTTGAGACAGAGTCTCACTCTATTATCCTAGGTAGAGTACCATGGTGTCATCACAGCAACCTCAAACTCTTGAGCTCAAGCTATCCTCTTGCTTCAGTTTTTCTATTTTGAATAGAGATGGGGTTTTGCTCTAGCTCAGGCTGGTCTCAAATTCCTGAGCTCAAGCAATCTGCCCTCCTTGGCCTCCCAGAGTGCTGGGATTACAGGAAGGAGTCACTGTGCCTGGCCCAGTGATTCTTAACAAACCTTTAAAAAACATCTTTTGGCAGCACAAGAATAACTAAAGGCTTTTGGGACTTTATGGACAAAACTAAGGAAAAGACTTGAGTACTTGGGCCAAAAAGACCCATGTGCAGTGCAACCGCTTACAACAGTGATTTTCACCTGGTGTGCCAAGAGAGATCTTAGGTGATCCTGGAATATATTTAAAGATCATTAGTTAAGTTATTTTCGAAAGAAATTCAAAGCACAGTAAGTATATTCTTTTTTAACTCTTTTTTAATCAACATAATTTAAGTGTGCTGCAGAAATTTAACTATAGGTTTAAGTGTGTGTGATATAAAAAAGGTTGAAAAACACTTGTTTAGAGAATTGCAGTCAGTAGGAGAAAACAAAAACCAAGATTTAGACTCCGTTCAGGTTTCTTATTTCGTTTCAAAAAATGAACTAAAATAGCAGCGTAAAACTGTTGGCTGAGATTTCTTTGTAAAAAGCCAACATTCTAAGACTTCCTATTTTTGTGGGATGAAATATGATTTATTACCTCTGAGAACAGCACAGTTCTTAAACTTCCAGGAACTAACTGGTTATTCATTAGTTATGGCAATAAATAATTATCAGGACTGGTTTCAGAACTGTTTAATTGTTCGATGACAGCTTCCGCTCCCTGTGTTGCTCAGAAACAGACTGTGCCTTGAACCATGGCATTCCCATCTTAGCTAGGGATAAATCCAGCCTTTTGTTCCAGATATTGAGTGGTAGTCTATTCCTTTAACATGTCTTACTTATTTATGGTTCGTAGCCAGATCCTCCCTTTCATTTCCAGCTTTAGTAGGTGGGGTCTTCTTTCTTTTTCTTGGTCAGTCTAGCTAAACGTTCACCAATTTTTTTTTTTTTTAATAAGGCCTCGACTGTTCATCATGCCTGGGATTTTAGTTCTGTAGAATACTAAAAATACACAAGTACAGTGCTGGGTAGTTTGGCACCTAATCTTCAAACGTCTTATATAGTGAAATTTTGAGGGGGGAGGGGAAATAGATGTAAACAAGACATCACTCAACACCACATAGTTTCAGGAAAGGCCAATGGGTATAAATGATGAGCACACTTTATTTTATTTATTTTGTGTTTGTTTGTTTTTACTAAATCACAGCTGTGTACATCAATGCCATCATGGTGTACAATGTGCTGGTTTTATATACCATTTGAAATATTTTCATTCAACTGGTTAACATAGCCTTCACCGCATTTTCTTAGGTATTATGTTAAGACCCTTATACTCTACACTTAGTAAATTTAAATGCTGAACAGCAAGAGTCCTTGGCTAAATGTCCCAAAAGGTGGGATGTAACCCAGGCGCTGAGGGTGGCGTTCCGCAGAGCTTAGGACCTGGTTAAGTTCGTGACAGCCCTCCTGTGGAGATGCGAGACTTTCTCACCAAGGCCACACATTGGCTGGACGCACATGACGAATGGAGACCTGTCTCAAGCTTTGCTTCCTAGGCAGGTGCGTCAGGCAACCCCACTTCACTGAAGGCAGCAGCTGTCCTTGTGGATCCTGGGGCATTTGACACGCAGCAACCTCATCTTAGGACGATACTTCTCCAGGTACAAAAGCTGCTTGCTGTTGAAAGCTCCGCGCCGCTTCTGCCTGATGAGCTGCACTGCGTCTTCATACTTCATTCCTCCTTCCATCAAGGCCAGAGCCACCAGCACCGGAGCTCTGCCCAGGCCCGCGGCACAGTGGACCGCAACACAACCGGCAGGCTCCTCTCGAAACTGGATCTTCACAAAACTCAACCAGTCGTCAACGATCTGGGGAGGTGGCGCTGCACCATCATCAAAGGGCCAGTCCAGAAAGCGGATGCCTTCTTTTGCCACGAGAGCCGCGTCGTAAGTCGCTTCACACACTCTGACCACTGTGGTGACTCCGTACTTCTTAAGTTCCTTTGTAAATGCGTTTAAGGTCGCGCTGGTCGGGCTGTGCGTGATGAGAAATCTCATGTTCTTGTAGGTGACCTCCGTTGGAGCTGGGTGGTTCCTTCCAGCCATGTCAGCAAGTACTGGACTTGAAATTCCAAGCGCTTTGAATGTGGAGTTGGAAGAAATGGTCAACGAAATGACCCTCCAAGGGAGCAGCAAGTCTTCACTCCAGTAATACTGAGGTGACAGAGAGTAAATGTGCTGAGGTCCACTGCAGCCGGGTCGATTTCAATTCAACCTGACTGATCCAGGTTGATCAGTCTTCCGGGTGCGTCTTCGGTGGAGGAGCAGATGAATTTCCACAGTTCACTCGTCTGCACAGAGGCAGTGCCCTGCCTGGCAGTAATCTCCACGGCCGCTCAGAAACTCCGTAAATTTCCAATCAGGAGCACCCCGGAAAGGAGTGTGTTCACTCAATGAAGATTGCCATCTGATCGTACAGGTGGTCCCAGGGTGGCCAAGATGCAGGTGTCAGGGAAGGCACCAGATGCTCCTTCCAGTCTCCAGCCCGCAGCCTCCTCGCCTGGAATCTGCTGTCAGAGTGGCCTCCCGAGGAACTCTGGCGTCTATTTATTCGAAACCTGAGGCCTCTGGACCGCCCCCTTCCTGTCAGCTCCACCCCACCTTGACTAGATTAAGTCCGTAGAATACATTCTAGGCACGCCCCCATTGATTAGATTTCCCAATGAAACCCACCCTAGAGGAAATGAATTCATTAAACAGGCCAGCTTTGGAAATGTCTCTGATCTTAAGATTGTTGAAATCTTTCTTTCTTTCTTTTTCTTCCTTTCTTTCTTTTAATTATTATCATTATTTTTAATTAAATCCCAACTTTGTACATTGATGCATTTATGGGGTTCAGTGTATTGCTTTTTATACAATGCAAATATACAATGTGATATACAATGTGAAATGCTACCGTGAACTAAATAACACATCCATCACAATTATAGTCATTTCTGAGTAGAATAAGGATTATTTTCATTTCTTAAAGACCCCCTATTTGACAAACCGTGCTGGATGAATTGGCTATGGCCCTGTGGAAGACTGAAACTGGACCCCCACCTTTCCCTATTAACAAAAATTGATTCTCACTGGATAAAAGATTTAAACTTAAGACATGAAACTATAGAGGGGAGAGAGGAATGGGTAGAGGGAGGGGGATTGGAGGGATCACTTCTGTGGTTTATCTTACAAGGGTACAAGTGAATCTTTCTAAGAGTAGAATATGAATGTTTTAACATTTCACATTGTATGTGAAAACATCACACTGTACCCCAGAAGTGCATTAATGTACATAGTTACCATTCAATAAAAAAAAAAAAAGAAAAAAAAAGAAAAGACATGAAACTATAAAAATACTAGAGAAGAGGGCAGGGAAAACACCTGAGGAAATTGGCCTGGGGGACTATTTCATGAGGAGGACACCTACCCACCCCCACCCCCGCAATTGAAGCAACACCAAAAATACATTACTGCTATTTGATCCAATTAAAAAGCTTTTGCACAGCCAAGAGAACAGTAAGTAAAGCAAAAGACAGCCCTCACAATTAGAGATTTTTGCAGGTTATGCTTCAGACAGAGGTCTGATACCCAGAATCTATAGAGCAACTTTTACCAATTTTGTTGATATATTCAAACAACCAACTTTGGTTTTGTTGATTTCCTCTATTGTTTTTATTGTTTTTGTATTCTCTATGTCATTTATTTCGGCTATAATCTTTATTATTTCATGCTCACTGCTTGTTTGAGTTTCATTTGCTCTTCTTTTCTAATTTCTAAGGGTAAAATGTTGAGATTTTTCTACTTTGTAATACAGGTGATTAGCAGCTGTTAATTTCCCTCTCTACACCGCTTTAGCTGCATCCTGCAAATTTTGGTATGTTGTGTTTTTGTTTCCATTTATCTCGAATATTTTCTAATTTCTCTCAGTATTTCTTCTTTGACCCCTGGGTTATTTAGAAGTGTTTTGTTTAATCTCCACATATACATGGAAGTAGCTTCATAGAGCTTTTTTTTTATTTTAAAGATAGCATACAAAAAGTGAATAGGATATTTAAAACATACAGTATCGCTTAGAACCAAACGAGGGTCTTCAAAGGTGAAACTGAAACTAGACAAAGTTAAGACAGATAATTCTGGGAATGTATTTTGAAGAAAATATAAGGAGAAGATAAAAGGAATTACCCTGAATCATACTATTCGAAATATAAACAGAAAGCACAGAGTAAGAATTTAGTGTAAGTATTTTATTTACCATCAAGAATGTGTGGAAATTAGGCTGGTGTTAGCCAGGCATTGTGGTGGTGTCTGTGGTCCCAGCTATTTGGGAGGCTGAGGCAAGAGAATCACTTGAGCCCAAGAGTTTGAGGTTGCTGTGAGGGTGACAAAGTGAGACTCTGTAGCAAAAAAAAAAAAAAAAAGAAGAAGAAGAACAGAAAAGAAATTAGGCTGGTGTGGTGGACCACACCTGTAATCCTAGCACTCTGGGAGGCAGAGGCAGGAGGATTCCTTGAGCTTAGAAGTTTGAAACCAGCCTGAGCAGGAGTGAAACCCTGTCTCAACTGAAAGAAAAATTAGCCAGCCATCAAGGCCCATACCTGTAGTCTCAGTTACTCAGGAGGATGAAGCAAGAGGATCACTTGAACCTAAGAGTTTAAGGTTGCTGTGAACTAGGCTGACAACCTGGCAACAGAGTGACACTTTGTCTTAAAAAAAAGAGAAAAAAGTGTTTAGTATTGCTGTTGTTGCTATTGCCATGGCAGTCTTCCTTATAAAGTCTTTCCCCAGGCCAATATCTTCCAGCGTTTTCCCAATTCTTTCTTTGAGGATTTTTATCATTTCATGCCTTAGATTTAAGTCCTTTATCCATCTTGAATCAATTTTTGTGAGTGGAGAAAGGTGCGGGTCCACTTTCAGTCTTTTACATGTAGATATCCAATTCTCCCAGCACCATTTATTAAATAGGGAGTCTTTCCCCCAGTGAATGCTCTTGTTTGGTTTTATCGAAGATTAGGTGGTTGTGAGATGTTGGTTTAATTTGCAGGTTTTCTATTCGATTCCAAATATCTATGTCTCTATTTTTGTGCCAGTACCATATTGTCTTGACCACTATGACCTTGTAGTATAGCCTAAAATCTGGTAAAGTAATATCCCCGGCTTTGTTTTTGTTACTAAGGACTGCCTTAGCTATACGGGTTTTTTTCTGATTCCATATGAAATACAGAAGCATTTTTTCCAAATCTTGAAAGTAAGATGTTGGTATTTTAATAGAGATGGCGTTGAATCGGTAAATTATTCTGGGAAGTATAGACATTTTAACAATGTTGATTCTTCCAAGCCATGAACATGGTATGTTCCTCCATTTATTGATGTCCTCTGCTATTTCATTTCTTAGGATTTCATAATTTTCTTTATAGAGGTCCTTCACCTCTTTTGTAAGGTATATTCCTAAGTATTTCATTTTCTTTGGGACTATGGTGAAGGGAGTTGTATCCTTAATCAACCTCTCCTCTTGGCTATTGATGGCGTATACAAAGGCGAGTGATTTGTGGACATTGATTTTATATCCTGCAACATTACTGTATTTTTTGATGACTTCCAAGAATCTTGTGGTTGAATCTTTGGGGTTCTCTGGGTATAAGATCATATCGTCAGCAAAAAGGGAGAGTTTAACTTTGTCTGCTCCCATTTGGATACCCTTTATTTTCTTGTCTTGTCTAATTGTATTAGCTAAAACTTCCAGCACAATATTGAATAATAATGGTGACAGAGGACAACCTTGTCTGGTTCCAGTTCTAAGAGGAAAAGCTTTCAGTTTTACTCCGTTCAGTAAAATACTAGCTGTGGGTTTGTCATAAATAGCTTCGATCAATTTAAGAAATGTACCACCTATACCTATACTCCTCAATGTTCTAATTAAAAAAGGATGCTGAATTTTATCAAATACTTTTTCAGCATCTATTGAAATGATCATGTAGTCTTTGGTTTTACTTCTGTTGAAATGCTGAATAACATTTATAGATTTGTGTATATTAAACCCGCCTTGCATCCCAGGGATGAAACCTACTTGATCCTGATGTCTAACTTTTTTGATGATAAGCTGTAATCTATTGGCTAAAATTTTATTGAGAATTTTTGCATCTGTATTCATAAGTGAAATTGGTCCAATATTCTCCTTTTTAGTTGAGTCTTTACCTGGTTTTGGAATCAAGGTGATGTTTGCTTCATAGAACGTGTTGGGGAAGATTCCTTCCTCTTCAGTCTTTTGGAATAATTTCTGCAGTATAGGAGTAGGCTCTTCCTTGAAGGTTTGATAGAATTCAGGTGTGAAGCCATCTGGACCAGGGCATTTTTTTGTTGGTAGATTTTTTTACTGTTTCTTTAATCTTGGTGCTTGAAATTGGTCTGTTTAGGAGATCTGTTTCATCTGGGCTAAGTTTAGGGAGAGGGTGTGATTCCAAATATTGATCCATTTCCTTCCTAAACAAATGGGATCTTATGAAACTGAAAAGTTTCTGTACAGCAAAGGAGACAATAACTAGAGCAAATAGACAACCTACTCAATGGGAAAGGATATTTGCATATTTTGAATCTGACAAAAGTCTAATAATCAGGATCTACACAGAACTTCAATTAATCTACAAGAAAAAAACCAACAACCCCATACATCAATGGGGAAGAGAGATGAACAGAATCTTCTCTAAAGCTGATAGGCGAATGGCTACTAACTATATGAAAAAATGCTCTTCATCTCTAATTATTAGAGAAATGCAAATTAAAACCACCCTGAGATATCATCTAACCCCAGTGAGAATGGCCTATATCACAAAAAATCTCAAAATTGCAGATGCTGGAGTGGATGTGGAGAGAAAGGAACGTTCTTGCAGGGCTGGTGGGACTGCAAACTAATACAACCTTTTTGGAAGGAAGTATGGAGAAACCTTAAAGAACTCAACCTAGACCTCCCATTTGATCCTCTAATCCCACTATTGGGCATCTATCCAGAAGGAAAAAAACTCTTTTACTATAAAGACACTTGTACTAGGCTGTTTATTGTAGCCCAATTTACAAT
>NW_003852396.1:27295572-27297035 GCF_000181295.1 Otolemur garnettii | reverse complement strand
CCTGTGGTCCCAGCTACTTGGGAAGCAGAGGCAGGAGACTTGCTTGAGCCCAGGAGTTGGAGGTTGCTGTGAGCTGTGATACCAGGGCACTCTACCCTGGGGGAAAGGGAGATCAGACAGAGAAGGAGCAAAGGGGTGTGGGCAAAAATGAAAAAAATAATGACTCATTCTCACACAAATTGGATTTAATTTTGATCAATGTATATTACTTAAACATCAATTTTTAATTCAACATGTCAATATGTTGTTTATCATATTGTATCCTTATTCATCAGTGAAATATGTCTGTAATTTCCCCTTTATAATAATAGTTTTTTCTAATTTTACTATCAGGGGTATTCAGACTAAGTAGAATGATTTTGAAGTATTTCTGTTTCTACTGTCTATAAGACTTGGTATGATCTGTATTTTTTTTTTTAGAAATTATTTTTTACTTTTATTTATATATATTAGTCGTCTTTTTTTTTTTAGACTTTGGTAAAAACATAATAAGGAAAAAAAATTTGTTTACTATTTGTATTTTGTCTTGTGTATTCTGTAACAAACAAGTAGTAAATGATTATGTATTTAAAAAAATTGCACAGTTTTTGTTAAAGCTATATTAATAGCTACTTTCTATTTTGGTTGCTGATATAATGCTATCTTTCTTTTTCTAATATTATTTTGTAATTCTTTTTTATATAGGAAATAATTGATTTTGTATAGTTATTTTGAAGTTAGCTGTATTGCTGAATTTTTCTATTGTTTTTGGTAACTTGCAAGTAACTTGGTAACTCGGAAGTAATGAAATTTGTATTTTTTTTACAAACTATTGGGATTTTTAAGTTATCGTAATTGTACTAGCTAGGATCTCTAACTTTACCAGGAGTGGTGGTAATGAGTACACTTATCTCATAATTGATTTGTAGATGCTTTTGTTTCCTCATAAAATTGATAGATTGGTCCCAATGTTATCTTCAATGATTATGTCAATGTTTTGCCTATAGTTGATGTTCTCTAAATATTCATGGAATAAAGGAGCCTGAAATAAAAAAAAAGAGAGAGAGAGAAAGAAGTGTTAAGTTAATGTGGAAGAAATAAATATGTGTAATTACTGTCATGGAATCACAGTCTCATGGCCATAAAATGACTACAAAAGTATTTTTACTAAGTGCAAGTGATCACTGAAGTCAGTTTTAGAGTTCAACATTTTATTTGAATTTAGAAGTGTTTTTTAAAATTAAATGATAGCTGTATACATTAATGCAAACATGGGGTACAGTGTAGTGTTTTCATATACAATTTGAAATACTTTCATCAAGCTGGTTAACATAGACTTCATGTCATTTGCTTAGTCATTGTCTCAAAACATTTATACTCTAGTTCTAGAAAAGTTCACTTGTACCCTTGTTAGACAGACCATATAGGTGATCTTTCCAGTCACCCTCCCACCACCCAGCCGTCCTTCTCCCCTCCCCCCCCCC
>NW_003852396.1:27271259-27295455 GCF_000181295.1 Otolemur garnettii | reverse complement strand
CCCCCCCCCCGCCACAAGGAAGTATAAAATATAGTACATAATAGGTTCATGACATACGTACTTAACATATGAATGACATTTTATGTCATTTGGCTGACAGTTTAAATTTTCTTGCCAAGGAGTTTCGGTAGCCATTTGTGGGAACAGGTAAATGAACAGATTAAAAAAACAGATTGTCGCTGCCCATAGAACAAGTTGGCTTATGTAATTATCCCAGTGGTTGAAAAAAAATCTCCCCTGGAGAAAATCATTGAAATTAGGACCATTACTCAGAATACTATGACTCAGGATAAGTACCATACTCTGTGGTAAAAATGAGATCAGTTTTAATAAAGCATTGTCCTGATGTAAGTGTACCTCATCTGAGTTTAATGTAAGAGGCCTCCTCAGACCTAACTCAGGTGGGGCCTTGGTGCTACCAGGCCTACCTGTCAAGTCTCTGCTCTGTTCCCTCACCTCTTCTGGATGACTTTTTCATACCTTCTCTTCTCTCCTCAGCCCTCCAGTAACATCTTCTCACTGCCACTCAGCAATCGGGGGGGAAACGCCACAGTTTCCACATCCCAGCCACCCACCCCCTAGTCTCTGCACCCCCATACTCTGCCCGCTTCCTGCCCGCTATCAGGGATGAAGTCTTCGTGTTCCTGTCTAAAGCCAATCCCACCAACCAGCCTTCCCTCTCCTCCACCACCAAGTTTTGCTCTCTACTGAATCCTTCCCAACAGTGTACAGTGTTATTATTTTTCCCATCTGGAACAACAATCTTTATCTCTATATACTGCCAATTAAGTTTTTAAAATCAAAGTGCACAACGATACTATAGTATGCTACTGTTTCTCTAAGAGTGGAAATATATCTATATAGTTATATTTATGTACAATACAGCCATATTTATATATTATACAAATACATATGTTTCTGTGAATATATATGTTTGCTTATATTAAAAGTTTAATTAAAAGTGGAAAACATTTACCACCCCTGTAATCCCAGCACTCTAGGAGGCCGAGTTGGGTGGATAACTTGAGCTCATGAGTTTGAGATCAGCCTGAGCAAAAGTGAGACTCCATCTCTGCTAAAAATAGAAAAACTGAGGCAGGAGGATCACTTGAGCCCAAGAATTGGAGGTTGCTGTGAACTATGATGCCACAGCACTCCTCCTAGGGCCACTCCTTGAGACCCTGTCTCAAAAAAAAAAGAAAGAAAGAAAGAAAGAAAGAAAATGGTTTCTTTAACAGGGATGCAACAGGTGGAGGGAGCAGGAATGGAGACTGGAATTCACTAAAAATGCCTTTCTGTGACAATGTAGGGGCAGATGGCGCCCTTCTTGAGTGAGGGGCACAACTACAATAGGGGCTTTACCTAACAAACGCAAACCTAATCTCTTGTACTCTCATATTAACCTGAAATTTTAAAAAGTGAAAAAAAGTTTACCTAAAAAATGCTGTTTCTCATAATCTTGTCTTAAAATTGTTATAATTTTGTATAACCATTATTAAAGGGGCCTCCTCAGACAGCAGACCTAACTCAAGTGGGGCCTTGGTGCTACCAGGCCTATCTGTTAAAAATTATTTATGAAGGTGCTCATTATTATTTGCTGGGATTCTCACTCTCTGCTGTCGTCTTGGCTCTAAGTTACACCGATAGGCTGCTGCATTATCACAGTTTGCTAATGACTATTTTCTTCCCTCTGAGATACGCAGGAAAATGCCCCCTCCTGCTCCATCCACTTTCCTGTGTAGTGTTCCACCCTGCCACTCCAGCAATTGGGGAGCACTGTCAGTTTGGGGAGCACTCTCATTTTGCTCCTCCCTGCCCTCATCTGATTCCTTTTGATGTGTGTGACTCCTGAAGGCAACTCAGTGGTACAGTCCTTTGGGTTTAACTGACAAAACTCCATCTCTTGATGAGAGCCGTCCAGGCTAAGCATCAGTGTTTCCTAGTAGGCAGCAGCATGGGGACCACCCTTGCATCCTGGGAGCACTAGAATGAAACCTCTCCTTCCCTCCACCCCGGGGCGGCTCAGGGATTCTTCCCTCTCATCAGCCCACATCCACCACATGGTTAGTGCTAAGAGATGTGCAAAGAAGCAGGAGCAGGTGCTGTAGGCCCCATCAGGGCAGGGGGGGGGGGGACATTTTCACCTGGAAGTGAACGTCACCTTTTGTGCTCCCCTCCCCGCACTCTGCCTTCCCTCTGACAGGGAGCGGGCACCTCCCACACGTTCCTGCATCTGTTTCCCTCACTAGACTGTGAGCCTCTTGAGGGCAGTGACTGTCCTGATAGATCTCTGTGTCTCTAGCTTCTTCCACGTGGTATAGCTGCTCCCAAATGCTCAGGAAGGGCTTCTTAAATGTGTGAACTAATGGGAAGAATTGTATTGAGCAGCTTGATGCTTACTGTGAATGTGACACTACCACCGTCCATTGTGCCCGTGGGAGGACTTGGACCAAACATTGAGAACAGCTGCTATAGCCTCTGCTTGATGGAATGACACCTTATAAGAATTTGTCATGAAATACATGTTTATAAAGAATAAACATATACAAAACCTCAATATCCAGTTTCATTTTAAAAAATTATTTATTTACATATTTAATTTTTGAAACAGTCTTACTTTGTTGGCCTGGGTAGAGTGCCCTGGCATCATAGCTCACAGCAACCTCAAACTCTAGGTTCAAGAGTTTTAACTCTAGGTTTCAAGTGATCCTCTTGCCTCAGCCACCCAAGTAGCTAGGAGTACAGATGCCCATCACAATGCTCGACTGGTTTTTCTATTTTTAGTAGAAAGAGGATCTTGCTCTTGCTGGTCTCAAACTCCTGAGCTCAAGTGATCCTCCCACCTCAGCCTCCCAGATTGCTAGGATTCCAGGCCCAAGCCACCGTGCTGGGCCTACAGTTTCATTTCAAAGCGAGCCCCATGCCATCATCACTAGGTGAGAAAGAAGGACTGACGACAGCTCACCGGCCTCTAGCACCTCTCCCCGGGTACAGCCCCTCCCTCTCCCACAGAAGTGACCATGATTCTGATTTTCATTATCAATATTCTCTGTTCTTTGCAGCTTGTGGCCACCATAAATGTTAATAAAATAGTATAGTTCTGTTTTGTTTTTAAACTTTATAGAACAGCAGTCATGTTACTGTATGTATCCTTTCCAGTCTTGAATCATTTACTCAACACCATCTGAGATTTCTCCATGTGGTTACCTTCGTTTTTATTGCAGGATAGTGTTACATTTTATGAACATTTCACAAATTAGAGAAATACTGCTGTGCTGATTGCAGAGTACATGTCTGCAACCTTACAGGATAGTGATAAAGCATTTTTTCACAGTGCTTATACCAAGTAACACTCTCACTAATCAATGTTTGAGAGCTCCATTGGCCCAAATCCTCACCAACTGTCACATCGTTGTGCTTTGATATTTTAGTCCATGAGTTTCTAGTGGCATCTACTTATTGTTTTTTTTTCAGACAGAATCTCACTCTGTTGCCCAGGCTAGAGTACCCCAGTGTCAGCCTAGCTCACAGCAACCTCAAACTCCTGGATTGAAGCCATCCTCCTTCTTTAGCCTCCTGAGTAGCTGGGACTACAGATGCCCACCACCATGCCCAGCTGATTTTTCTGTTTTTATTAGAGATGGGGTCTTGCTCTTGCTCAGGCTGGTCTCAAACTCCTGAGCTCAAGGGATCTTCCCACCTTAGCCTCCCAGCATCACCGAGTGAGCCACCTTTCCTGGCTTACTTATACTTGTAATTTGCACTTCTATTATTAAAAAGGTCAAGCACTTTTTCTTTTTCTTTTTTTATTGAATGGTAACTATGTACATTAAGGCACTACTGGGGTACAGTGCGGGGTTTTCACACACAATCTGAAATACTTCCATCAAACTGGTCAAGCACTTTTTCTTATACTTATTGGACATTCTCTCTTGTGAAGTACTTTGCCCATTTTTCTAAAGTCTTGACTATCTTTTTCTTATTGATTTGACTCCTGCATCCTTAGTTAGTGATACGAATTATAAAGAATTTCTCCATCTGTGGCTTGTCTTTTCACTCTCTTTTGGCTGTCTTTTGACAAATAGAGATTCTATGTTTTGAATTAGAGAAAAGTTAGGCACAAGAATGTCATAGTAGCCATCATTATCTAAAGCAGTCAACATTATCCCTTTGGGTAGAGTTTTAAAATCTTGTTTAAGAAATATGTCCCCATTCCAAATTAGGCACTACTATAGTCTTCTACATAATGTTACAGTTTTGCCTCTCATATTTAGGTCATTAATGGGGTTGATTTTTTGTGTTTCCTCAGGGTATTGGACAAATTTAATGTTTTGATATATGGATACCAGATAGCTCCAATGCCTGTGTCCCACAATGATAGTGTCATTTCCCTCATATTTCAAATTATCTGTGTATTTATGACTTTACTTCTGGGCTATGTATTCTGTTTTGTTTCATTGGACTATATATCTATCCATGTCTTAATAACTTACCTCTTTGTATTCTCATGTTTATTACAACTTTAGCTTGAATATATTGAAATGTTTCTGATATTTTTAAGAATATTTGTTTTATAGTTTATTTGACATTTTTAATCCTTTCCACACAAGAGTTGATTGTATAATTTAGTCTCTTGTTAGTGGATATGGAAGCCCCAATGTTATATTATGTACTGCTATAAGCCATTTTTCCTTCAAAAAGCTTTTTTGATGATGTTTTCTGTTCTTCAGGAGCTAGTATCCTGGGAGCAGAATTAGCTACATACAAGGATCATGGGCTCCCAGAATGCCCTGGGTCCTGGGGACATGCAATCTTGGTGATGGCTGCTTTGACATCTTTGTTTCTCAGCGTGTAGATGAGGGGGTTGAGAACTGGTGTAAGGACGGCAAACACCACATTGCCCATGATGTGGAAGTCGAGAGGCAGGTCAGCCCTGTAGGCCACATAGGCGATGGCAATGGATGAGTAGTAGGTGCCCACCACCAGGAGGTGGGAGCTACAGGTGGAGAAGGCTTTGGACCTTCCTTCTTGTGAGTTGATGCGAAGCACTGAGGCCAGGATGTGGGCATAGGAGAGAAGCACCAGGAGAAGGGGGAGGAAGGACACCACCATGGCAATGCAGAAGCCCATGAAGGTCTGAGGGGTGGTGTCAGAGCAGGAGGCCTGGACCACAGCCAAGTGGTCACAGAAGCAGTTGTGTATGTGAACAGTGCTGCCAAATGCCATCTGGGAGGTCTGTACCACTGCCGGGATGGGCAGGAGGAGGGCAATGAGCCAGGCACTGGCCGCCAGCAGAACATTGGTTTGTGGGGTCATGAGAACAGGGTAGTGCAGTGGGCGGCAGATAGCCACATAGCGGTCATAGGCCATGACCACCAGGATGAAGGCTTCAGAGCAGGAGAAGCTGTGGAACAGGTACATCTGCAGGAAGCAGGCAGGGAAGCTGAGGAGGTGGTCCCTGAGTAGCAGTAGGGACAGCATCTTGGGGACGGTGGATGTGGTGAAGAGGATGTCCAGGGCTGAGAGGTTGATCAGGAAGAAGTACATGGGCTTGTGGAGGCTGGGCTCTGCCACCACAGCCACCAGGATCAGGGCATTACCCACCAGGATGAGCAGGTAGAAGAACAGGAAGATGAAGAAGACTGGGAGGAAGAGGGACTCCTGTAGAGAGGGGATGCCCACCAGATAGAAGACAGGAGAAGAGGCCTTTGATCCATTACAGGCTGTAGCAGCCATGGCAGCACAGAGCTGGATGTCAGGGTGACAGGCAGCCAGTGCATCTGGAAACCAGAAATCCAGGAGTTTGAAATGAGAATTTGTGGAGTTCACGATATAATTTTTGCAATCTCAATCATTTACAGCCCAATTTAGAGGGCTGGTGGTGGCCTTCAATACTAGTTCTTCCACCTTAACCCACGGTTCAGTCCTTTCTCCTTCCATCAAATATGTAGGAAGTCCCTGTGGTGTGCACAGCTATGAGAAGGTAAATAAAGCTGCTTCCACTACAGGACTTAAGTCCTAGGAGAAGGATCATAGAGTGAAATACCAATCCCCCCACAGATGATCTAACTCAGTGGTCCTCAACCTTCCTAATGCCTCCTAATGCCATGACCTTTTAACACAGTTCCTCATGTGGTGACCCCCAACCATAAAATTATTTTCATTGCTACTTCATAACTGTAATTTTGCTACTGTTATGAATCGTAATATAAACATCTGATATGCAGGATGTATTTTCATTGTTACTAAGGGGTTGCAACCCACAGGTTGAGAATCGCTGATCTGGCTACATTTGGGGTCTATGCATAGATGATCTAGCTATACCTGGGGTCCATGCATAGCGAGAGCTCCGCAGCCCACACTACCCTTTCTACACTCTTCCATTTTCTTTTACATTTGCTTAAATTTCCACCAAATGACATTAGTGGAAAGTGACATTAGTGGAAGGCTGATTTTTCCATGGTTTTCTGCAACATGCTGCCTGCTCCATCTACGCATTATCTGGGTGCAACAGTTCTGCCTGCCTCTCTCTGCTGAGTCCCCTGGGTCCCCTCCCTCTCTGTGTGAGGGCCTCTCAGACTCTGGTGATGGGGGCAGCAAATATTTTCTGTTGGAAAATTCACTCCTGATGGAGCCTAAGCTGAAGGTAGACTTTTTCACAGATATGCCAAAGTAATGACTCTGGGCACAACCCGATAGCTCTCTTACCTTCCTTCCTCCTGCTGCTCAGCCCTGCAGGTGTCCTGCTTAGTCACTGCCTGCCCCCTCTGCTGTTGGCTTCACCAGCTTAGAGCCACCAGGAGCAGTCATCAGAGCCAGCGTTACTAGAAAGGACCCAGAGAACTGAAAGCTCCAGGTGCCCAAAGACAGAAGCATGTGTCAGAGGTTGTCCTGAAAACCCTGAGGGGTGTTGAGTGCATATGAGCTCAGGCTCTCTGGAGTGGGAGATTGGGGCGGAGGCAAATACTGGCTGGTTTTGCTTCAGGAAGACCCTCTGACGGGTGGTCCACTCCGCTTCATGTTTATATCCATATCACTGGTCTGTGGACTCCAGTGATTCCTTCCATCAGCAGTTTTTCTTTGATTTCCCTGAAACTACATATACATTCCCTTTTTTCCTAAGACAAAAGCAAAGCAAACAAACAAAGAAATAAAAAATCCTCTCATGTCCTAGAGTCACAGAACATCAGATCTGAGAAAAGGTTTTATTTTTCTTAAAAATAAAAAATTGGGCTCGGCGCCTGTGGCTCAACCAGCTAAGGCGCCAGCCATGTACACCTAAGGTGGCGGGTTCGAGTCCCCAGCCCGGACCCACCAAACAATGACGGCTGCAACCAAAAAATAGCCAGGCGTTGTGGCGGGCGCCTGTGGTCCCAGCTACTTGGGAGGCTGAGGCAGGAGACTCGCTTGAGCCCAGGAGTTGGAGGTTGCTGTGAGCTGTGATGCCACGGCACTCTACCCAGGGGGACAGCTTGAGGCTCTGTCTCAAAAAAAAAAATAAAAATAAAAATAAAAAATTGGCTAGGTGCAGTAGCTCATGCCTGTAATCCTAGGACTCTGAGAGGCAGAGGTTAGGCAGATTGCTTGAGTTCAGGAGTTTGAGACCAGCCTGAGCAAGAGCAAGACCCCATCTCTACTAAAAAATAGAAAAACTAGTGGGGTGTAGTGGTGCATTCCTGTAGTCCCAGCTACTCAGGCAGCTGAGGCAGGAAGATCACTTGAGCCAAAGAGTTTGAGGTGGCTGTGAGCTATGGTGACACCACAGCATTCTACCCAGAGTGAGACTGTCACAAAACAAATAAATAAAATGTATCTTCAATTACAGCCCAGCCCTCCTTCCCTCAGTTTCCTGGTTTGTTCTGTTGTTATTTTAGATCATGAGTCATGCAGCCTGGCTCCCAGGTTTGGGGGGAGTGACTGGCAAGGGCTTTGTCTAGAATGAGCCTGGGGCAGAAGATCTTCTGTGTGAGTCTTCTTTGAAAGATAATGTTGGAGGCTACCCCCTTGAGCAGGATAGGAGCTGATCCATGACGCCAGTTTAAAGGGTTAACCCTCAGTTGGCTAGGACCCCGTCCCCGCAGATTCAGTAGCCAAGCTTTCCTCAAAGCAGTACGAACCACAGTGCTCTGGGCACTGCTGCACTCTCATCTGACAGTCTCAGGTCAGGCTGAGGTGGGGGTTTGAGGGATAGAAACTCAAAGGGTCAAAAGCAGAGGGGCCCCAAGAGGCCACCAATCCAACTGCCTCTCCTCCTCCCTCCTCTGTCCACTGCTTTGCAGAGAGAGACCTGGATGCTGAGACCCCAGTAGAGAGGTGGTGGCCTCTGGACTACCCAGCAGCCAGGCCAGTCTTGGGTCACCTGCAAAGCAGGGGAACCAAAATACTTCAGGAAGGAATTCAGCATTTGCTATTTCAGTCATACCTAACTCCTCAAAGGAAATATCAGGATTTGGCCGGACTTCCTTGCACTTATTTTACAAGCTAGGATTCTTGCTTTATTTTAATTATGTACGACATAATCAAATATAAAACATATTAAAAGAATATTCCTGTGCTTAGGACCAAAAGCACACTGTTTCCCAGGGCACAGAACTTGCCCCAGCAGATAGTCCGTGTTAGGACTATGAGCTAGTTACAGCCAAGGGGGAGAGAGGAGGACAGAAAAACCAGTCACCCCAATGTCCAACCCACTCTCTGTGTACATCACCTCCCCTCATCACACACTGCCAGGGGGTGGTTATGCCCCTTCTACTCTAAAGAAGCTGAGGACCAGAGAAGGACAGTCCCTCATCCAAGGCCAATGCTGGTGAAGTGTGACAGGAACAGAGTCTGTTCCTGGAGCCACCATCCTACAAGGGACTGAGTCCTGCCTGGCAACCCAGAGTCCTGGCTCCTGGACCAGCCCTGCCACTCTTTGGCTGTGACTTCAGGCCTCTGAGCTGTGGCTTTCTCATCTGTACAGTTAGGGGTTTGAGGAAAAAAATCTCTCCGCATTTCCAATTCCATCAGCCATTCTGAGTGTCTCCTCTGAGTCTGGCAGAGCAGGCGGTTCACAGACAGGGGTTACCTGCTCCATGCCCCTCATGGACAGCGGAGCGAGGGCTCTCCCTCTGAGTGAGCACCTGCTGTGAAGCCAGGCTCTTTACCTTCACTATGTCACGTGCACCTTAGTGTTTAGGTGTGTGGACTTGGGAGTCAATCCCTGCTCCTGCCTCCAGCCTCATAACCTTGAGCAAGTTAGTTTTTCCTCTCTGAGCCTTTTCCCATCATCAGTGACCTCATAGGATTTTCTTTATGTGGAGAATGGCTAGACAGGCTTACAGAGAAACTGGCGCATGAAGGAGCTCATTGTTTGCTCGAGTTTTCAATGGTTCCTGCCGTCATCAGCCTTGTCGTCCCATGGGCAAGCCTTGGCCAAGCTGATTTGAATCTCATCTGTGAATGCATCCCACTGCTGAGGGCTGCCAGGATACCTGGCCAAAGGTCTCACAGTGCTCACAGACACCTGGATCCTGGGCACCTGCCTCTGTGCTCACCCAATCTGTCTTTCTGGATCCCTGGCCCAGGGTCTACATTTCCCCACCTCTCTGAGCCTGTCTTCCTATCCCAGTCTCTTCTGAGCTTTGAGCACTTTACCCTCAGCCCACTCACCTGCCAAATCCTGTTCACCCTTTTGTGTCCTGTGCTGTCCCCTTTGTGTCTCCAAACCTGGCCTCAGAGAGAACAGCTATGGCCCATTAAGCCCTTTATCCCCTCCTTCAGCCAGGTCTTCTGGGGCCTTCTCCCTTAAGATGGTGCTCCTTAGGCTCTATGTCCTCCCCCCTCCAATATCCCAGAATCACCCTCTCAGCCCCTCCTCAAGCATGTGTTGGGAGGAGCCTTGCCCCTGGGATTTGAGAATAATGAGAACAACATTGCTAATAGCCCCCATGGGTTCCAGAACTTTACAACCAATGGAGTATCTTTCGTTGACATTATCCCGTGTGTTCCTCAGAATAGCCAGGGGAGATAGGCAGCCCAAGGGGCGGAAACTAAGGACCAGAGAAGTGAAATGGCGTGACAAAGCTAACATAGATGTTTCATATCAGAGCTGAAATTCAGTCCTAGGTCCTCATTCCCAGGCCTGTGCTCTGTAGTATTCATTCATTAGTGGTTAGGGGTATAAGGTCTAAAGTTAGAAAACCCTGGATTTGCATATTTGTTGTAATGTACTTTAGACAAATTACTTAACCTCTCTGAGTCTGAATTGCTCCTTCTGTGAAATGAGGAAGACCTTTTGGGACAAGTTCTATGGCCTGGAAAACACTGCCCTTTTGGCCCTAAGCACCGGTCTCTATTACTTAGATATAGTATATTATTCGAAATAAAACAAGAACCCTAGTTTGTAAAGTAGGTGTAAGAAAGTCCAGTCAAATTCTGAGACTTCCAATGATGGCCTAATTGAATAGTGCTTTGAAATATCAAAAGTTGAATTCTTTCTAGAAGTATTTTTGGCGCCCCTGCTTTGCTGGTGACCCAAACATTTTCCTGCCCACTTGGTTGTCTAATGTCTCTTTTTCCGAGGATACTCTGAGCATTGAGCTTTCTACAGAGTTGTAATACTTTTGCAGTTGAGCCTTTTGCTTAGTCTTCAGCACAGTCTGCCCTCTGCTGTAGCTACTGTCATGGAGCTCCTCTGACTCTCACATTTCTCTTTGCTTTGGAGATTAATAGATCTGAGTCTGTTATTTACCTTTCAATACATTAATGCCCTTTAGCAACACCCAGCAATCCCATAGTTCTCATACTCTCCACCTCTGCCATACCTCTAAAACATCAGAGATAGCATGACCTGCTTCAGCCCCCTTATCTAGGTCTCAGCCAGTTACTGGCGGT
Organism: Otolemur garnettii; assembly: GCF_000181295.1. Taxonomy (NCBI): domain Eukaryota; kingdom Metazoa; phylum Chordata; class Mammalia; order Primates; family Galagidae; genus Otolemur; species Otolemur garnettii. The sequence continues at coordinate 27,284,580 of NW_003852396.1, read as the reverse complement.
AGAAAGTCTTATCAATCACATTGCTATAGCGCAAGCAACTGTCAGTCTCCCATCAGTGATAAGGTCCTCATTGCCATCCAAATAGTAAATAACTGCTCCTGGCACGGACTTGGGCTGGGTTTCTTGGAAAAGGAGCCAGAGGAAGGGATTCTTGCCTAAGTGATTTATTGTGGGAGTGCTTTCAGGCACAACCTGTAAGGGAGCAAGGGAAGCAGGATAGGGCCGGAGAAGAAGTTAGGCAAAGATGAATTTTCAGCTGAAGTTGAGCCTGATTCCACAGGTGCTCTGGAATATGAAAGACACTATAGAGTTGTCCTACTTTGTGTGTGGGGGGGGTGACCTCATATCCCCTTATCAGTTATCACTAAGGGCTATCCCAGGGAAAGGGTATAACCTGCCAGACATTTTTTCAGTGAAAAGGCTTCCATTACTTGAAGGCAATTCTCTAGAAAATGATACAGCTGTGAGCTGTTAGCAGCTATCATTCACAACAGCTAGATGGAGTACCAGCAGTGACTTCTACATATAGTACTTGCTCTTCTGCATTTGGGGTTTTTTCTTTCAGCACTGTGTTTATAATATTCATATTGTTGAGTATAGTTTTATAATGCATAGTATGTAATTGTGTGAATATAAAATAATTTATTTAGCCATTATATTGTTGATGAACATTTACCTGGACATTGAACTGTAGGTTAAAGTTATCTTCAATACTTTAAAAATATTACTCCTTTGAGTTTTTAATCCATCGCTCCTATTAGTAAATCAGATATCAACTTGATTTTTGTTCCTTTGTAGATATCTCTTTTTTCTGGAAGTTTTTAGAATTTAAAAAAATATCTCAGTCATGGAATTAGAAGATAATTTTTTATTCTTCACATAGTGATAAATTTAATAAGAAATCCTTAAAACAAAAAAGATGAAATTAAACAATGTAAATTTCTGCTTTCAGGAAGATAGAGTAGATGTATGTTCTCCTATTCCTTTCACTAAGTAAAACCTCAAACCCTGGATATTATATATAAAATCAAACAAAAGACTATGAAAGGTGAAAAGAAAGAGGCAGAAGGGCTAGCCTTGGGATGCAAAGAAAAATACGGTAGCTTGTTCACAAGATTTTCCTGTTGCTTCATAAATCCAAGACTTGGAGTTGAAGAAGGTGGCAACCTGGAAATGTCACAGGCACAGACAAAAAAAAAAAAAAAGAAAACAAAGCCAACAGGCTGGGTATGGTGGCTCATGCCTGTAATCTAGCACTCTGGGAAGCCAAGGTAGGAGAATTGCTTGAGTTCAGGACTTTGAGGCCAGCCTAAGCAAGAGCAAAACTCCATCTCTACTAAAAGTAGAAAAATTAGTGTTGTGGTGGGCACCTATAGTCCCAGTTACTTGAGAGGCTGAGGCAGGAGGATCTCTTGAATCCAGGAGTTTGAGTGAGATTGCTGTGTGTTAGTCTGATGCCACAGCACTCTAGCCTGGAGCAACAGAGTGAGACTCTGTCTCAAAAAAAAAAAGCCAACAAAAGGATGCTTTGTCTGGACAAAAGGCCAGAATGGAAGCATTCAGCAAGACAGGAAACTTTTAGAGAATAATCTTTGTATACCTGCCAAATACCACAGAGAAAACTATAGTGCCACCCCACACTCACACCAGCAAAGGCCAAATGGGGAGCCTAAACTTCCATCTGTGCTAGGCTGAAATAAGGCATTTCAATCCTCCAAACCTCCTTAATCACTTAATCACAGTGTCAGAGAATTAGCTGACAAAAGTTTTAAAGCAGCCAGTATAAAAATTCTCAACGAACAATAAAAAACACACTGGAAATAAATAAAACAAAATTTCATTAAAGAAATAGAAGATGTAAAAGAACCCCAAACAAATGAAAATTTTAGAGCTGAAAATTATGATAAACTAAATAAAAAGTTTAATGAATGTGCTCAAGAGCAAAATAGAGAAACAGAAGGAGAATCAATGAAGAGAAAGGCAGAATAACAAAAATAACCAAATCTAAAAAGAGATAAATAGATTTTTAAAAAATTAACAAAGCTTCAAAGACCTGTGTAACCACAACAAAAATGTAACCACAAAAAATCTGTGTAACCACAAAAAATCTAGTGTCATTGAAATTCCAGAAGAAGCAAAGAAAGAAGGTAGAGATGAAAAAGTACTTAAAGAAATAATGCCTGAAAAGTCCCCAAGTTGGGCAAAGAATATAAATCTACAGAAGTAAGCCCCAAGGAGGATAACCCCAAACAAATTCACATTAATACACATCATAGTCAAACTTCAGAAAACTAAAGACAGAAGAAATCTTGAAAGCAGGAGAGATCAATGACATCTTACCCATAGTGGAAAAATAATTTCCATGACAGCAGATTTCTCATCAGAAACTATGGAGGCCAGAAAAAAGTAGAACATTTTTCAAGTTCTAAAAGAACTGTATAGCCAAGAGTTCTATATCTAGCAAAATTATTCTTTGGTAATATAGGAAAAATCAAGACATTCTCAGATGAAGGAAAACTAAGAGAATTTGTTGCTTAAAGATCTATTCTAAAAAGATGACTAAAGAAAATTCTCTAAGCAGAAAGGAAATGAAAGGAAGGACTCTTGGGACATGAGGAAGAAAACAAAGTAAAAAAAGTAAAATCTCTGGTAAATGCATATTTCTTCTCCTCTTGAGTTTTCCACGTTTTGTGGGACAATAGAAGCAAAAATGAGGGGTGGTGACTGTGGCTTAGTGGGTAGGGCGACAGCCCCATATACCAAGGGTGGTGGGTTTGAGCCTGGGCCAGTCAAACTGAAACAAAAAAGTAGCTAGGCATTGTGGCAGGCGCCTGTAGTCCCAGGTCCTCGGGAGGCTGAAGCAAGAGAATTGCCTAAGCCCAGGAGTTGAAGGTTGCTGTAAGCTGTGACGTTACAGCACTCTACTGAAGGCAATAAAGTGAGACTCTGTCTCTGAAAAACAAAAAAGATAAACACTGTCTCATGTGATTCCAAACTTTTCTAGGAAATTTTTAAGATAATTATAAAAATGGGAGTATAAAGGTAAGTAAGTAAAAGTAATTTTCTAAACTTCACTTAAATTAATAAAAATGTCAACATCAATAAATTGTGTTTATCATGTTTAACAATAACAAAGAAATTACATAATGACAAAAATGTAAGAAGACAAAGCAATCCCAAATATGTATGCACCAAACAACAGCTGCAAAATATGTGAAGAAAAACTGATAGAACTGAAATAGACAGATTCACAGTTATGCACTTCAACACCCATCTCTCAGCGTCAGCAAGTAATAGAACTAGACAGTAAGTAAGTAAAAATATGGAAGAATGCCACAACATCGCCAACAGGATCTAATGTGACATTTATAGACCACTCCACCCAGAAAGAGCAGAATATACATTCTTTCCAAGTACCACAGAAGTTGTATGAAGGTAAGCAATACCCTCAGTCATATAACAATTCTCAGCAAATTTGAAAGAATTGAAATTGACCACAATAAAATCAAATCAAAAATCAATAACAGAAAGATAACAAGAAATCCTCTAAACACTGGAAACAAAACACCATACTTCTAAATAATCTATGGCTTAAAGAGAATGTCTCAAGAGAAATAAAAAAGAAACACTGAATTGAATGAAAAGGAAGATACAACACATCAAAATTTGTGACAATAGTGCTGAGAGGGAAAGTAATAGCATGAAATGTTTATATTATAAAAGCAAAGAAGTTTGGCTGGTCCAAAGGTAGTGAGTTATCTCACTTGATTATTCAGAGTCAGTTATAGATTAAACTCTTTGTTCTACTCTTTGCCCCCTGCTCACTACTGCACTTGACTCATCTTAAAAAAAAAAAAAAAGTCAAAAATGTTTTGAATCAATAAATCTAAGCTTCCACCTCAAGAAGGTAAAAAAGCAAAAGAGCAAAATAAACCTAAAGAAATAGAAGGAAAAAAAAATGATAAGCACAGACATAAGTAATTTGATAACAAAAAACAGAAAAATCACTGAAACAAAAGCTGGTTCTTTGAAAAAAAATCAGTAAACTAACGTGCCTCTAGTCAGACACAAAATAAAAAGAGAAAAGACATTAATAACCAAATATTGGGAATGAAATAGGGGTATCACTATGGACCCTGATACTCTCAAAATGATAATAAGGAAATATTAAGGATAACTCTGCATATAAAAATTTGTCAACGTAGAAGAAATAAAATCAGTAACTCAAAAAGTGCAAACTGCTACAACTCACCTAATATGAAATAGATTGAGGATCCCTTTAACTATTAATGAAATTGAATTCATAATTAAACAATTTCCAAAAAAGAAATCTATAGGCCCAGATAGTTTCACAGGAGAATGCCATACAATCTCATACCGAAAACAGAAAATGTGGAAACATTTTCCAGTTCTTTTTATGAAGGCAATGTTACTCTGATTCTTAAACCAAACAAAGCCAATACAAAAGAAAATAACAGACTTAATATTCCTCATAAATATAGACATAAAATCTCTTAAAAATATTAGTAAATAGCCCAAACACAGTAGCTCACACCTGTAATTCTAGCATTCTGGGAGTCTGAGGCAGGAGGATTGCTTGAGTTCAGGAGTTCAAACCCAGCCTGAGCAAGAGGGAGACACTATCTCTCTTAAAAATAGAAAAATTAGCTGGGTGTTGTGGTGGGCTTTTATAGTCCCAGCAACTTGGGAGGCTGAGGCAGAAGGATTGCTTGAACCCTGGAGTTTGAAGTTGCTGTGAGCTAGGTTAACATCACAGCATTCTAGTATGGGCAACAAAGTGAGACCTTGTCTCAGGAAAAAAAAAAAAAAAAAAAAAAGAAAGAAAGAAAGAAAGAAAAGAGAAAAAAAAAGAAAAGAAAGAAGAAAAAAGAAAAAATTAGTAAATAGAGTTCAGCAATAAAAAAAGACTTACATACCATGTTTCCCCCAAAATAAGACCTACCCAAAAAATAAGCCCTAGCAGGATTTCTATGCATTTGTTAAATATAAGCCCTACCCTGACAATAAGACCTAGTGATTAGATACTCTGCATAGCCACGCCATGCATTTCGGCGCAGAGCAGTAAGGAAGACTGGAATACCTTTTATCTGCCACAGCTCCTTTCTCTGAGTCGCATTTGCAAGGGTGCATGTGTGGTAAGTACGGTTGCAGGCATCCTATTGCACACGTGTGAACGGCTAGGGGAAAGGAGTTCATGCCTCACTAGCGCCAGCCCCACCAACAAGGTCGGGTCCCCCTGTCAGGTTCCAGAAGAAGATGACTTCACTGTATTTGAATAAATGTAGATTGTTGTATTATACTTAATAAAAATAAGACATCCCCCTGAAAATAAGCCTAGTGTGTCTTCTTGGGAAAAAATAAATATAAGACAGTGTCTTATTTTCGGGGAAACACGGTATCTGTCACAACCAAGTGTTTATTCTAGGCATGCAAGGCTGATTCAATGTTCAAAAATCACCACTCCCTGTCACCTTTCTTTACCCCAAAGTAAAATCATAGAATTAACCAGGTGCCAATCTCTTTTTTTCAAGTCTCAAAACCTGGCCAAAATCTGCCTATGTTTGTTCACTCTTCAAACCCTTCAGGATTAGACTCTATCTTTTATAGTTTGACCAACACTTGCAGTCTATATATTAGAAAGGTTGGTTTGTTAGACCCTTACTCTGCCATGTTGTAAGAGGAATTCCTCTCACTCATTTTTTCTAATCATGTGCTCTAATAGGATCATCAGATCACTACAAATAATTCTCCTTGGAGTCCTCTTAAATTCCTTTTCTTTTCAGCCCAACCTACAGGTCAGTAAACGTCTATAAAGGGCCAGACAGGACATATTTTAGCCTTTGCAGGCCTTATGGTGTCTGTCACAACTGTTCAATTCTTCCGTTGCAGCACAAAGGCAGCCAGAGACCAAATGTAAACAAGTGAGTCTGCCTGTGTTCAAATAAAACTTTACTTATGAACACTGAAATTCGAATTTCATACAATTTCACACGTCACAAAATATTATTATTCTCCTAATTTTTTCAACTATTTTAAAATATAAAAACCATTCTTAGCACACAGGCCATTTGAAAACAGCTAGCAGGCTATATTTAGCCTATGATCCAGTTTGCTGACTCCCTGCGTAAACTCTCACACATCTCCTACTCTGAGAATGAGAAATCCAACTTGAAAAAAAATCAGACATTATTTTCAGGTGATTCTAATGATGCATTTTATTTGTTGGTTTCAGACTTTTTGTCCTATAATCTGCGTATGTGAAACATTCTCTCTCCTCATTCACATACTCCATGTCTAGATTACTAAGGGAGTTCACTTCCCTACCACAGGCACTGCGAAGTGCCAGGTTCCCACTCCATTCTCTCTCTGGTAATGGTTTTTCTTTCCTCCTGATTGGGACCCACTACAGTTCTGCTCATCCTTGCTCTGCTCCTTGTGTGATTTCTGAGAGGAAGGGAGGTTTAAACTCCTTTGGCAGGAAGCATCACTTCTTGATTGGCATCCAAGCTAAGATGGAACCTTCCCCTTGGGTGGGAACACGGACACCATAATCACTCTCTGACTGGAGCAGTTAGTGGTTTCTTATGCAATCCTTTTAACCCCCACCTCACCACCCATAGAAAACTTGCTAACAAGTGATACCCAATGCTGAAAATGTGACAGCTTATAGGAGAAAGTGTTAACATAGAATGAATGAAATGGTAACTTCTTGGCTCCACAACTCCCTTTGATTCTCTCTCTTCTTATCACCTTACTTTTTTCCTCTCTGCATCTGAGGCCCCCACTAGACTACAGATACCAACAGGGCAGCAACTGTGTCTGATTTATTTCTATTTCTAACACCCAGGAAGGATTTTTATGAATGATTGAATGATGCAGTTTTATTCATTATATTAATGACTGATGAAAATAGTAAAGTCTACAACTATTACTATAGTACCAAGGGAAGTTTTCTTGATTTAGTATTTGAGAGCCAAGATGTAGCTGTCTGTCAAACTGAATGAAACCAAATTTAAGTTGCTGTAATTCATTTAGAAATATTTATTGGGTCCCTATTCTGTGCTAGGTGCTGTCAATATTATCCGGGGGGGGCTCAGTGTCCTGAGCTCAGTGAGTACGACACTGGCCACATACACCAGGCTGGCAAGTTCGAGCCCAGCCTGGGCCTGCTAAAGAACAATGACAACTGCAACCAAAAAAAAAAAGTAGCCAGGCATTGTGGTGGGTGCTTGTAGTCTCACCTACTTGGGAGGCTGAGGCAAGAGAATCACTTAAGCCCAAGAGTTTGAAGTTGCTGTGAACTGTGATGCCAAGCACTCTACAGAGGGTGACATAGTGAGACTCTATCTCAAAATAAATAAATAAATAAAATTATCCTGGGGGACCAAATTAGTTGCATCTAAGGATCAAAGACCCCCAGAATGGTCCTGAGTCCTAGGAACACGTGATTTTGGTGATGGCTGCTTTGACATCCTTGTTCCTCAGTGTGTAGATGAGGGGGTTGAGAACTGGTGTAAGGATGGCAAACACCACATTGCCCATGATGTGGAAGTCGAGGGGCAGGTCAGCCCTGTAGGCCACATAGGCGATGGCAATGGATGAGTAGTAGGTGCCCACCACTAGGAGGTGGGAGCTACAGGTGGAGAAGGCTTTGGACCGTCCTTCTCGTGAGCTGATGTGAAGCACTGAGGCCAGGATGTGGGCATAGGAGAGAAGCACCAGGAGAAGGGGGAGGAAGGACACCACCATGGCAATGCAGAAGCCCATGAAGGTCTGGGAGGTGGTATCAGAGCAAGAAGCCTGGACCACAGCCAAGTGGTCACAGAAGCAGTGGTAGATATGGGCAATGGTGTCAAATGCCATCTGGGAGGTCTGTACCACTGCCGGGATGGGCAGGAGGAGGGCAATAAGCCAGGCACTGGCTGCCAACATAACATTGGTCTGTGGGGTCATGAGAACAGGGTAGTGCAGTGGGCGGCAGATAGCCACATAGCGGTCATAGGCCATGACCACCAGGATGAAGGCTTCAGAGCAACTGAGGCCGTGGAACAGGTACATCTGCAGGAAGCAGGCAGGGAAGCTGAGTAAGCAGTCTCCCAGCAGGAATAGGGAGAGCATCTTTGGGACAGTGGTTGTGGTGGAGAGGATGTCCAGGGCTGAGAGGTTGATCAGGAAGAAGTACATGGGCTTGTGGAGGCTGGGCTCTGCCACCACAGCCACCAGGATCAGAGCATTACCCACCAGGATGAGCAGGTAGATTAAGAAGAAAATCAAGAAGACAGGGAGAAAGAGGGACTCTGGCAGAGAAGGGATCCCCATCAAGTAGAAGATGGGTGAAGAGTCCTCTGATCCATTACAAGTCGTGCTTTCCATAGTAGGTCAGAATTGGATAGGGACATCAGGACACATCTGGAAACCAGAGCAATCAGTGAGACATTAATTAGAATATGTCCTATCTTTTCCTTTCTAGCCATGGGTCTCAATCCCAGCACTTTCTTTGTGCCAGTTTAAGCAGCTCCTTCAAGGATGTCTGACTTTTTAGCCTAGTTCCCGATAGCACAGGTGAAGGAATAGTCTAGGTCTGGTAATGTTGATGAGGACTTACCAGATTTTGCCTACTGTAAGCACTAGAATCTTGACTGTGGCCACTTGATACAAGCCTTTCCGGTCCAGATATGGCTACACAATTCCTGGGTTGAAGGATCTTTAACGTGGGCCCTTGGGAAGACTGCAGAATCACCAGCTGAGAGGGAGTGAAACGAAACCCTGGAGTGGAAACTATGCAGTTCAGTCTGTTGCCCTTGACTCTAGACCTCGGAGCCTAGAGGACTGTCAACAGCCTCTGTTAAAGATTCCTAGCGCATGAGCTCAACTCCAGGGTGGCTGAAAGAGCTGCTTCTGTTCTTCTCTGGATCTACTTCCTTTCCTTCACAGCCCACTCCCTTCTCATCTCACTCCATCTGGGATGTTATTCCTGAGTCAGGCCCTTTGTCTTTATCCCTGCGTTTCCATTCACTTCAGAATTCCCTTTCTGGGATAGCTTTCTTTTAGCTGCTTCTCCCAAGGAGCACTCTACAATGCCTAACCCAGGAATGGTTTCTCTCCCTGTGCTGGGCTCTCAGCCTCCCCTGTGTTCCCTGTGACCTGTCTTTGTGTCTTGTCTCTTTGTCATATCACACAGTGACCAATGAGCCTGATTTGCCCAGAACTGAAAGTCTCATGTCCTGGGAAACTCCTCAGTTCTTCCAGGTTGTTGGTCACCCTGGGAGGGCAGAGACAATGTATGTATCTTTGATAGTAGGAGTTATTTCCTGAATGGAATCCAAGTCAAAAGTAAATTCTACCCCATTAAGAAAAGATAGACCTCATGGTGCTGCCACAGCACTCTGGGAAGCTTCCTTGTTCCTGCAGCTGTAGCTCTGCAGGTGTCACTGTTAGGGGTCTCATGCCCACTATCCAGGAGCTCTCCTTCCTTGGCCTCTGTTCAGAGGGTGGCTCAGAGACCTGAAAAGTCTTACAATCGGTGTCATGAGAGAAGACCAGGCTCTGCAAGGAGGAACTCGCCCCTCCAGAGAACCTAAAAAGGTTGCTGGGCATTCAGGAAGCCCCAAGACCCCTGAAGTGAGACCTTTCAACCCATGGTATGAACCAAGGGAAAATATTGACCTGCCTTTCCACTTGGGCTTATCCCATCAGCTGACACCCAGATCACTGCCTCCTCCACCCAGTGAGGCCTTGAGCACCTCCACTTGGTTTTCCCAAAACCACCACCGAGTTTGTCCCTCTTTTAACAAAATCCTTCTCATGTCGCAGAATATTTGAGAGTGGAAATGGCCCTGTAGATAGTTAGCTGTCCCTGTCCTTTCCTCGCAGATGAAGAAATTAGGCTACAGCAGGGCTGGGGGTGGGGAATCGGCCCCCTGCCAACAGCAAGTCAGTGTGAGGTTTGTCCTGGACACAGGCCTCATGGCTCCGCCCTTGGCCCATCTACCTGGGCTACCCAGAGAACTTGGAAGCTCTGGTTTCCACCTGGGAAAAAGTTAGTCCAAGGGTTTTATTTTCCTTTCTGTTTCTTAAACTGGTGTCAGAAACAACTATAAATTTCTGTTGTGTTCTGAGGGTATTTGTAAACAGTACTGGTGCTAAATGGAGACTCTAAATCAGCGGTTCTCAACCTGAGGGTCGTGACCCCTTTCTAACAATGAAAATACATTGCAGTATTAGTAAGGTTGAGAACCACTGCTCTAAATGGTAGAAAAATGCTATTTTAAAGAAATGACTTAAGGAAGACATGGACTGAACACATCTTTGTAAAAAATGCTCCTGCCAGTCAGGTCCCATGTCCTCAGCATAAATTCTGTATACCTGGCAGAACCTGACTCCTTATAAACCCTCAGTAAATGTCTTTGCACAAATGAATTAATGGTTTACATGAGTTAAGCTGAACTTTTTTTTTCATAATGTACCAATCAGCAGGGATTCTTATTTTCTTTTATTTTAGCACCTAAATGGATACAAACAGCATTTCCCTGAAAGTTACTGTAATTGTGAGAGGCTGTTTCCACCCCTGACTGGGACCTGCGAAGGGTGGAGGTACAGATTTGTTGGGAAATCCTAGAACATCCGAGCAATGTAGTCCAGGCACCATTTTTCAAATAAAAAACAAGCTCAGAGAGGGAAGTGACTTGATCAAGGTCACATAGGGAGTCAGTGGCAGAGCTCCATCAGAAGCCAGGTGCTGCTCCCTGCCCTGGCTCCTGTGGGTACACCATAAGAGAGCCCCTAAAGCTTGCCTGTCTGGCAGCCCAGATGATCCTGGGAGTTCCCCATGTGCACCAGTTTTTCTTACCAGCCTGGGGGTTCCTTGGGGTCAGGAATTTGTTCTAACCTCTCCCCTACAAAACTAGCATGTTGGTGAGACCTGGACTATGGCTGTCCTGTCAACCTCAGGGCTTTCTCTCCAACGCTGCTACAGAATCAGACAACATTAAGCTCTATGGAGGGCTTCTGACCCAACTCCTTTATTGTTGCTAGTAGGAAGGAGGAGGCCCAGAGAGGGCTCTGACCCAGCCAAAGTCACATAGGAGGGAAACCAGGAGCAGAGCCAGCCCGCCCAGAATACTATTGGTTAGGCAGAGTTTAGCCTAGCTTTCTTCTCTTAGAACCTCTCTCTTAGCTCCTGCTTCCCCAAACCCTGTCCTTCCAGAACCTGGCTCCCCCCTGGGCTATGAGTAGCTCTGGGCTTTTTAGCCTTCAAGCCTGAGAATTCTGCAGGTCAGCCCAGCTCACCTGCCCCACTCAGGCCACTCCAGCTTCTCTTTCCTCTTTCCAAGCCAGTGCTGCCTCAGTGGGAAGGGCCAGGTTGGGCTGAGCCTAGTTGCATTAAACCCCTAAGCTCTGCCCCTTCTCAATCTGCTGGGGCCTTAACTCCCAGAGGTCCCCTTCTACGGGGGCCCCGAGCAACATTATTCTGAGGACTCCCAGTTGAGCTTTGCTGATAATTAGAACAGCAAGATTTATAGTCCTCTCTGGGATGCAGAACTTTATGGTCTATAAGGGCTTTCCCACCTATTGAGCAATGGTTGTTGTCCCCATGTGGCAGATGAGGAAACTGAAACTCAAAGGGGAAAGGGAACGCCCAAAGCCACACAGCAATCCAAGGACCAGGCAGGATCTGAAGTCTCAGATTTGCTAACTCTCACCTCAGCCTCTGTACCAACCAATGACACAAATGAGTAAGTTTGTGAAAATTCTCTATGTAAATGTGAAGTGCTATGCTATTGGCTGGTGGGACCCTTTGAGTGCACTAAAACTAGAGGAACAAGTGTGACAGAGCAGAGAGCCACTCACTCCCCCAAATCTTCACTCTTGCTCACCACCGGCTCTCACTCTCTTGCCTCTGCTTACTCCCTCTTCCTCTTTTTTTCCCTTTTTTATTTCAGGTTAATGTGAAGGCAAAAACAACTAGGCTACAGTATTTGCATTTCTTAGGTAGATTCTACTTAGGTAGATTCAACTACTCTTGTAGTTGTGTTCCACGCCCAGGATGTGTGCCATATACCCTTACATTGTGCCCAATAAGTGGAAGCATACCAATCCCCTCCTCTCCTCCCAACTTGAATTGAATTGAGTTTTTCTCCTATGTGGGTGTGTATTAGATTATCTACTGGCTTCATATTAGTATTGAGTACATTGGATATTTGGTTTTCCATTCTTGTTACTGAGGAGAATGTGTTTCAACTCCATCCAGTTTAATACAAAAGATGTGAAATCTCCATCTTTTAATGGCTGAATAGTATTCCATACATACCACAGTTTGTTAATCCATTCCTGGGTTGATGGGCATTTAGGTTGTTTCCATATCTTGGTGATTGTAAATTGAGCTTTGATAAACAATCTAGTGCAAATGTCTTTATGATAGAATGATTTTTTTCTTCTGGGTAGATGCCTAGTAATGGGATTGTGGGATCAAATGGAAGGTCCAATTTGAGTTCTTTGAGGACTCACTATACTTCTTTCCAAAGAGGCTGTATTAGTTTGTAGTCCTACCAACAGCGTAAAAGTGTTCCCTTCGCTACACATTTGCACCAACATCTGCAACATTGGGACTTTGTGATGTGAGCTATTCCTACTGGAGTTAGATGATATCTCAGGGTGGTTTTGATTTGCATTTCTCTGATGATTAGAGGCAATGAGAATTTTTTCATATGTTTGTTAACCATTCATCTGTCTTCCTCAGAGAAGATTCTATTCATGTCTTTTGCCCAGTGATAGATGGGATTGTTTGCCCTGTTGATTAATTTGAGTTCTGTATAGATCCTAGTTATCAAGCCTTTGTCAGAGTCATAACATGAAAATATCTTTTCCCATTTTGAAAGTTACCTATTTGTTTTAATTGTTGTGTCCTTAGCTGTGCAGAAGTTTTTCAGTTTAATTAAGTCCCATTTGTTTATTTTCATTGTTGTAACTGCCATTGAAGTCTTCTTCATAAAATCTTTTCCCAGGCTGACATCCCTAAGAGTTTTACCCACACTTTCTTCTATGATTTTTTTTTTGTAATTTAATTTAAATAAATTTATTATGACAGATACTTCAACTACAACATTTCTAGTTTCTTTTTTTTTGTGTGTGTGTTTTCACATACATTTTGAAACACTTTCATCAAGCTGGTTCACATAGATTTCATGTAATTTGCATAGTCATTGTGTCAAAACATTTACATTCTATTTCTAGAAAAGTTCACTTGTACCCTTGTTAGACAGAAATATAGATGATCTTTCCGGTTAACCTCCCACCACCC
>NW_003852396.1:27266348-27269613 GCF_000181295.1 Otolemur garnettii | reverse complement strand
CAGCCCTAAAGAAAAAAGAAGACTTTACCTCCTTCATGTTTACATGGATGGAACTGGAAAATGTTCTTCTTAGCAAAGTATCACAGGAATGGAGGAAAAAGTATCCAATGTACACAGCCCTTCTATGAAACTAATACATACTTCTTCTATGATTTTTATCATTTCATTTCTTATATTTAAATAGTTTATCCATCTTGAGTCAATTTTTGTGAGTAATGAAAGGTGAGGCTCCAGTTTCAGTCTTTTACATGTGGTTATCCAGTTCTCCTACCACCATTTATTGAATAGGGATTCTTTTCCTCAGTGTATGCTTTTATTTGGTTTATCAAATATCAGATGGCTATAAGATCAGATGACTGGTTTCATTTCTTGGTTTTTTTATTCAGTTCCATATGTCTATGTCTCTATTTTTGTGCCAATACCATGCTGTTTTGATCACTGTGGATTTAAAATATAACCTAAAGTCTGATAGAGTGATGCCTCTTGTTTTTATTACCAAGAATTGCCTTGGCTATGTGGGTTTTTTTCTGGTTCCAAACAAAATAAAGAACTATTTTTTTTTCAGTTCTTCAAGTTACTTAATAGGGATTGCATTGAATCTGTAGATTGCTTTGGGTAGTATAGACATTTTAACAATGTTGATTCTTCCCAGCCAAGAGCATAGTATGTTCTTCCATTGGTTAATGTCTTCTACTATTTCTTTTCTTAGGGTTTTATAACTCTCTTTGTAGAGGTCCTTCACCTCTTTTGTTAAGTATATTCCTAGGTATTTCATTTTTTTTTTTTTTTGAAGCTACTGTGAAGGAAATTATGTCTTTGATTAGCTTCTGGACTAGGCTGTTACTAATATATACAAAGGCTACTGATTTGTGAGCATTGATTTCATACCCTTATCACTTCCAGGAGTCCTGTGGTTGAGTCTCTGGGGTTCTCTAAGTATAAGATCATATCATCATCAGAGAGTGAGAATTTGACCTCCTCTGCCCCCATTTGGATGCCCTTTATATCCTTTTCTTGCCTGATTACATTGGCTAGCACTTCCAGAACTATATTGAATAGTAGTGGTGATAGAGGACATCCTTGTCCAGTTCTAGTTCTAAGTGGAAAAGCTTTCAGTTTTACTTCATTCTGTATGATACTATGATATTAGCTATGGGTTTGTCATAGATGGCTTCAATCAGTTTAAGAAATATTGCCACCTATGCCTATTTTCGTAAGTGTCCTTATTAGAAAAGGATGTTGAATTTTATCAAATTCTTTTTTTTCATCTATTGAGAGGATCATATGGTCTTTGGTTTTGTTTTTATTGTATGGTGAATTACATTTGTGGATTTGTATATATTAAGCCAGCCTTGCATCCCTGGGATGAAGCCTACTTGATCATGATGTATAATTATTTTAAATATGTAGCTGTAAACTATTGGCTAAGATTTTATTGAGTATTTTTGCATTGACAATCATTAGTGAAATTGGTCTGTAGTTCTCCTTTTTAGTTGAGTCTTTCCCTGATTTTAGTATCAGGATGATGTTTGTTTCATAGAATGTGTTAGGGAAGCTTCCTTCCTTCTCAATGTTTTGGAATAGGTTCTGCAATATAGGTTAGATGGAATTCTGGTGTGAAGCCATCTGTTCCAGGACTTTTTTTTTTTTTTTTTTTGGAGGCAGAGTTTCATTATGTTGCCCTCAGTAGAGTGCCATGGCATCACAGCTCACAACAACCTCCAACTCTTGGGCTCAAGCAATTCTCTTGCCTCAGCCTCCCAAGTAGCTGGGACTACAGGCACCCACCACAATGCCGGGCTATTCTTTTGTTGCAGTTGTTTAGTTGGCCCAGACTGGGTTCAAACCCACCATCCTCAGTGTATGTGACTGGCGCCATAACCACTGTTCTATGGGTGCCAAGCCAAGGGGTTTTTTTTTTTTTTTTTTTTTTGGAACGTGATATTGTTCTATTCAAGAGAGCTATTTCTTCCTGGTTAAGTCTAAGGAAATGATGTGATTCCAGTTATTGGTTCATTTCTTCCACATTGTCAAAATTTCTAGGTGTAGAGTTTCTTTTTCTTTTTTTTTTTTTTTAATTAAGTCATCACTGTGTACATTAATGCAGTCATGGGGGAATGTGCTAGTTTTATATACAATTTGCAATATTTTCATCAACTGGTTAACATAGCCTTCATGGCATTTTCCTATTTTTTGCGTTAAGACATTTAGAGTTTCTTATAGTAGTCAGAGATAATCTCTTGTATCTCTGTGGTAACCATTGTTATCTCCTCTCTTACATTTCTAATCAAGGTTATTAGAGATTTTACTTTTCTGTTTTTGTTAATCTGAACAAAGATTTATCAATGTCATCTATCTTTTTGAAGAGCTAATTTTTTATTTCATTGATTTTCTGAATGATTCTTTTGTTTTCAATTTATTTGTGATTTTTTTTTCTTTTTGTGGGACAGAGTCTCAAGTGTTGCCCTGGATAGAGTGCCCTGGTGTCATAGCTCATAGCAACCTCAAACTCTTGGGTTCCAGTAATCCCAGCCTCCCAAGGAGCTAGGACTACAGGCACCCACCACAACACCCAGCCATTTTTTTTTAGAGGTGGCATTTCACTCTTGCTCAGGTTGGTCTTGAACTCTTGAGCTCAAGCAATCCACCCACTTTTGCCTCCCAGAGTGCTAGGGTTACAGACATGAGCCACCATAGCCAGCCAAGTTCTATTCATCTTATTGTATGAAAATCTGTTGGTTAGTTTTATCCTTTATGCTGCTGTGGAAGCTATGTTTTGTCCTTTAGTTTCTGGGTGTTTACTTTGCTGTGGTACATTGTGATGTTCAGTGTGGAGAAGAAGTCTAAGTATTTCCTGTAGCACTGGTCTTGTGGAAAATTTCTTCAGTGTTTCATATCCATAAAAGATTTTATTTCTCCATCAATTTTGAAGCTTAGTTTAGCAAGATACAGAATTCTGAGCTAAAAAGTATTTTGTTTAAGAAGGTTAAAGGTCGATGACCATTCTCTTCTGGCTTGGAAAGTTTCAGCTGAAAAATCTGCTGCCATCTGATGGATCTGCCCCTGTAGGTCAATTGGCACTTACTCTTGGATTTTTGTAGAATTTTCTCTTTCGGCTCGGCACCTATAGCTCAACCTGCTAAGACGCCAGCCACGTACACCTAAGGTGGCGGGTTCGAATCCCCGGCCCGGACCCGCCAAACAACAATGATGGCTGCAACCAAAAAATAGCCGGGCGTTGTGGCGGGCGCCTGTGGTCCCAGCT
>NW_003852396.1:27211870-27266040 GCF_000181295.1 Otolemur garnettii | reverse complement strand
TTAACACAATAACTAAGAAAATGCCATGAAGGCTATGTTAACCAGTTTGATAAAAACATTTCAAATTGTATATAAAACCAGCACATTGTACTCCACAATTGCATTAATGTACACAGCTATGATTTAATTAAAAAAAAAAAGGAATGTTTCAAAATCTTTGATGATACTTGGGAAATTTTCACTGATGATATCCTCCAGTAGGGCATCTATTCTTTTGGGACATTCTTCTTCCTCTTCAGGGACACCTATAATTTATATGTTTGAATGCTTTGTGAAGTTCTATAATTCTCTGAGTGAATGTTATGCTTTCTCTCCTTTCTTTTTGCCTCTTTAACTGCCTGGGTTAGCTCAAGAGCTTTATCCTCTAGCTTGGAGATTCTTTCTTCTCTGTGGTCTAATCTATTATTGATACTTTCTACTGCACTTCTAAGTCCCTGATTGATTCCCCCATTTTGTAAAGCTTCTCCATATATCCTTTCTATATTCTTCGTATCTTTTATCCATTTTCCATTATTTTTGGTTCTATTTTTCTACTTTCTCATCTATTCCCCTCTCTCTCTTTCTTAGGTGCTTTATTATTTTAAGTCCACCTCCTCTAGGGAGCATTCTGTATTCTTCCTCTAGACTCCAGGTGCTCTTTTTCTCCCCTTGACTGGCCAGATCTGGATACCAATGCTGCCATTTTAAAGATTCAGATGGTCAGGCTCACACCTGTAATCCTACCACTCTGGGAGACTGAGGCAGGTGGATTGCTTGAGCTCAGAAGTTCAAGATCAGCCTGAGCAAGAGTGAGACTCTGCCTCTAAAAAAAAATAGCTGAGTGTTGTGGTAGGTTCCTGTAGTCCCAGGAGAGGAATAAGGAGGAGTATTAATAATAAAGATAACAGACAACAGCTATGTCCTTTGAGTGCTTACTTGTGCAAATGACTATGCCCTGGTAGCCACATACTTCATTTCATTTAATCTGAGCAGTAATTTTTATCACTCTTTTTTTATAGGTGAGGAAACTCAGAGAGATTAAGCAACTAAGTCTGGGCCAGGTGTCGTGGCTCACCACCTATAATCTTAGAACTCCAGGAGGCCATGGCAGGAGAATCCTTTAAGCTCAGGAGTTCAAGACCAGCCTGAGCAAGAGTGAGACACTTGCCTCTACTAAAAATAGAAAAATTAACTTGACATGATGGCACATGCAGTAGTCTCAGCTACTTGGGAGCCTGGGGGAAGAGGATCACTTGAGCCCAGGAGTTTGAGGCTGCTGTGAACTATTATACCAGAACACTCTAGCCTGGGGCAACAAAGTGAGACTGTTTCAAGAAAGAAAAAAAAAGCAACTAAGTCTGCTTTGATCTCTACTCTGGACCAAGAGAGAGTCAGTGTTAGAGTCAATTCATCTTAAATGCCCATGCCTTTTAACAATCAAGGATTAGCCTATAATCCTAACACTCTGGGAGGCTGAGGTGGGTGGATTGCCTGAGCCCAGGAGTTTAAGACCAGGCTGAGCAAGAGTGAGACCCCATCTCTAAAAATAGCTGGACATTGTAGGGTGCACCTGTAGTCCCTGCTACTTGGGAAGCTGAGGCAAGAGAATCACTTCAGCCCAAGGCTTTGAGGTTGCTATGAGCTATGACACCATGGCATTCTACCAAGGATGATAGACAGTGAAAGACTCTGTCTCAAAAAAAAAAGAAGGGGGGTGCGCAGTGGCTCACGCCTGTAATCCTAACACTCTGGGAGGCTGAGGCGGGTGGATTGCTTGAGTTCACAAGTTCAAGACCAGCCTAAGCCAGAGTGAGACCTCGTCTCTAAAAATAGCTGGATGTTGTGGTGGGTGCCTATAGTTCCAGGTATTTGGGAGGCTGAAGCAAGAGAATAGCTTAAGCCCAAGAGTCTGAGGCTGCTATGAGCTGTGATGCCATGGCAATCTACTGAGGTGACAAAGTGAGACTTTGTCTCAAAAAAAAAAAAAAAACTATCAAGGATTAGGAGAATCTTCAAGAGGTGAAAGAGTCAGAATTTGATAACTGACTATAGAAGAGTCCCTGATGATGCCCAGTATTCTGGCTTGGGTGACAGACAGATGGTGGTGATATTGACTGAGATGGAGAACATAGAGGGTGGTAGGCAGTGCAGGTGGGAAGAAGATCTTGGAGGAAGACAGTGAGTTTAATTTTGGACCTGTTGCATTTGAGGAGCCTGTGGGACATCCACATGGAGATGCTCAGCAGATATTCCAGGGTCTATGTCTGGAGCTCAGGAAAGAGAGCTGAGTTACAGGCAAAGACTTGGCAAGTTTATGCTTATGGTAAGAATAAGGTCACATAGAGAGTGTAGTATGAGAAGGACCAAACCCAGGGGTTAGCAACATGAGATTGAGGCAGAACATGAAGGGTTTGCCAAAGATACTGAGAAACAATGGTCATAGAGGGTGAAGCAAAACCAGGAGTGTATGATATCACACAGGTGCTCCAAGGGGTCATGGTCAGCAGCATAAAATTCTACTGATGGCCAGAGGACAAAAACTGAATGAAGAGTGTCTGTGGAGTCCATCAAGGAGAACACTGGTGCCCTTCCTATGAACCGGTCCAGTGGAATAGTGAATGTAGAAGGCTGAGAGTAAGTAAATGGAGAGAAAGTAGGTGACATCTTTAAGATGTTTGGCTATAAAGATAAAGTGATAGTTGGAGGTTGCTGAGCAGTGTCTTAGTTTGTTTAAGCTGTCAGAACCCTTTAAATGGGGTGATTTTTAAGTAATGAAAATGTATTTCTCACAGTTCTGGAGGTTGGGAAGTCCAAGATCAAGGAGCCAGCAGAGTCAGTGTCTGGTGAGGGCTGCTCTCTGCTTCATGGATGGTGTCTTTTATCAGTGTCCTCACATAGTGAGAGGGACCAACCAGTTTCCTCAGGCCTCTTTTATAAGAACACTAATCTCATTCATGAAGACTCTGCCCTCATGACCTAATTCCAAAAGCCCCCACCACTTAATACCATCACCTTGGGGAGTAGGTTTTAATATATGCCTCAGACGATAACAAGAAATAGGGGAGAATCTTGTTGCATTTTTTAAATCGGAGATATTTGAACACATTTGCCATCATTTATTGGTGAGAAGCAACTAGTAAAGGGTAAGAGGATGAAGGACTGGGAGAGGAACAGGATGGTCAACAGAGGAGGAGAAGAACTTCTGAACCCAGGGTCTGGGCTCCTGGGGTATCAGGTGAGAAAAAAGGTAGTTAAAAAAAAAAAAAAAGAAAAGAAAAAAGAGTGGCTCGGCGCCTATAGCTCAGCTGGCTAAGGCGCCAGCCATGTACACCTAAGGTGGCAGGTTCGAATCCCCAGCCCGACCCCGCCAAACAACAATGACGGCTGCAACCAAAAAATAGCCGGGCATTGTGGCGGGCACCTGTGGCCCCAGCTACTTGGGAGGCTGAGGCAGGAGACTCGCTTGAGCCCAGGAGTTGGAGGTTGCTGTGAGCTGTAATGCCACGGCACTCTGCCCAGGGGGACAGCTTGAGGCTCTGTCTCAAAAAAAAAAAAAAAAAAAAAGAGTGAAGTAAAGGTAAGTTTTTAGGCCAGACATAGTGGCTCATGCCTTTGGTCCCAGCTACTTGGGAGGCTGACACAGGAGGATGGTTTGAGCCCAGGAGTTCAAGGCTGCAGTGAGCTCTGATTGTGCCACAGCAGTCCAGCCTAGATGACAGACAAACAAACAAACACAAAGGTAAGTTTGCAGATTTAGCGTGTTGGGCAGGGCAAGCCTCATTTAAGGATGAGAGTGGTAAGAGAATTCTGTGAAGACGCCGGGATTGTAGGAGTGTGTGTGTTCACCACGGAACAGTACTGGGAGGCAGGATAGCTCAGGTCTTGGTGCTGCCTGGGATTCAAGCCTGGCATTTAGCTCTCTGAGAACGTTTCTTCTGTAAAATAGAGGTTTGTTCAAGTAAATACTTCTTGAGTGAAAGCTTTGTGCCGGTTGGCGTGGTGCAAGTTGAAAAGAAAGAAATAAGGGTGCGAGCAAGTGTCAACATTCTCCACCCAAATTGCACAACTCGCTCTCCTCCCTCTTGGGACAGTGGGGAGATTCATACACTCACGGTCCACTGTCTCTTCCTTCCCAGAAAGTGAAGTCCAGAAATGTCTCCAGGAGAAGACAGAGAATTTCAGGAACATTTTGAAGCTGGAAATTCCCGGGGAAGGAGAGGCCAGCTGCGCACACCCTTTCCTGCCACGGTTTCGCGCTGGCTGCGCAGGGAAGGGTGACGCTGCTCCGTCTCTCTCTGTCTCGCCCCCGCTGTTTTTCACTCCCGCTGGCAGGCGAGGCTCCGCCAGACGTGAAAGGCTGGAAAAGGAAAGTGCCAAGGATAAAAGCGAAGTTATTAATACTCCCAGGGAGAATCTGGGCTGCCTTCCCGGCCGTGGGCAGGAGGCCTCGGCAGATTGGGGAGTAGAGTCCAGAATCAGATCCCAGCGGTGGGGTCGCCTGCGTTCTCACCACCGTCGCCATTGTCACCGCCACCAGGGGGCAGTGTGGCCCCAGGGCAAGGGCATCTGCTTCGGGGCTCAAATCCCAACTCCACCGCTCATCAGCTGTGCGTCCTTTGAGGGATGGGTGGTGACGTCACTTTTCTCTGCCTCTGTTTCCCCTTTGTAAATGAAGGTAATCTTACCAGCAATATTGGCTCAAGTGAAGATTTAGTGAGCCACTCTGTCAGGGAGAGTACTTTGAGACCATGAAACGCTGTGAAGCCATCACCACTGCAGCCACAAAGGGTTGTCTTTACCACTGAGGTTTTTATTACCCTAGAAAGGCTGAGACTCACTCTGTTTCTCTTAGGATTGTCCTGTGACACAACATCCTGGGTTGTCCCCATTATTCATCCAGTGTCTCAGAGGAGGAAGAAAAATCAGAAGTCTATGCATTAGAGGAACCCAGAGCACTGAAAGGGAGGGAAGACTGGAGGGCAAGGAATGGCCAGTGGGAAGCTCTCTGAGGGTATGGCTAGCCTGCTGTTGCTCCTGGACCAAAGCCCCTGTGGAACCAGGATGCGCTCCTGACCATATCTGTATTCTTTCCAGGGCAGTCAGGAAACACTGGCCGGGGTGTGTACGTGTGTGTGGGGGGGATTGGAGGTAGTCCTTGAAAGACAAGGTGGAGAATGGCAGGAAGGGCATTTGAGCAGAGGGAAGTGCACACAGCAGGCACCAGGAAAGAATGTGCATGCTGTGTTCTGGGTGGGGGCCAGGTGGGTGAGGAAGGGAAGGTTGTGATGAGCATCATATATTAGGCTAAGAACTAAACTTGGCTGGGCACAGAAAGGTTAGAATTTGGAAAGATGGCACTTGTAGAAAGTGGAGGATGGATTAGAGGGGAAACTGGAGACACAGAAGGATCAGGAGGCCTTGCAGGGGTTCCTAGAGGGAAGAAGAGTGGGCTCTGAATTGAGGGAAGAGGAGAAGGAGATGGAGCAATGTGAAGTCATGGTTGCCTCACAGGCTATGGAGAGGGACCGGGGTGGGCTGACTCTGAAGAGGCTGGGGGCAGGTTTCCAGGAAACCAATGAGCTCTTTGCTGAGCCTGAGGTGTGGATGGTGGGGGGGGGGTAGGAACAGGTAGACCTGAGGGGGCTCATGAGGGGGTCCAGGCTGGAGCAGAGATCCTGAGGTCACCAAGTGGAGTTTAAGCTCTTCTTGTTGTAGGAAGGAAACCTGAGATTTGACCAGGAAAGTAACACGCCCAAGGTCACCCAGATAGCCTCAATAGAAGAGGCCTGGAACCCAGTCAAAGGCAATGGTAGCTCAGTACTTGAATATGTATTCAACTCCATGGCTTAGAGACTAGCATATGATGACTGAGTCCTCAAACTAGCCCCTTGAGACAGTTAGATGCCATGGTTAGGGTCTCAGATCACATTGTCTAGGTTAAAATCCTGGTTCCCTTTTACCAGCTGTGCAATCTTGGGCAAGTCTCTTAACCTCTCTGTGCCTCAACTTCCTCACCTGTAAATAGAGGTTTATAATATACTATTTGGAACTTTCCTTGAGATAATATAAATAGAGTACTTAGAACAGTGTCATGTAATGAATATCACTGATAATTGTTGCATTCATTTTATAGAGGAAACTGAGGCTTAGAAAATGAAGTAACTGTTTTATGCCACACAACTAATGTTGGCAGAGCCCAGGCCTAAATAAGTCAATCCAAAGACTCAATTGGTTTGCTTAAGCTGAACTGATTCCCATTGCTGGCTATTTCTGGAAGATGGTTGATGTCTTTAACTCAAGAGACTGGAGTTTCCAACTGAAGGACCCTTAGGAGGAGATTCTGGGGCCCTCTAGGCTCGCTGTCTGGGTCCAGCTCTGGTTCTGAAGCCTGTTTGCTAGACAAATCCACTTCTTCCTCTTGCGAGAGACCTGGCTCCATTTGAGAGACCTGGTCTCTCTCCTTCCTGGGGAAGTGCACCTGTGTTCCACCTAGAGAACCTTTCATGCCTCTCCCTCTCATTTAAAATATTTGTGGTGTTTATGAGTGTTATAACGTTGATAAGCATTGAATTTCTTTAAGTTGATATTGTAGTACCACAAAGCAATCAAATTATGTTATTATTGGTAGAAACAAGATAATATTGTAATTCCCAATCCTCATTTAAAAATCTGTTTCCTTGGCTGGTCACAGTGGCTCACACCTGTAATCCTAGCACTCTGGGAGGCGAAAGCGGGTGGATTGCTGGTCTCATGAGTTCAAGACTAGCCTGAGCAAGAGTGAGACCCTGTCTCTACTAAAAATAGAAAAACTGAGGCAAGAGGATTGCTTGAGCCCGAGTTGGAGGTTGCTGTGAGCTATGACTCCATAGCATTCTGTCTCAAAAAAAAAGTCTTTGCTCCCATCTTTTGGTAGGACCACAAGAGCTAATGGCTGAACCACTGCTTCATGAAGTATCAAGTCTGGGGTTACAGTTATTAATAATTTGTCTCCTGGGAGAGAGGACACAGGGGGTGCAGCAGAGGCTGGGAGGGGAGATGAGGTGGGAGTAGGAATGGGGGTGAGAGAGGGGAGGAAGTTGTGGGGAGTATGGGAGGGCATATCTGCCCCAGCTGGGGACAGTTGGGATAAGAGTCCCAGCTCCCTCAAGACTTTTCAACATTGCCCCCTGGGGGCAGAGAGCAGGCCTATTTCCTCCAAAATTCCCATTAGGCAGAAGGGGTGGGAGCTTGGGAGGACCACGGTCAGGAGGCTGAAGTAAGTGGGCCAGAAGGAGCCATTTCCTGCCCCCTTCCTGTCCACTCCACTTCACGTGTCTCTCCAATCCACCCCCACCTCTCCATCCCACCACTGCTGCCCTGATCTTGGCCACCAGTATCTCTTGCCTTGGCCATGCCCAGCCTCCCCCCGACTGCCAGTCTCACCCCCATCCCATCTTCCTGTGAGCCAGAGGGAACTTTCTAACCCTTAAACCCCACCATACCCCTGTCTGCATAAAACCCTGCCCCAGCTCCCAGTACATCAGGACAAACCATCTTTCTCAGCCTGACATCGACAGCCCGTTCCCTCTGTGCACCACATTGCGGGAGATCACATCCTCACTTGTGAGTGAGACATTGTGGGGACCATTAAGAGCAAGGCTCAGGGGCAGGACTCCTTGGGTGTGACTGTTGTGTCCTCTCCACTTGGTAGCTGTGCTACTTAACTCACACAACACAAAAGTTGCCTTCTTAACCATTGTTAAGTGTACAGTTAATTCAGCAGCGTTAAGCATGAAACATTCACACTGCTGTGTGACTATCACCCCACCATCCATCTCCAGACCTTTTTCATCTTTCCAAATTGGGACTCCATACCCATGTGTTACCCAACTCTTTATGCCTCTGAAGGATGGGCCGAGTAAATGTGTTGCTGTGCACAGTGCCTGGGAGGTGGGTGATGGGTATTCAGCCATCGCTGTTGTTTTCTCCTCTTGAGGAAACTGCTCTGGAAGGTAACTGCGGCAGCGCTGCATGGCGGGGAGCTCCAGAAAGCTGCAGTCTGCTACTGCCCAGGAGTCATTTTTGGGGCTGGGGCAGAGTTTTTGACAGCTGCTAAGGAGGATGAGTCACTTCCTCTCCCAATGGGGTCATGAGCCTGGGGATGGGGAAGGCAGGAGGCCAGGTGAATGGGGCAGCTGTCCCAGAGGCAGCTGCTTCTCCACAGCAACTCTGGTGACAACTTCGTGGCCAGGAGACTCTGTCTGACACGGGTGCAATTCTGTGCCAGCGTAGGACCCCCCAACTTGCCCCTGTTCTAACTTGTTTTCATCAGTGCCTCTTGATTCAGAGCATATTAGTTTGCAGTTTTCTTAATTCTCTCCTTCTAATATTATGGCCTAAACCAAGGGCGAGGAGCACCTGTACAGTTAGGGCCATATGGGGCTTTCTAGGTCCTTAAGTGTGGCCTTCTGACTGCATCCAAATTTTATAGAACAAATCCTTTTATTTTTTCTTTTCTTTTCTTTTCTTTTTTGAGACCAAGTCTCATTATGTAGCCCTCAGTAGAGTGCAGTGGCATCACAGCTCACAGCAACCTCAGACTCTTGGGCTTCAGCGATTCTCTTGCCTGAGCCTCCCAAGTAGCTGGGATTACAGGCACCCGCCACAATGCCGGGCTATTTTTTGTTTTTGTTGTTGCCATTGTCATTATTTAATTGTTGCCATTGTCATTATTTAACTGGTTCAAACCTGCAAGCCTGGGTGTATGTGGCCATTGCTGTACCCTCTGAGCTATGGGCACCGTCAAATCCTTTTATTTTTATTAACACATGTTTTGTTCATCTTTTTTACTTTTATTTTATTTTAAAATGAACATACTTAAAATACTAAAGAATACTGGCCTGCTGCCTGTAGCTCAAGCAGCTAAGGCACCAGCCACATACACCAGAGCTGGCAGGTTCAAATCCAGCCTGGGCCTGCCAAACAACAATGACAACTACAACTAAAAAATAGCCGGGCATTGTGGTGGGTGCCTGTAGTCCTAGCTACTTGAGAGACTGAGGCAAGAGAATCATTTAAGCCCAGGAGTTGGAGGTTACTGTGAGCTATAATGTCATGGCACTCTATCCAGGGTAACAGCTTGAGGCTCTGTCTCAAAAAAAAACCCCAACAAACTAAAGAATAAAATAAGTTTCAACAAAATAATCCTCCCAGATTGCCCAGCACAGTTAGAATATGAGTAAACCACAAGGGCTAAAGTGATGGCTGCTGTGCTCCTGGATTTAGTTCTAACCTCCCCCCACCTGACTGCAGCCACAAGGCTGCTTGGTGAGAGATTTGGGGGGTCGAGTATGCTAGGCTGTTTTCAGTTTTTGACATCGGTGCACTGTGCTTCTGTTCGAAGTGAAATTTGTAAATAGTTGCAAAGCTCAACAGCATTTTTAAATTCTGTCTGCTTAACAGCCCATCATGTCAAAGAAGACAAAGACGACCAAGAGAACGCTAAAGAAGGAAACGGATTTTTTGTTGTTGTTGTTTGAGACAGAATCTCACTTTGTTACCCTTAGAAGAGTGCCATGGCATCATGGCTCATAGCAACCTCAAACTCTTGGGCTCAAGAGATTCTCTTCCCTCAGCCTCCTGAATAGCTGGGACTACAGGTGTGAACCATTGCGCCTGGCTGGCAAAGACCATTTTACAATAAGGAAACTGAGGACCAGGCAGGGAATGGGAGCTGACCAATGGCAGCATGTTGATGGCCGAGCCAGGGCTAGGGGCCATGGGCTGCCAGTGCCCAGTCTGGAGGCACAGCTCTGTAGCACCTGTGGAACCATGGCTGCTCACGAGCCCTGGCCTGCCTGCTGAGCCCGTTTTGCCCCTGAGCTCCCTGCCACCTCAGGGGGTTACCCGGCAATTTATCCCTATGGTTTTGTCATTCAGGTCAAACTGACCTGACACCAGCCTGTTATGATGTACTCCCTCCTCATCCTCAGCTCCTAGAATTACAAGAGTCATCCCTATCACCACCAGTGACAAATCAATAACAGCTTGTGTCTGCCCAGCTCTCTGAAAGTGCTGGTCCATCCAGCAACTCATCTGAGCCTTATGACAGCCCTGGGAAGGCATTTCACAGACAAAGGCACTGAGGATCAGAGAGGGCAAGGGCCTAGCCCCACCGAGGCCCACACTGTCTCCCAGGAGAGAGAAGCTGTGCACATACCAAGGAGAAGACAGGGCACGAGTCTTCCAGGGGGTCTCTTAGCCCTATTTTACAGATGAGGAAATAGCCTCAGAGAGCTTCTTACTGAGTCAGGAGTGAAGTGTCTGACACCCAAGCTCACTCTTTCTGGGAACAGGCTGCACTGTTTCCAGTACAGTACATATTCTCTCCAGGCTAGAGAGCGGGTCTCATGGGATATAGGGGCAAATGGGCCCAGGGCAGGGCCACTGCTGGGACAGAAGAGCCTCCAGTAGGGGGAAGGCAGCTTCCCAAAGGAGTTGTTGGAGGAAGGAAGGAACCTGGGGGAGCCGGGCAGGGGCTGTACATGGCTGGGTGGGCCAGTGGCTGTGTTGAGTCAAGGTGGGTAGAGTTGCCCAACCTGGACACCCACTGGATGCACACCTGGCCTGGGTCAGAGATGAGCCGTGTTCTAATGGAGGAGCCATGCCAACAAAGAGAGGGAAAGGCGCGGTGCCCATAGCTCAGTGGGTAGGGCGCCAGCCACATGCACTGGGGCTCGGCGGGTTCAAACCCAGCCCAGGCCTGCTAAAAACAACAATGACAACTACAACCAAAAAATAGCCAGGCATTGTGGCAGGTGCCTGTAGTCCCAGCTACTTGGGAGGCTGAGGCAAGAGAATCTCTTAAGCCCAAGAGTTTGAGGTTGCTGTGAGCAGTGATGCCATGGCACTCTACCGAGGGCAACATAGTGAGAGTCTGTCTCAAACAAACCAAAAAAAAAAAAAAAAAAAAAACTAAAAAAGAGAGGGAAAACCTGCAAGGCTTGGCAGGATGGGGTCTGTTTCTCAGACAGTGACTCTCCTGGGGTCACCACACTCTCCAGGCCTCAGTCTCCCAATCTGAGGAAAAGAGGAGTTGAATTAAATGAGTTTCACGTTCCTTCCCTAAAAGAATTACGGGTATATTTCACCTTCAAGTGAGAATAGGAAAACATGTTTCACGTAAGTATATTTACTTTACTAATTACTGTTAATTAAGTGGAAGTGGGTCATCATAAAGTACCATTTGTCTATTCTTGCCCTTGGAGAGTTTATGTCCTGCTGCTCAACGTGTAGCCCTGGGAAAGTCACGTCAGCCTCTGTGAGTGGCAGTATCCTCATGAGTGAAGTAAATATGGCATTGCCTTCCTCAGGTAGAGTCACTGAGCCACCCATGGGAGTCCTAAAGGCAGGGGTCTGGCCCCAAGGCAGCATCTGGGGGTGGGGAAGGCATAGGCTGTGATTTAGGACTAACTTCACTTGTCTGCAGTGTCAAGGGCTCATTTATAGATATCCGTTCCCTGGCTGCCAGGCCAGGGGGAAGTGGGAGCAAAGATGCTGAAGAAGCAGTTTGGAGCCTTTTACAGGAAAAAGCCTCTGGTCACTCTTCCCCTTCTCCCCCCTTCCCCAACCCCTGCTGCCCCATGTTCTGGGCAGTCCTTCTGTGATCCTCAGGACAGTCCTAAGGTGTGTGGTTTCAGGTCATGATGTCCATTTAACAGATGTGAAGACTGAGACCCAGACAGGACAAAGGATTTGTCCAAAGTCTCACAGGGCTGTGGCAGAACTGGAGTCAGAATTGAGGTCTCAAACCTGGAGCTTAGCATTCTTCCCTTATGCCTAAAAGCAGATAGTTCTATAAAGTGAAAAGTCTCCTGTTTTGCCTGGTTTACAAAAAGATATTTCCCTAAGTGGGTTGACTTAAAGTAGGAAGGGCTTGGTTTCTGCAAACAGCCCACAGTTTTAGAGACAGCATCAGGCTTAGCACGAGACATGCTCTGTGATCATCAGGGGCCCTGGAAACTGCAGAATTTGGCAGACTGTGCCAGGCTTTGCCAACAGCCTAGGACTCTAAAAAAAGGCATCAAGTTTTGCAAACTGTGGGAATCCACAGATGGTGTTGAGATCCACACACAGCATGGCATTTTGTAAAATGCCCAGGGCGTGGCAAACACCACATGCTGGCAAGTGGCAAAGCCAAGGTGCAAACTGCTGCGGTCAGACCTCAAGCCTGGGCTACTCAGAGTGGGATGTCCCTGTAGGGTTAACCCAGGAGCCAATGTGAAGACCTGTTAGCCTGGTTCCCAGAGGCTCCTGGATACCTCACTCCTGCTCCAGTTCCACGGCTCTGAGCTCAGCGATATTCTTAGACCAGCTTTGCCATCCTGGGGAGGTTGAGGTAATAAATGAAACTGCTGAGGGTGGAGGGTACTGTACATGCCAGGCCCTGTGGGCCCATGTTCTGTTTGGCTCCAAGGCCCCACACTAGGGCCTCAGTTCAGAAAACTCTGGGGATTTCCCGTTGGCCCTCTACTCCCCTTCCTCCCTTCACCTAGATGGCTGTTGTCTTATCACCCAGACAGACTTAGCCAGTCAAGCTGGTCTCTCTATATACCCAGCCCAGTCCATACCTAGAACTTCTTCAATCTCTGGGGCAAATATGGGGAGCTACAGAGCTTTCAAAAAGTCTAAAGCAGCGTTTTTCAACGTTTTTAATCTCGTAGCACACTTGAACCTATAATTAAACCTCTGCAGCATACTTAAATCACGTTGATCAAAAAAAAAAAAAAAAAAGAGTAAAGAGGGACTCACATTTGACGTGGCTGGACTGAGACCCAGATAGGAGAATTTTTTAAAAGGTTCACAGTGGTTCTCAGCCAGGGATGGATATTGGAATCATCTGGGGACCTCTGATGACAGCTGATGCTCCACCTAGGCCCACCCCAGAGATTGTTATTAGTTGGGGATGGTGCCACCAGAACTGATGCTTAACTATAATAATGGAGTCATTACTTGTGGCATCTTGATTCAAGAACCATCTCTCAACAAAGTTTCCTTTAAACAAAGCTCAGAGAGGACACAGGCCTAAGTGGAAGATTAAGTGGCCATATGGGAGTCACCATGACATGGTCTCCTCAGACAGAGTCTTCATGAGCCCTCAGCGGGGAGACTACCTTTCTCTGGAAGGGAAAAAGAAGATACAATCTCAAGCAGGGAAAGCTGTGGAAGAGAATTAATTGCATACAGAAAGAAAAGGAGCTGTGGTAGCGTCTAAGCAGCTTTCCCGATATGGCCTCTGCAGTCCATTCACTTCATTAAACGAGATAGCTTGGGTGGCCACATACACCGAGGCTGGTGGGTTCGAGCCCAGCCCCGGGCAGACTGAACACAACAATGACAACAGCAACCACAAAAAAGTAGCTGGTCCCAGCTACTTGGGAGGCTGAGGCAAGAGAATCGCTTAAGCCCAAGAGTTTGAGGTTGCTGTGAGCTGTGATGCCACAGCACTCTACCAGGGCAACAGCTTGAGACACTGTCTCAAAAAAATATATATGAATAAATAAATAAATAATAAAAGAGATAGCTTCGCCTCACTTTTTCTCATCCTGGGAATTCTGAACAAATGAGCCTTGGCTGCTCTCTTCTGATTATAACTATGGGAGTATGCTATAGTAGGTGACATCATCCACAGGGGGCGGGTAGAGTGGAGGAAATATTGACATCCTCCTTTGACTCTATCTGAACCAGCTGTTGATCTGAAGTTCTACAGACTTAACATTTTGGAGTGTGCAGGAGATGCACACCATGTTAAGAGACCCTGCATCTTCATCTTCTTGCTAGCAAATGAAGTTATTCCAAATCCAAGAAGACACTTTCTGAGCATGGCAGTCAGTCATCGCTCACTCTTTAGTTATTGTATGTATTTTTGATGAGTAAACAAGAAAACATTTTTCATGTGTTTCACTTCAACTGGTACGTTTTAATTAATACCTTATACTTTTTAAATTTTCATGTAGTTTATTAATTGTCCTTATTTACTAACTTCAACTTGCTTATGACGATAACATATAGATAATAGATTTAAGTAAAAAATAGGGATAAGAAGAAATAAACTACTATTTTTCGAATGTCTATTATGTGTTAGCTACTGAGCTACCTTTTTTTGAACATGAGAATGATTCATATTTGAGACAGGACAATTGAAGCTATTTTATTTTATTTTATTTTTTAATTAATTTTTATTAAACCATAACTTTGTACATTGGTGCATTTATGTGAAGCTATTTTATACAGAAGATTCTCTCTCACACACACACACACAATCTTCTATACATTATTTACACACACCTTTGAAACGTCTTCATATGAACTAGTACATAGCCCATAAACCCGAGAATCCTAAAATATCTTTGTTACCAATTTATTGTTTCATGGTGTTTTCTTCCTAAACTTTAGCCTCAATCCCTATTCCTATAGCTTTAAGTCACCTCTGAATTTGTTCTGAATACAGAGGCACACTGCTTCTTCATTCAAGGGAGAAAAGATATACATTTTTTTTTTTACAATGTTACATGACAAATAACTTCAGTCAATTCTTTGCTTGGTGCTCAAAGCTATTATGACAGCTACCGATGTTTTAACCAGTTAATTGGCTAGGAATATTGTCTTCCTTTTTGTCTTTCATCTTGGTAGGTCTTAGTATGTTGACCAAACTTTGAAAGTTAAAATTATCACTTTGGTTTTCCATTTCTTTTTTTTTGGCCGGGGCTGCGTTTGAACCTGCCATGTCTGGCATATGGGGCCGGTGCCTTACTCCTTTGAGCCACAGGCGCCGCCCAGTTTTTCGTTTCTAATTCAATCTGTTAACCAATAAAACTTTACTTTAAAAAAAAAGAGTAAAAATAATATATTTACTATGCTTTGAACTTCTTTTCAAAAATAATTTAATTAAGGAATTTAAAATTTTTTCATGGTACCCCAGTGTGCCACAGCTCACTGGTTAAAAATCACTGGTCTGGAAAGGGACATTTCCTCTCTCCGTGTCCTTGCCATTTGGCGTCTGGGAGGTTGCACCTCTGCCGATCTCTGTGAGGACTCACAATGCTGACTTTAGTGTGAAGGATTTGGAGAGAGACCCAGTTTTGGTTTGCTCAAGTAAGATCAGGGTCTGAGCTTTCTGTCCAAGCCAACAACTGACTTTTCCCAGTGCAGTGCTAACGCGTTCACATTTCTGATTTCTCAAAGACTCATTCATTCATGTAATAAGTATCTACTGAATGCCTTCTAAATGCTCAGGAGATCTGTGATTCTTTCAAACTTGCTACTGGCACAGTCATATAGCAAGTGGGGCTGATAGGTGCTTCTCTGTTATGACACCTCAAAAGTTAGCCTCCAGCTTTCATCCCCATTTCATGCAAAGACTTTATTCCTGCGATGGGGTGATGGGGTCAGGTTCACTGCTGCATCTTGGAATTGAGGAAACCAGAGATCTTCCTCCAATATGACAGCTTGGTGGTGGTGAAAGCCTGGTTCTAGCTTCAGAGGTTCAAGGCATTGTTGTGCCCAGGAGTTCCACAAAGACCATACTGCTGAACAAGTTAAATTTAAAGGAGTCCTTTTATTGAAGAGCTGGCTGGTGACTGCCTCCGTGTCCCAAATGGGGTTTCTGAGAGCAGCCCCAAGTGCTTAAGGGGTCAGGTTTTTAAGGCTTAGTCTGTATCCTGGTTGGCACACAGGCTGTCCAGGTGTATCCAGGTAAGGTAGCAAGCAAGCATTGTACAGAAGCAGAATTTTGTGGTTAGTTAGTCATGCATTTTTGTTTTCATATTTTCCCCTGTACATCTTAGTTTCAGTACTTTCCCCCTATACATCTTAGTTTCAGTACTTTCCCCACCTGGTATTGTTTAAAAGTCAGTCCAGGAACAATTGGTACCTCCCGGTCTGTTTCCCAGGGAGTAAGCCAAGCAAGAAATTTGGAGTGAAACAAGAAATTAATTAGTACTTTCCCATCCCATCACTTGGGAGTGAACTAGACTTCTTTCTTTTTCTTCTTCTTCTTCTCCTTTTTTTTTTTTTTTTTTTTTTTTTTTTTTTTTTTTTTGTTGAAAGCTTACAGTCCGGAAATTTGCCAGGAATTAACTGGTATTTTTCCATTATAGCCTAGGCCTGGCACCTTTCTGTCTGAGCCTCAGCCCTCTAGGCCTAACAGCATGGCCTGGACATGGACATCTACTAGCTAGGCAATCTCTGGCAAGTCACCAAGACCCAGTGCCTCATCCATAAAATAGGGGAGTAAATACCTGACCTCTAGGACAGATGAGGGGGCCCAGTGGGACCTCACATGTGAAAGTGCTGGGAAGGGCAAACGGGTTTAGTTCTGGGCCCGCCTCTGCCACTCCCTGCTCTGAGCTTCAGGCCTTCAGGCTTAGGCCCCTTGCTGACTAAACTTTCACAGTAGCTCTGAGAAGGGAGGATTCTCGTCCCCTCTTTATAGGGAATTGGTGTTGACCAGCCAATGACAGCTGCGATGGGACTCAGGTCTGTCTGGCTCCAAAGCCTGAAAAACTCTGCAGATGTCAGATTTACCCTTCTGCCCTCCTCCCGCCCTCTGCCTAGGCAGCTGTACCTGGCAGAGCTTCTGCCTGGGCTCCTCTGCCCTCTTCCCTCCCTCTGCCTAGACAGCTATAACAGGCAGAGCTTCTGCCTGGGCTCCTCTGCCCTCTTCCCTCCCTCTGCCTAGATAGCTCTAATAGGCAGAGCTTCTGCCTGGGCTCCCTAAGCAGGCTGGCCACTGTGATTCCCAGTGGACAGTGACCCTCCTGATAACTCCTTACTCTGGATTCTCAGAGCTCAGAGAGGAAATGGGGTGTTTGCTGAGAGGGGGTGAGGGATTAAAGGGACAATGGCTCAGTGGGGAAAAAAGGGTTCTCCACAGGGCTCATGATGGGACAGAAGTTCTGTGAGGGGAACAAGGGCTTGGCAGGAGAAGGGGCTCAGATTGAAAATGGAGGTACTGGCAGGGTGCAGTGACTCATTACCATAATCCTAGCACTCTAGGAGGTGTAGGCAGGAGGATCCCTTGAGCTCAGGAGCTCAGCCTGAGCAAGAGTGAAACCCCATCTCTACTAAAAATAGGGGGAAAGGAAAAGAAAAGGAAATGGAGTGCAGTGAGCAGATTGAAGGATCAGGGCTGAATAACCCTGGGGCTTGGGGTGGCCCATCGGCATCCCCTGGGGCCCACCTCTCCACTGCTCACAGAGCAGGAGGAAATAGCCAAGGGAAAGGCCGAGAAGGGAACACAGAGTCGGAGCCACAGGGAGGCGGGTGCAGCTTCCTCCCAGTGGGAGGCTGGACTGAAACCAAGCCAACCTCCTATATATCTCTGGAGCCAGGGCAGAGAGACAGAAGCAGCAAGTTACCAGAGAGACAGACACTTGGAGTTTGGGGCTGACTTGGAGCAGGACTCCCTAGCCCAAACCTGGACGAGGGTGCTGTCCAGTGTGACCCAGTGCCTGGAGTTTGTGCCTTTGCACACCCCTGCTGTGGCTGACCAGCTGCTGCCTCCAGGAGCCCCTGGGAGGCCCGCACCTTTTGCCCTGCTGAGTTTCCTTTGCCCTGCTGAACTTCAGGGCCTGAGATTTAATTAGGTGCTGGGACTCCCGGCGGCCCAGCAGGCGTGGGACCCAGGGTAGGTAAGTTTGGATGGAGTAAGGAAGGGGCATCTGGAGGGAATCTGGGGCCCCATTCCTAGAGGGAATAGCAAGACTATAAAGCCGAAGTGGGTGTACAGGGGTGGGACAGGGTCTAACAGCAATCTGCAGAGAGCCAGGCATGTGGCTGGAGCCACGTGTAGGTGTGTTGAAAGAGTGAATGATCGGAGGAGTGGAAAGGGCCAAACCTCCCTGATGGGTCAGAGATATAGAGAACAAGAGAAAGACAGGCCCCCAACCATCACCAAGCCCTGTTTCCACTCTCCGAGGGAGACAGAGCAGAACAGAGAGAGAGAAAGAAGTGTAGTAAGAGACAAAGTGCAGTGACAGGTCTCAGATAGAGCTGGAGAGAGGGATGGAGCCACAGATAAAGACAAATTTCAACAGGTGTCAGCAGGAGAATGCAGGGGAAAGGGGGGGAGCAACTCTGAAGCGACAAGAAGCAGGAGTGAGAATGAGAATCAGAAGGGGCAGGCCAGGGAGGAGCAGACACAGACCCGCAGACAGTGTTAGAAGGAGCCGCACAGGAGAGAAGGGGCTTCAGAGAGGCCGGCAGAGACCTACAAGGGCTGGCTGTGGGGTGGTGAGGAAGCCAGAGGGGAGATGTCTTGAAGCCCAGGTTGAAGGGTGACAAGGAAGCGCCATGTGTCGGGGCAGTGTTTCTGGGACAAAAGCCTGGCTGGAGGTGGGTGTTGGAAGAAATGAAGAGTCTTTAGATAGGGAGGAACTGGGCTGGATGCCCTGCAGCACTCACCTCTGGCCTCCCTCCCACTATCTGTCCTGCCCTCCCTGTGTTGGCCTCACCCACTCAAGCAAGGCTGGGCTTGCATGTGGGTGCTGGGGAGCAAGGGCTTCTTAGAGTACTAAGGTTGGCTGGGCTGCAGCCACAGGGACTCCAGGAGGATGCAGCCACAGCTTGGGTACTGTGCTATGGCAGGAAGGGTGGGGTGGAAGCTTTCTCTCAGGGGACCTGACAGGACAGATGAGAATAAGGTCAGATTTGGGTTGGGTTGGTTTGAGGTAGGTGAGATGAAAGGGCCATGAACAAAGCAAATTCCCAGTCAGCCTTGGCTTGCTATTGGATAGGAGGGTTGGGTGGGAAGCAGCTAGAAACTATGGATGTACTGCTTCTGTCCCCCAGCTCCCACTACCTCTCACGACTATTTTTCTTGGCCCTAAGGGGCCAACCTCCGGACTATTCTCTACTATCCCCCTAACCTCCCACACATATGGGACACTGACCTCAAAATCTGTACCTGGGACTACCAGAAGCCACTCTACTCTAGCCTTGCTTCCTAGCCCCAACCTGGGCTGTGGCCAGGCTCATGAGGCATTGAGGGATGTGGGAACACAGGGAGGGGCAGGATATGGAGCCTGGAGTCTGTGGCCTGGAAGAGTCCCAGACCCAGCCCATCAAAGGAGAGGGGACAATTGTCCCAGCCAGGGGCAGACACCAGAGAAGAGTGAGGATCAGATCTGGCTCTAGCAGAGCCCCTCCACCAACCCTGCATGTGCCCTTAGGCAACAGGCAGAGCATCCCTGTCTATGCGAGGACAGGCCATTTGCACAGTGGGATTCAGAGACGCCACTTTCCCACCTCTGCACCTTTGCTCAGGAAGGCCCAGCCCTCATCCCACTCTGGTGAAATTTGCATTGTTCTCCAACTCTTCCAAATGCCACCTCCTTCAGGAAGCCCTCCTGATTCTCCTAGCTGGAGGTAAGCTCTCCTGCTAGCTCCCATATGCTGTTTGACCCTCTATTGTGGTTCATCCTTCCTTGTTTCCAGTGTTCTTGCTGTTGCTGCCTCCCACTCTTCTGCATCCACATGTGAGCCATTCTAGGGCACATAGGAGGGGCAAGGGAAAGAACCTGGGGTTCAGATCCCAGCTCTGCATCACTAGCTTTATGAGAATTCAGGGAAACATACTCACCCTTTTTAGTAGGTGAGGAAACAGATGGTCACAGAGGGCAAGTGACTAGCCCAAGGTCACCTAACAAGTAAGCAGCAGAGTGGAGGCCAGAACCCAGGTCTGCCTGATGCCAAAGCTCTTTCCTCTCTGTGCCATTGTCTTTAGGCTTTCTCTTCCCTTTCACAGACCCCACACAGGATGAGCATTCCAGGGGAGGAGAGAGCATTGCAAATGCTTGGAGAAGTGATTGTACCTGGCAATGTGTATGTGAGGACAGTGAGCTGCTGGTGCAGTTGGAGCAGGGGGTTACCAGGGAATGTCATGGGAAATTAAGCCAAAGAAGTTGGTGGGGTCCAAGCTCAAGGATCTTATAGGACAGGTTAGGCATATGGACTTTCTGTCAGAGGCAATGGGGGGGGGCAGTGGCTATGCTTTGGTGGCCTAGAGAATTTGTGTCCCAGAAATATCCGTAATAGCTCTGCTCATGCATGTAGCACTCTTTTGAGTACAAAATACTGTGATCTGCATTTTATAAGTGAGGAAACTAAGGCGCAGAGGAGTCCAGTTACGACTCAAGACCATGCAGCTAGTCAGCACAGAGCCAGAGCTCAAACTCAAGCCCAACACTCCAGTAAGGGCCTTTTCTTGCCTTCCCTTGTCCTTGTTTCCTAACAAGTCTGTACTGAAGACTCTAATGTGTCCAGCTTGTGCCTGGTGAACACAGGCTAGAGGGGGCTGGATCTGTAAGGAACATGCCCTAGTCCCTCTCTAAACCCTTGGGTCTCTGGTGCCAAAACAGCTTTAAGACAATTATCTGGATTCTCTGGTGTTTGGAGGACTGGAGATTAATAGTATGGAATGAGATGGGACAATATGGACCTCTTGAAGGGCCAGTTTAAGCCCAGGGAGGGGAAGGGAAGGCAGCATGGCCTTGGGCCAATAGCTGTGTATCACTAAGCCTCAAGCTCCTGGTTTTAGGCCTAAGGAGACTGGTCTGAGCCCCCCCCCAATAGGCTCAGTGCTCATCCCCCCACCCCCAGACTGTAGTCACTGTTTTTAAGGTCATCCTGGATCTAGCCAGGGCCAGAACTGGGAACAGAAAGTCCCAGCATGGAGTTCCTAACCCAGCTTGGAAATTACCAGAAACTGCCTGGCCCTTTCCCCGACCCTGCCACATCTTCCTCAAGAAGCAACAGCTGGAAGGCCCACAACAGCTGGACCTCAAACATACTATTGTCCTCTCAATAGACCACCCAAGGGTCCTGCTAGAAGGAGTTTCCCTAAAATGACAGCCAAGGTCAAAGCCTGGAGACTCCCTGCTGCCCCCTGCTGGGCTAGGTTGACCAGCGAGCTGAAATGCTCAGGGCCCCACATAGCCCCCATCCCACCAAGGCCCACCGTGGCCACCACCCTCCCACAGCCCTACCCCCAGCCTTCTCTTCTCCCTCATTCAGTTTAGCTCCACTCAGTAATCACGTTCTCAAGCTGGGCCAGGCCTTGAAAGATAAGTGGTTTGCTGGGGAGGAATGACACTCCAAGCTGAGAGTACAGCATGTGCAAAGGCTTAGAGGTGGAAAAGAACAGGATGAATCTGGGGAATAGCAAGAATTTGTAGAAGCCAGAGAATACTGTTCACCAGGGGTGGGCGTCCTTTGCAGATGAGGCCAGGAGCAGGCAGTGGAGGTGGGACAAACCATTGTTGAGGCCCCAGTGTACCAAGCAAAGGCTGTTTCCCTCTAATCCTATCCAACATGCTGTGAGGCACTATTCTTTCATTTACAGAAAAGGAAATTAAGGCTTAACGAAGCTAAATCAGCTGCCAAGGTCGCACAGATACAACATTGGCAAAACAAATATTTGAATCCAAAGTCTTTTGACACAGAGGGTTTCAGCAGGGACTTAACACGTTCCATCAGGACAAGAGGCCAGTATGACCTCTGCCCTGGGGGAGTTTACTATCTAATAGGGCTGAATTAGAGACACACAGATAATGCAAGAGAGAGATCAGCTGTGCTATAGCCTAGAGAAGGGCTGAGGGAATCGGCCTGGGAGGGGTTTCTATAGAAGGAAAGATGGTTGATTTGGGCTGCAGGACCAAGGATCAGCAGGCTGAGGGCACAAGGGAAACCCAGTAGGAGGGGTGTGCAGCAGGAGCTAGCTGCACTGGGGCTGGTGCCTCTCACCCCGACACCTCTGGAGGTGTCTGATATCATCTAGTGGGATGGAGTGCTCAACATCTGCAGCGGGGAATATTTCCCTTCCCAGGCTTAAGCAGCAGACATGTTAGTGCTGGATGCTGGCTTTTCCAGTGGGTTGCCTGGAACCCAACCTTTTGTGCCTCTCTCCTCAGTTGGGGCACAGGGTGGGGACTTACTCTTGCTGGGCAACTTTGGCCACTTGCAGTTTCTGTGATCTTTCTACACATGCCTCCCAGACTCACAGAGCTCCATCTCTAGCACCTTTCCTCTCTCCTAGAGCCCATGGCCTCCTAGGCATTGCTCCCTGGGGGCCTCTCAGCCATCCGAACCTCACCATACCCAATGTCGAATTCACACCATCCTATGATCCTGGATTTTTATAATTGTATACCCGTGCCCTGGCATGGTGGCTCATGCCTATAATTCCAGCATTTTGGGAGGCCAAGATAGGAGAATTGCTTTTGGACAGGAGTTCAAGAATACCCTGGTCAAGACAGTGAGACCCTGTGTCTACAATCAAGTAAAATTTGGGTGGGCATCCTGGTAGGTACTTGTAGTCCCAGCTACTCAGGAGGCTGAGGCAGGAGGATCACTTGAATCCAGGAGCTTGAGGCTGTACCACTGTACTCCAACCTGGATGACAGAGAGGGACCTTATCTCTAAAACAAAACAAAAATAAATAAGTATATAAACAAATATATATATTTGGTGCACCCAGAGGGAAAGCTGTGCTTCTATGCCTCAAATTTGATGACCATGACCTGCAACCACACCCAAGCAGCCTTCAGCAAGTAAATTCATTGTGGTGGGGTTATAAAAGGTTGATTTTACACCTTTCAGGGAGACAGAAATTACAGGTAAAGTCATAAATCTATACATGGAAGGACAGAAGACATATGTACATTGGTTTGGCCTGAAAAGGTGGGACATCCCCAAGGTGGGGGAGACTTACAGGTTATAGGTG
This sequence comes from Otolemur garnettii, assembly GCF_000181295.1. Lineage (NCBI taxonomy): Eukaryota > Metazoa > Chordata > Mammalia > Primates > Galagidae > Otolemur > Otolemur garnettii. The sequence goes on along the minus strand of NW_003852396.1, from coordinate 27,243,302 downwards.
GATTTAAAGACTCTTCAGTTGACAATCAGCTGAAAGTTGGGCTTTTGTCTAATAGACCAGGAGTCAGAGAAAAGGAACACTTGAGTTAAAGACTAGGGTCTGTGAATCGGAGACAAACTCTCTGACTTAAGGCCAGAGTCAAGTGGTTTGTAATGTTTATTGAAATCCAGCAGGTAGGTGTTGTATAGCCTTTGGCCTGTTACTGAGTCTCAAAGGATGTGTCTAAGAAGGGGGGGGCACCAATGGGTAGGGCACCGGTGCCTGTGGCTCAGTGAGTAGGGCACCAACCCCATATACTGAGGGTGGCGGGTTCAAACCCGGCCCCAGCCAGCTAAAACAGCAGTGACAACTACAACAAAAAATAGCTGAGTGTTGTAGCTGGCACCTATAGTCCCAGCTACTCAGGAGGTTGAGGCAAAAGAATCGCCTAAGCCAAGAGTTGGAGGTTGCTGTGAGCTGTGATGCTATGGCACTCTACCAAGGGTGATATAGTGAGACTCTGTCTCAAAAAAAATACCCAAAAAGCCAAAAAAAGGAAGGGATGGGGGCTTGATGGGTTCTGTCTGATCTCCTTTCTTGTAGTTAACAACTCAGTTTTAGGGAATCCCCAGGGCCAAGGGGAGGTCCAGTCAGTCAGCCTCCGGGAGGAACCTTAAGATTTAATTTTAGTTCCCAATCCCCACAGCTGATTTTCTGCCTGGCCCTGGGGACCCCTCTCCCTACTCATGACTCTACATCCCCAATGCCACTACCTAGCCAGCCCCACTACCATTCTCTCCCCTGGACCTCACTCCTGCTTTCTTCCCAGCCTCTGCTGCCAGCCTGGCTTCTCCACTCTCCCCTACAGTCATGTTGTTCTTCCCAGAGGCCATATATGACCTCCTCCAAGGCCTGGGGACAAAGCCTGAACTTCAGGCTTGTATTTAAGCCTGGTCCCTCCACCTTCCCCAGCCTCACCTCCTACCTCCATCTTAGTGCTCCAACCTTGTCAAACTATTGTCCCTGAACAATCTTTCACTTTCACTTTCATATTTATGTCCTTTTCTTGGATTTTTCTTCAGGATAGCCTTCCAGAATGTTCCAGTTTAGCCTAGGGCTTTTCTGCTGCATTTGCAGTCTTCACACTCCCTGTATCACAGCGCTGAGCACCAATGATGGTGATTCTGTGCTCAGAGTCAGCTGCAGCCTCCCATACAGGGCAGGGCCTGGGGCTGCTTGCTTCTGAGTGTCCAGTGGATTGGCTCCAAGAGCTGTCACAGTGTGTGGAATGAATCTTCATTCTTATGGCCGCAGTGACCCTGAGCAAGTCCTGGCACCCTCTGTCCCTATTTCCTCACCCCTTAAAGTGGCTAAATCACCCTGCTTTCCTGTGCAGTGGACTCTCCAAGCTCAGTGTCACTGGGGATCATGGATGGGTAGGCCCACAGGCAGGTGAAGGCTCATGAGGAGGGCTGGGCTGGGCTGTCACGCCAGCGAGGCTCCAACAGGATAAACGGCCATGTGCAAGCCCGGTTCCTTGGACCAGCTGAGTCCTGCCATGTGGGAATGTGGGCTCGGTGGTGTCAGATCTGCTGATCTTTCAAGAAAAACAACAACAACAAAAACCCCCCAAAATCTGGAGTTATATAAAATTTCTTGATTTTTAAGTGTTGGCATCTGACTTAAAAACACTTAGCAGGCCAGCATTGTGCAAGCTCCCAAAGCAGGGCCAAGGGCCAGATGTGCCTTTAGCCAGGAGAACTCCAGAAGGCACCATTTAGGGGGTTTGGGGCCAGGGTCTTTTAGTTGTAACCTCTGCCTTACATTCTGCCTCCACAAGGTCCTTTGATGGCCCTGGCACAGTGTGGGGGAGGGTGTGGAGGAGAGGTCTTTCCTTCCCCAGCACAGGAAAATTATTCAGAGAAAACAAAGACGTCTTGGAATGCAGCTGGTGAGGACTGTGGCAGGGATAGAGGAGGAGACAGGGCCAGGGCAGGGACAGGGTCAGGGAGGGACCAGGAGTGGTAGAGGGAAGCATACCAGGGGGTCTGTGCTATTTCCAGGATCAGGAGTTGATGGGGCTGAGTCTCCCACAGGAAGGAGAATAATTATTTTAAGGCCTGGTGGCCAGCCATAGAAATAGACTCCCTGGTTAGTTTGGGTCACAGGATGACAAAGCTGGCACTTGTGAAGCCCCTGGGCTGACAACGGGTATTCGTTACCCCTAGGATCCTCATGCAGACTTGACAGGTAAGCCTCATTATTCCTGTTTTACAGAGGCTTGGAGGGCTCTAACTGCTGGGGCAAGGGTCACTGGGTCTGAGTTGTCCCTGGTCTCACTCTTTGCTGAGGGACAGGCTGGCACATTCTGGAGAGAAAGTGTTATGTCTTCCTTTCCTTGGTCCCAGACATCTTCCTCAGGATGGCTGACCTGGAATTGGTTGCCTTCAGGGTGTGAGAATTCTCGGAGGCTCTGTCTGCATTTCTCAGTGCCTGGAGCCTTGTTTCTCTTGAAGGTTCAAAGCTAGGCCTGGACCATCATCACACTAAGGCAGCTGGTGAGGACTGTGGCAGGACCAGGGGAGCCACGCTTCTTTCCTACCCTTTCTCTTTCCCAGCCCTTGTCCAACCGTGCTCTCTCAGGCCATTAGAAGAGGGAATTGACCAACCAGTGAACTTGACTGACTAGGGTAGGGGCAAGAGAAATTTCCCCTTCACCATCCAAAGTTTTGCTGCAAAACTAACTCACCAAAGGCAGATTAATTGGAGAAAAGGCGTATCAATTTCATTAACATCTACACAAGAAAAATCGTAGAGCAACTGCCCAGCCCCTGATGAGGTTTAGAAGCTTATATACCATCATGGCAAAACAGGTTGTGCGATGGGGAAGAATTCTGCTGAGAGGATCACTGAGGAGAATGAGTGGATCAGAGAACTGAGATTGACTTGTATGTTGTCTTGTGCTAGGGGCTTTTCAGGTGCTGTTACATTCTTCTCCTTGACTGGCCTTGATCTTAAGCAGATAAAGAACTTCAACTTCATTCTGTGCTTAGGGAGAGAAGGTGGAGGGGAAGGCAGAGGAACCTTGAGATTTCTTCAGTTCGGCCTGCCAAAGTGCCACAATTTTGGAGTATCGGTTTCTGAGCCTCAATACTAGCTGAAGGATACACTGGTACAATGATAGACTGTTCCCAAATGGCCACCTTTGACAATTCACAGGAGAGAAGCCAGGCCAGAATAAGACATGTCTACACAGGGACTGCCTTTGCTGTTGTTGCCGCCACCATCTTGTGGTTGCTGGTTGCTACTGGGGGGCCCAGGAGTCAGACAGATCTGGGTTCCAGGGTTTGCCATTTACTCCCTCCAACCCCAGGCCCTAAAAAAGTCGCTTCTCTAGGAGACCCTATTTCTCATCCATCGGAGAGTCACAGCAGTGCCCTAGAATGCTGCTAGGAGGAAGGGTGCCCGGCCTAGCCCTGTGCATGGTGGTGCACTTCTAAATCAAGCACCTGCTTCCCCTAAGAACATGCCCAGGACAAACTTCTCTGTCCTGTTAAGTAGGAATAAGGAAGAAGAGGAACAGATGTTTTGTCTGGACTTTCTGTTGAGAAATACATGACATTAGATGTTTTGTCTACTGGGAGGAACAAAATGACCAGAAGGGGGCTTTCAAGAGGAAGAGCTGATGTGTCAAGGGGTCTCCAAGGACTGACCAACCAACCAGAAAGAGGTAGAAAGGCCACAGAGTAGAGTTATGATCAAGGCCATAAAAGGTCTTTGGAGCATGTACACAGTTGAGGTATCAGTGTCCCTAAGTGATCTAACCTCATTAGCATAGTAAAAATCACGCCTACCCACACCGTGATAGTTTATAAATGCCATAGCAACCTCCAGAAATTCCCATACAAGGATAGAAAAGGGGAAGGTTCACCTCTCTGGGAATTCTCCACCTTTTTCCAAGAAAAACTATGAATATTCCACCCCCCACTTAACATAGAATTAGGAAATCAGCATAAGGGCAATAAATCTTATTAAACTGAGGGTCTCCCCAACTTGCAGGGGTAAACTCATTCCATCTTTGGAACATTTGAACATTCTATGCTTTAATAAACTTTGTTTAATAAAATTTTACCCCAACTTTGCAGGGGTAAACTCATTCCATCTTTGGAACATTTGGACGTTCTATGCTTTAATAAACTTTGGCACTTTGCTTGCTTGCATCTTCTTGGTCTGCTCATTTGTTTATTGACTGGGTACCAGTAACCATTCTTTGGTACCGGGAACCAAGAACCAGGAAACATGAAGTCCTCACATCTGATCCCCACACCTGACAATCATGCAGGCTGTTCAGGGCTGGCTACTTCTGTGTGAGATGAAGGTGGATCTGAGGAGGCTGTTTCCAGCAAAGGCCTTGGTTGACTTCCCTCCCCCAGCCCCTTCACTGTTGAACTTTAGCCCCATTCTCTGTTTCTAGATGTGGCAATGCTTGCCATCAGCACAAAGCAAGTAGTCTGGAAGAAGGCAGATATCTGTGGCAGGAGACTAGCCAGCTGATGGAGGATGGCTGCCTGGCAGGGAAGGATGTAACATTCACTGAGTACCTACTATGGGCTGTTTTAATGCTGGGGCTTCCCAAATATGACCGCCACAGTGTGTCAGTGAGGCAAAGGTCATTACTCTCTGGGATAAAGAAATCACTGCTGGGCGGCACCTCTGGCTCAGTGGGTAGGGCTCCGGCCCCATATGCCAAGGGTGGCAGGTTCAAAACCGGCCAAACTGCAACAAGAAAAATAGCCGGGCATTGTGGTGGACACCTGTAGTCCCAGCTACTCCGGAGGCTGAGACAAGAGAATCGCCTAAGCCCAGGAGTTGGAGGTTGCTGTGAGCTGTGACACCATGGTACTCTACCGAGGGTGATAAAGTGAGACTCTGTCTCTACGAAAAAGAAAGAAAGAAAGAAATCACTGCTGCTCAAAGCTTTGGCAGTCTCAGAGGAGCGAGGAAAGTCAGAGTTTATGAAGAATTGGAAGTTTGTTTTAAAGCCCTTTGGTGCAGAGTAGGCGGTAGGTAGGGGGGGGATTTGATTAGGATTGGGTAAAAACTTCTACACAACCGTTCAGGATTGGTAGAAGCAGCAAGGCGAGGGTGTTGTGAGGGGAAGTCAAAGAATCTGAGGACAACACTTTATTTCCCTGGAAAAGTTAATTGGTCTTTCAGAAGTTCCTGTCATGAACAAATAAACAATGTAGTTGGGGGTGGACAGCCCGGGAAGAGGAAAAAATTGCTGTTGAAGACAGTGAAATAGCAAAGTCATGTGAAGGCAGACCATAAGGTGTGGTTTGGGGGTTCAGGCCAGGCTGAATGTGGGGGTAGGTGGTTTTGGTGCTCAGTAGATGCTTTCTGAGCTGGGAAGGAGGGATTACACTCCCTGCGTATAGCAGGGGGCTCCAAACTGGCATCATTGAGTACCCTGGAAAGAAGGGGTTCACTTCCTTGTGTCCCGTGATTATCTGGGGCTTGGATGAGAGAGACATGAGCCAGAGATGGATGGCTGGTGACATCAGAATGGAGGGGCCTACTTGGAGGAGGGCTAGGTGTGTGTGGAAGGGGGCAGGTACAATTGGGCCTTGCCTCAGAGTTGTTTGAAGATTTATCATGAAGGGGAGAGTGATGGCCCTTGGCAGGGGCTTGCTGTGTACCAAGCCCTCGACCAGGTGCCCTAGAGGCCTAACATCCCTGAGGTAGTGTATAGGAAGATATTTCTTTCCTCGCCCATTGCTACTTCATGGCTGAGGCCCCTATAACAAAAGACATATTAACTAGAGAAAAGCAGGCAGATTTACTTAATGTAAGTTTTTCATGCCATGGTGGCCTTCAGAAATGAAGACCCCCTAAAGTCAGAGAAACCTGTGTATTTTCTGCTAAGTTTGATGAAGCATATAGTGTGGAGAAGTGTGACTGGCCCAACAAGGTGGGATCTAATGATAGTAAACCAGGGGGAACTTAGCAAGACCTCCCTTCAGATTCTTCTCCGTGTCCTTGTGTCTTCACAGCCAAGAATGTTCCTTTTCTTCAATACAGGGAGGATTTTTCTTATGACCTGCTTCAGGGACACAGGGTGGGTATCCCTGTATAAAGGTCAAATAGTGACCTTTTTAGGTTTTATGACCTGCTTCTGCTGTTTTCTCAAATGCCATGGTACCATATTTTAGGGTAACATGTCTCGAACCCCACTAGTAGATACTGTTATCTTCACCCTAGAAATGGGAAAGTTGAGGCTCAGAAAGATTCAGAGGTATGTTCAGGCCCACCCGGTGGGCTTGCGGCAGAGCTAGGATTCCAACTCAGATGTGAGGACTTAAGGCCTATACTCAGCCCCACATTTCCCTGAGACTTGCTCTTTGCAGCAAGGAGGTGACTCAGGGAGGCAGAAGTCTGAGCCTTTCAACAAAGAACAAGCAGAGGAATGTGGTCCTTCCTGTCAAGTTGGCCCTTGAAACTCTGCCCCTCATCCCCCAGACTCAGTTGGCATGAAGAATGCTGATTCCTGCCCACAGGTAGCCTGTAGAAGGAATATCTGATTGAGCAGATACTGGGTGAAAAAAGGGTTTCTGGCAGACAGACTTTTAAGGCAATTTCATGACTGTCTTTCTAAGACCTGCAAGGGAGATGGCTGACTGACAGCCTGAACAGAGAGGTTTCCCAGAAAACACCAGACCACTGACTGGCTGGCTGATAAGCACATGGACATGGTGTGCCCATGTGAATGACCAGCCGGTAACTGACCAACAGGCAGGCAGGCACACAGACCTATTGTCCACCAGCTCCTGCTGTGTGCTCCCAGCCCTGGGAACCAGTGGCTTACCTATGACCCCAAAACCTAGCTGCCTACCTAGGAGAGAAAGGGACTTTTTTTTTTAAAGTGGGGCCTGGCCCTCTGCCCTTCCCCTCATTCCTATAGGCGATGGCCAGCCCAGCCCAGCCCAGCCCAGGTTTACTCCCATAGCTGTCCCCTCCTCCTTTTAGGGCTTGCCCCTTATAAAGGCCTCACAGAAGAGGGAGGGGCCTCAGTGGCCTTCCACATGAGGAGGACACACAGCCCAGGAGTTCTGTCCTCAGTCTGGGAGTTGGATGGTTTCCTGCCAGCCCCTGGGTACAGGCTCCAACCCACAGGAAGGGTTTGGAGGGGCAGACAGCCTGCCTGACCAGGTCTACCCAGCAGTGGACTGACCACCACCACATGACTGCTGCTGCTCTGAATCCAGAGAGCCACAGTGGTGCTTTCCTCTTCCGCCAAGAAGTATAGGCTGTGGACTCTGCCCTCCAGAAACTGCCGTTTATTAAGAATAAATTATCTCAGGAAGACCTGAGCCTTAGCAGAAGAGGCTGACATGGAAGATTCAGGGAGAACCAGAGGTGAGGTTGGCTGGAGTAGGAGCTCACCTGAGGAGGTGAGCAGCCTCTGGGAGCGGGTAGGTGAGATGGGAGGGGTCAGAAACTTGGGGCTAGAAAGTTTGGAGCACAGAGGAGATGCCTCTGATGTGCCCAGGAAGCCAAGCCAAGGGTCCAGGATCTGGCCTATAGCCGTGGGGCCCCATGTTCTGAGCCGGCCCACTGACCCCTCCCCATCCATTCCCTGGGCTTCCTTCAGAGCTGGGGCTGCAGGTCAGTGACTTCTGCCCTCCCCCACTCAGCCCCAACCCTGGTTGGCCTGGCCCCTTGGTGGGGTGGCGCTGCTTTCTACGAGGTGGCCTGGCTAGGTTTGGATGGGCCAAGACAGAGAAGAGCATTGTATTTCTTCCCCCCATCAGACCAGGAGCATGGGGAGATGGTGGGTTTAACACCTGGGCTTGAGTTTAATGCCTGGGCTGGACCAACTTTAGCCAGCAGAGCTGGTTCCTCTGAGCCTCCATGTCCTTATCAGAAGCATAGAGATAATAAAGCACCATCAGTACAGAGCCCTGGGGAGGGTTCCTGAAAGCGTGGAAAGCATGTAGCCCAGAGCTTAGGCCACAGCAGCAGCAGCTCAGAAGGGGCCCCTCCTTCTTTGCTGGGCTCCTGTGCTTTGAACCACCTTACTTCCTCTTTGCCTTCAAAGTGGACCCCTGCAGGGTCTCCGCCACAGTCCCCTTCCCTAGGCCAACCCCTCCTCCTTTCCCTATCAAAAGGCGGTTTTATTACAATATCTCCTTGTTTCCTGAGTCCCCCTAAAGGGACTCCTCCCCAGCTATCTTCATTTCCACCTCCTCAGTCAAATTCCTCAAGCTGTTTGTATAGACATTTCTCCAAAGAAAATATACAAATGGCCAATAAGCACATGAAAACATGCCTGACATCATTGTCATTAGGGAAATGCAAATCAAAACTGAGCTGAGATACAAGTTCACCCTCCTAGGCTGCTATAATTGAAGAGATAGCCAATAACAAGTAAAAACAAAGATGTAGAGAATTGGAATGATCATACACTGCGAGTGGGACTGTAAATGCAGCTACTGTGGAAAAATGGTTTGGCAGTTCCTCAAAGATTTAAATGTAGACTTGCCATGAGATCCAGCAATTCCATTTGTACCTATATACCCAAGTGAGTTGCAAACATGTCTACATTTATACCTGAATGTTCATAAGACCTGAAATAATCCAAATATCTGTCAACTGATGAACGGATAAAGTAAATGTGATATATTCATGCAATGGAATCTTATTCATTCATAAAAAAGATGAAGTACTAATGCATGCTACAACATGAATGAACCTTGAAAACATTAATTGAGGCTCGGCGCCTGTGGCTCAAGCGGCTGGGGCGCCAGCCACATACACCTAAGGTGGCGGGTTCGAATCCCCAGCCCGGGCCCGCCAAACAACAATGATGGCTGCAACCAAAAAATGGCCAGGCGTTGTGGCAGGCGCCTGTAGTCCCAGCTACTTGGGAGGCTGAGGCAGGAGACTCGCTTGAGCCCAGGAGCTGGAGGTTGCTGTGAGCTGTGATGCCACGGCACTCTACCCAGGGGGATAGCTTGAGGCTCCGTCTCAAAAAAAAAAAAAAGAAAAGAAAAGAAAACATTAATTGAAAGAAGTCAGTCAGAAATGAGCACATGTTAAAAAAAATTAAAAAAACCAGAGCACATATTATGTGATTTCCTTTACATGAGATGTGCACTCTGGGCGAGTCTATGGAAACAGAAAGCAGATTGGTGGTTGCCAGAGGCTGGGGGGAGGGAGGAAGGGCAGGTGACCACTAATGGTATGGACTTCTTGTGGGGGCATGAAAATGTTCTAGCACTGAATACTGGAGATGGTGGTACAGCTTTGTGAATGTCCTGAAAACCTCTGGATTGTGTATTTTAAAAGGACAGATTTTATGGCATGTGAGTTGTATCTCAATTTTAAAAGTCCTCAGGTTTCCAGGTGCCTTTTATGAGGAGCACAGCACTACTCGGGGCAGTTTAGGACTCTGTGGCCCCCTCCCCAGGTTTGCCTTCCAGGCCTGGAGATGGAGTGAGAGTGTTCCCTGGGTCAGAGGGGTCCTTAGGTCACTTTTCAGGCTCCAGAAGGAGCATGTTGAGCGAGGGGAAACTCCTGCCCCCGTGAGAGGAACGTGAAACAATGAAGGCTTCCGGCAGGAAGTGGCGCCCCAGGAGGGGAGGAAGGCCAGGGAGGCCTGGACTGCCAGGAGAGACAGGTGGTTCCCATCTAAATGGAGGGGTGGAGTCTCCTCGGATAGGACTTCCATGGTCCCCACTGACAGTGAGCTCAGGAAACCCTCTGAGCTCTAAAACTGACTCTAAAGGAGCTCAGTTTCTACTGACTGCAGGGAGTGGGATGCTGGCAAGGTTGCCATAGTTACCGTGAGAGGAGCGCCCACATGCCTAACAGGGGCCAAGGGGCCAAGATAGCTTGACTAGTGATGTGGTTTGATGGTATGATTTGGGGATTGGTTAGCTCTGTGATTACATGTGGGTTGGCATCCTAAGTGAGGGTTGATATCTTTTCCAAACAAACCTAGGAAAAGCCTCTATTCCTTGATTATGGACCGAGCCTTGGCCCTGCACCTGGCCCCAGAACCCCAATCCTAGACTAAGCTAGACACACGCAGGCCTAGACTTGATCCCCAAGATCATGGCTATCTCATGACTGTAGCCCCAAAGGGGACTGAGAGACTGTGTATGGTTAATCCCTACTGCTGAGGTCACTGCTTGCAGGTTTTTTGTGGGAGGGAGTCGGCAGCTTCTCCCTGGGAGGGAGGTTTATGCTGGCGCACAGTGAAGGTATGACACAGGTGATTGGGCCAGCAGGGGCACAGGGAACACTAACCTCCTAGGAAGATCCTTTCTGTCACTGCCATCTAGTAGTCAGGAAGGCTGAAGGTGTTTTGACTATCAGGTTCTGCCCAACCACTAAGATCTCTTCCCCTGAAACACCTTAGTTCTGAAGTGTAGGCTGCTGGGTCAGGGCCATCCTCTGGGATTCCATCTCCACTCTCACCACCTGGATGTCGGTCCCTCAGGGTCAGAGGGTGAGAGGCCCCAGATGCCAGACAAAGAAACCAAGGCCATGGTGGGCACAGAAGACACACCTGGCAAAGCCAGCCCAGGCTCTCAGGACTTGCGGCCAAGTGTGTTCCACAGCATCAAGGTACCTCTCCAGGACTGGCAGGGGCAAGGGCTTCTGAGCTGGGCAGAACAGGGGTGGCACCCTCTGTGGGGGTTGGTATCTGGAGGGGTGGAGTCTCCTAGGATTGGACTTCAGGGGTCCCCACTGACAGTCAGCTCAGGAGATCCTGGGAGCCACCTCTGAAGGCGCTCAGCTTCCTCTAATTGCAGGGAGCAGGATGCTGACACGGTTACCATAGTTACCATGAGAAAAGCACCCACATACTGGCTGTGTAATGTCAAGCAAGCCCTTCTCTGAACCTTGGTTTCCTCGCCTGTAGAATGGGAGGCTGTGAGGATCAAAAGAATGACCCATAAAAGCCCCCAGCTGGGTTTTAGACACATGGAAAGTGCCCAGTACATGTTCCCTCCTTCCTGAGAGGAGAGGGGCTGCTCTGGGAAAGAGTCCCCTTGTTTCTGGCTTTCCTAGAGAAGTAGAGAAGTGCCCTGAACCTGGATCAGTAGTGGGGTCCTGGCTCCACCAAGGGCAGCTGTAAGCGTCCTACTGGGCACCAGACCCCATGCCTGGTCCTTTTCACACATGACCCTACTTGGTTCCTTTTTTTGTTTTTTGAGACAGAGTCTCACTCTGTCCCCTGAGTACAGTGCCATAATATCATAGCTCACAACAACCTCAAACTATTGGGCTCAAGTGATTCCCTTGCCTCAGCCTCCCGAGTAGCTGGGACTACAGACACCCACTATGACACCCAGCTAATTTTTCTATTTTTAGTAGAGACCAGGTTTCACTCCTGCTCAATCTGGTCTCGAACTCCTGAGCTCAAGCATTCTGCCTGCCTCAGCCTCCCAAAGTGCTGGGATTACAGGTGTGAGCCACTGCACTCTGCTTCCTACTTAGTCCTTAAAATAATCCTGGGAGGCACCACCATTGTCCTCATTGTACAGATGAGGAAACCTAGACGCAGAGAAAAAGAGTGTATTAAGCTCTGGCATAAATACTCTGTTTTTTAATTCTTCAAGCAAATTTTCCTTCTGCTAGGAATTCTGACAGTTTTTTTTAGGAGGAAGACTACAGGCAGGCTGGGGTGTTTGGGGCAGGTGGGGGTGGGCAGCTTGGGGACCCAGTGGGCAGTGTGGTGGAACAGTGAAGAAGGGCCAGTCCATCCCAGGGGGAGTTCTGAGGGCCAGAGGGGGCTCCTACCACTCTCAGTCAGGTGACTCTCTGGTAGCACCCCCCCACCCCTTTACCCAGGTTCCCAGGGTATACCCAGGGCAGCTTTTCTAGTTTTTAGGCCTGTGTGAGAAGCCTACTACATGGGCTGGCTACTCCAATAACACGCTCTCTTCTCTCTCTCCCTGTCTGCCTTTCTGTTTCTGCTTCTCTCTCTGCCCCTCTCTCTCTCTCTCTCTGTCTCTCCGTCTTCTTTGATCACTCTCTTCTCTTGTTCGTCACTCTGCCTCCCTGTCTCTCCTGTGTGGGTCTCCCCTGGCTGTGTCTCCCCCATTGCTATCCCTTGCTCCTCTCGTGACCTCGTTCTCCCTCTCTTTCCCCACCTTCCTCTCCCTGTCTCCCCCCGCTCCCCCCTCCATCTCTGCCCCTTGCGTCTCCCCAACAGCTCTTCGTCCTGTGCCACAGCCTGCTGCAGCTGGCGCAGCTCATGATCTCTGGCTACCTCAAGAGCTCCATCTCCACGGTGGAGAAGCGCTTCGGCCTCTCCAGCCAGACTTCGGGGCTGCTAGCCGCCTTCAACGAGGTACTAGCCCTGGCCCAGGGACAGGGGTGGACATTGGGGATGACTTGCACCCCTATCTCTTGCCAACCTCCCCCTCACTTTACTGCCATAAACCCTTCTCTTCCTGGTGCCCTTGGGCAACTCCTATCACACCTGCTAGCCCGAAACCTCCAAACCTTGGAATATTTGCAACTGTCTTCTAAGACCTGGCAATCCTCCCCTTGGAAGCACTCTACTTGGGACGTGGCATATCTCAGTGCTACCCAGGGTCCCCACAGCCACCCCCTCTCCCTTTGGTTCCTTTGCCTTTACCCAGCTATTGCCCGTCCTAGATAAGATTCAGGGAAAGTCACTTCAATAGTAGTCGGCTGGGCACAGTGGCTCACGCCTGTAATCCTAGCACTCTGGTAGGCTGAGGTGGGAGGATCCCTTAAGCTGAGGAGCAGCCTGAGCAAGAGTGAGACCCCATCTCTAATAAAAATAGAAAAGTTAACCACACTTTGTGGTGGGTGCCTATAGTCCTAGCTACTTGGGAAGCTAAGGTAGGACAATCACCTGAACCCAGGGTTTGAGATTGCTGTGAGCTATGACACCACAGCACTCTAGCCTGGGGTAACAGAATGAGACTCTGTCTCAAAACAAACAAAAAAACTGTAGTGAGGAGACGTAAGTTACTTCAAGAACAGCTCCTATATATCTTGGGGTTGGGGGAGGGAGGGACTCCATGAAGTATCTGTCCTCAGAATTGCCCAGGAATCTGCAGGCCTGCAGGGCCCACATCCAAGCAGAGAAGCAGATGAGCTGCTTTGGGTGGATTTGGAGATCAGAGTCCAGCTGTGCCCCAGCCCCTCCCTCGCCAGATGTTCTCACCCAGCAGAACAGGAAGCTGTCTGTTTTTCCCCAGCCCTGGGCTGATTTTTGTGAAATTCTCTCTCCTTGGGTAGTGTGTCATATTCCTCCGACCCAAGGCCTGTCTGGGTGCTTTTCAGCACCCGCCTTCAGGCCTCAGAGGAGGGAAGGGAAGTCCTTACCTTGCTCTGGGACCCCAGGCACATCACTCTTGGTCTTTAGGCCTCCTGTTCCATTTGTCAAATGGAGCGTGCTTATCCTTCCCAGGGTCAGTCCCCATCCCACCCCCTCTACTGACATTGCTCTCCTCCCCTATCAAGGAGTCTGAGGCTCACCTGAGTCCCCAGCCAGGAAGCCATAGAGCAGGTGCACCCCTAGCTTGTGCCCTTGCCATGCAAGCTCTCAAGCCCCCTCCAGCACCCATATCCTAGGATTGTGATCCTAAGGCTCAAAATTCTAACCCTTGATCCTCTGACTTTAGGTTTGTTTTTTTTTGTTTGTTTGTTTGTTTGTTTTGAGCCAGAGCCTCAAGCTGTTGCCCTGGGTAGAGTGCTGTGGCATCAGAGCTCACAGAAACCTCAAACTCCTGGGCTTAAGCGATTCTCTTGCCTCAGCCTCCCAAGCAGTTGGGACCACAGGCTCCTGCCACAACACCCGGCTGTTTTTTGGTTGCAATTACCATTGTTGTTTGGCACATCCAGGCTGGATTCGAACCTGCCAGCTCTGGTGTATGTGGCTGGTGCCTCAGCCACTTGAGCCACAAGTGCCAAGCCTGACTTTACATTTTTTTAAATGTATTTCTCTCATTTATGATGTGCCTGAAACTCAAATGCCTTTCCTTGACTACCCACCCTCTTCTATGTTCTAACACAGGATCCAATCTATATTCCAAAATGAAATCAAACTTCTAGCTTTCTCCGTTCTGCCCTCATTTCTCTCCCCTACTGGGGCAGTGGAGCCCTCCCTAGGAGGAACCAGAATCTATTTATAAGAGGGACTCAGATGATTCTTATTCCGTCCATTCTACAGATGGTAACACTGAGGTTGGTGATGGAGACAAGGATAGTACAGCCCCCAGCCCTGGGTTCTGCTCTACTTTAACAGGTCTCCTTGTCCCTGTGCAGGTGGGAAACACGGCTTTGATTGTGTTTGTAAGCTACTTTGGCAGCCGGGTACACCGGCCCCGACTGATCGGCTGTGGGGCTGTCCTTGTGGCCCTGGCAGGCCTGCTCATGACTCTGCCACACTTCATCTCGGAGCCATACCGCTATGATCACACCAGCCCTGGTAAGAGCAAGAGGAGCCAGGCAAGAGAGGGCTGTGAGCAGCTGCCCTGGGGCACTGTGCACTGGGCCATCCACAGACCTCTATCAGGCAGGATGAGCCCCAGCATCCCAGAGCCCCTTCTAGTTCTCTCTGATGAACCTGGGGAGTGGGGTAGGTTCCAGGGTAGGGCTTCTCTTGATGAGAACCTGCTTGTATGTCACTGTTTTATTTTGTTTTTTGAGGTGGGAGTGTATTTATAACACATCCTATTTAGGGTCTGGCATGTAGTAGTTAGTTCCTTAGGAAACGAATGCAGAATGATAAAAACAGTATCATATAGTATTTACTGTGCACCAGACACTGCTCTAAGGACCTCATTGTGTGTTCATTCATTCTCACAAAATGCCAAGACATGGATGAAAGAAAGAATGTAGGAGTGAATGAACAAATTAAAAAAGGAAGACTTTTAGACAATAGTGAAACTATGTCAGCCCAGTGGGATTTTGTTGAGGGCTTACTTGACATAGGAATGTCTGTCCCTTAGAGTATGACCCAAGCAACCTGAGCATTCACTTCATTTCTTCCTTCCCTCTCCTATATCATCCATCCACCCAACCATCTACCCCTCCATCTACCTATTCATTCATTCATCTATCCACCCACCCACCTATCCACCCATTCATCCATTCACCCCTCCATCCATGCATTCACTCTCCCATTTATCTATCCATCTAGGCAACAGTCTACCCAACAAACCCTTAATGCTGCCTATTTTGTGCCAGACCCTCTGAGGGGAACTCAGTCCTTGCCTTCAGGGAGCTCCCAATCTGGGAGAGGACACAAAGACAAAGAAAAGTCCCAGTGTGTCAGTTGTGTGAGGGAAGCACAGGGGTGGGAAGAGCCCATACCCTAGACTGGCATCAGGGAAGACTTCCCAGGAGATGAGCTGTCAGAGAGCATCCTTCCTCCCTCACCCTCCCACCAGCTCACACCTCTGGAGCCCCCCCGCCCCATGTGCCAGGACCAGGGGATGGAAGGATGAAGCAGACATGACTCAGTGGAGTGTGGGACTGGCATGAGCATGGGCTACTTTGTTATGAGATAGAGAGCCCAGCCCCTGAGGAGGTGGCAGAGGGAGCCATCAGAGCCCTGAGCAGAGGAAGGACACTGCAGCTGAAAGGAGGTAGAGGAGGTGGCACATCAGAGGCAGCTCAGAGAGAAGGAAGGCATTGTGGTGGGGGTGGGGTGGGATGCAGAGGTAGAGAAGGGGGAGCACAGAGCATGCGTGAAGAATGCAGAGTGGTTGTCTAGGCCTAGGTGAGACTTGTCAAGAGGACCACTTGCAAGACCAAAAGTACTACTGCCCCACATTTCCTTACCCCGAATTTTCACTTTAACAGAGTTTTTTCTGGGCAGGATCACACGTGTTCTTCTTCATCCTCATTGCATGCAACATCCTCTGCCATAGGCTCCCTGCCTGAGACCCTGAGCAAAGTCCTTGGGCTGTCTAAGCCTCAGTCTTCACACTGGCCCAAAGAGTGGGTGTCCAAGCCCTCAGTCTGCTCTAGCACTCTAGACTATTTCATTCGTTCATTCTGCATCCAATATTTAAGCCCTATTCTGTGCCAGGCCCTCTGAGAGACCCTGGGGACAGTGGGGTGGAAAGGGCAGACATGATCTCTAATAGTCATTGTATCTAACATCTAGTAGGCACAGTGCAGGACACGCTCACCACTCACCACTGATAAAGTTAACAACTCCTGAGTCTCAGAGAGGGGAAGAGTGACCCAAGGCCCACCACCAGTAGAACCCCACCTATAGCCCTGCCCTGAAGCCCCTGCTCTCATCTACTGAATTATTCTGCCTCTGAATTCCTTATCTCTGGAGAGCTTTGTTCTAATCTAGGAGATTCATTTGAGAGATAAAGAAACCAAGGCCCAGGCCGCTTTGCTTGAAGGCCTAAGTCTGGGTTCCTGACCTTGGTTCACAAGGCTCCTGGCAATCTGGTGGGGCGGTACTGTGGGCTGGGCTGACACAGCTCAGAGTCCCTGCTCGGTAAATGGAGGGCCACAGAGAAGGGCCACTTCTACACACATGTTCAGGATAATAATAGTGTATGGGTCTCCTCAAGTTTGCTCGCCAAATATTGGTGAGCCTCAGGGAACAAATGTCTGGTACTAATTTAAGAAATTATTTTCTGCACTCTGCATCTGTGTCCCAAGCTGACACTGAACCCTCCCTAAAGTGAATGCCAAGGGCCTCACAGCACTCCGTGATCCAGCCCCAGCTACCAGACCCTTCCCACCCCTGCCAGACTCTGCCTTTAACCCTGGCCTTGCCCTCACACTTTGTGATCTAGATTTTCTGATCTTCTCATTCTACCAAGACGGAGCCCTTTCAAAGCCCTGGGTTTTGCCCATACTGTGACTTCTCCCTGGAACACCCCTCCCCTCCCTCTCTAGGAAATCACATTTGTTCTTCTGGATCCAGTTCAAACTCTACCTCCATTGATTACCTCGCCCCACCCAAGTTGCCATGGTGCTTTTAAATGTCTCTGCCCTGAAAGGTAGCACAGAACAGTTACAGAGCATGGACTCTGAAGCCCAACTACCCGGGTTCCAGTACTGGCTCCAATCCCTCGCATTGCAGTCTGAGCACCAGTTTCCTCACCTGTGAAATGGGGGTAATGAGCGCACATTTCCATGAGGTTTGTTGTGGGGATGAAATGATTTGTGTACACAGCACTTAGAACAGTACCTTCCATCCAGTAGGTGCTATTTAAATCTTAGCTACTGTCCTCTTGTTTTTCATCATCATCTCTCAGGGGATATGCCGGAGGACTTCAAAGGTTCCCTGTGCCTTCCCACAACCTCGGCCCCAACACTAGCTCCCTCCAACAGCAGCTGTTCGAGCTACACAGAGGTCCGGCACGTGACTGTGGTGGGGATAATGTTCATGGCGCAGACCCTGCTTGGTGTAGGCACCGTGCCCATTCAGCCCTTCGGCATCTCCTACATCGATGACTTTGCCCACAACAGAAACTCGCCCCTCTACCTCGGTAAGGGCTTGTGCACACCTTGACCTCTGAGGGTCAGGCCAGCTCTGGTAGGAGGAAGAGAGGCCCAGGGTGGGGGCTGAGGATGAGAGTCCCTGACCTCTGCCCTACCTGGCTGTTAATGTCTGGAGAAGCCCTGGACAGTTCTCCAGCCCAGACCAGGAGTGGGGGGTGGCGGGGCGGGGGTGGGGAGGAGCGGTGTTGTTCCCATCAAAGACCAGGCAGGCATCG
The DNA here is from genome assembly GCF_000181295.1 of Otolemur garnettii. Taxonomy (NCBI): domain Eukaryota; kingdom Metazoa; phylum Chordata; class Mammalia; order Primates; family Galagidae; genus Otolemur; species Otolemur garnettii. The sequence continues at coordinate 27,225,579 of NW_003852396.1, read as the reverse complement.
ATCTGCTAAGGGAAGCCAGGGCTGGAGGGGCCTGACCCAGGCTTTGCGTTGCAGGCATCCTGTTTGCAGTGACCACGATGGGGCCAGGCATGGCCTATGGGCTGGGTGGCCTCATGTTACGCCTTTATGTGGACATTGACCGGATGCCAGAAGGTGAGTCCCCTGGGACACACAGACACTAGCTAACTGCTGCTCTCATAGAGACACAGATCCAAGGCACCTAAGCTCAAATTCCAGTAACACCAGTGACCTTGGACATGCCCCTTAACCTCCCTGAGCCTCAGCTCTCTCACCTTTGAGATAACCTCTGTCCTGCCTATCTCCCAAAGCTATAGTCGGTGTCAGTGAGATGGTGGAGATAAACTGTAGAGTGCCCTCAGATGAGGAGTTGTGATTGCTGTTACTGCTATTATTAGGAGTCATCACCCTGTCCCACCTTACACATGCTGTGTGGTGACAGAAGAACATACTCTCTTAGCTTGTAGGGAGCTCTTGTCTTCAGGGAAAAAGAAGACTCAAGTAAAGCCAAGAGGACAATGGCACACTGCAGAGAACTTCTGGAACAGGATTTAGTGACTCAATGTGTTACTTTGTGCCTTTCTCAGATGGGATATTCCCAGATGACTTCTGAGAACCCTTCTTGTTCTGACTACCTCAGAGTCTGGGAAACTGCCGGGGCACCACTTGGGAAATGGTGGTTAGCTGTTGGTTAGAGTGGGCCAACGAGTGGGACTTGCCTAGCTGCTGGTTAGAGTGGGCCAATGAGTGGGACTGAAGCTTGGTCTGAGGGGGCCAGGAGGAGATTCACGTTAGAATGTGTCACTGCAGCTTCTCAGCTGCCTGCTTGTCACACCGAGCAGCTCTGAACCTCTAGGTGTGCCTTCAGTCACTCCGAAGTCCTTTCTCCCTGGAGACTTTCCAGTAGGCCCTGACAAGCTCAGGTGACACGGGTGTGGCTGGCTGAACATGCAGATGCTGCTTCTTGTTCCCTAGCTTTTGTCCACAGATGCCTCCAGGCAGTTTGAGTCTGCTCAGCTCTGTGCAACAGTCAGTAGGGATAACCCTGTCCCTCGTCCCTTCTAGAAGAGGGTGCTAAGACTGGGCTTTAGTTGCTACTCCTTTTACCCCAGGGGTTCCCTAGGTTCCCAGACACACCTCAGTTCCGTGGAAGGGGACGTGTTTTCTGACACACTTGACATCACCCTGGCAGGCGGGGCATCTCCACAGGCAGACATGGTGTTTCTGTGGGCCCACGTGCTACCTCCCACGTCATTTTTCTTTATGGGGGACTTCATAGGATGAGTGGATGATGCCCGCTGCAGGCACAGACAGGCATTTGAGAAGTGGAGGAATTGGTGAGAGGCAGCTGTGAGCCCCCCTTCCCAGCCTGGCACAGGGGCAGGGGAGATGATAAATGAAGGAGGAAATCAAGTCTAATCAGTGCAAAAGCCAAACTCCTCCCCACTCCGTGGCTACACTGCTGAGTGCCAACTGTGTATTCTGGCCACTACCCAAGAGGAGCTCAGGATCAAGCACTGGGGAACCAGCTCTGCACAAGGGGTTGGCGTTATCATGCATCTGCATGTTTAGGAAGTGTTTGCAGCTGCTGTGGAGACTGAGGGAGAATGTACCCAGCTCAGCCTTGATGGCAGATGTTTGCTGGGAGATTTGAACACTTGTCAGGAGGTACACCTGCGATAATCTAGTCCTAATGAAACCTGTTGGGGGATCCAAATCACCTGGATATCTTGTTAAAGGTTCCAGTTCCTTGGTCACCTTTATACCCTACCCCATGGTCATTCTAAACGGGTCTTCATTAAGGTCAGGTACTTTTGATAAGCCTCCCTGGGGATAATCATCCTGCAGGTCTCAGAACCACAACAGAAGCCCTAATGGTTCATTTAATAATAATTGCTATGTACAACAGTGATAAGAAGGAGGAGGAGACACCTGTATAGAACATACTCTTCTAAGTGCTTTCCAAGTGTTAGTTTCTTTTTTTTTTTTTCAGTTTTGGCTGGGGCCGGGTCCGAACCCGCCACCCCTGGAATATGGGGCTGGTGCCCTACTCCTTGAGCCACAGACTCCACCCCTAGTTTCTATCTTTTTACAACAACCCCATGATGTAAGAAATATTACTATCTGTATTTCACGGAAGAAATGGAGGCAAAAAGAGGTCAAGTAGCTGCCCAGGGGTGAGTCAATAATGGCATATAGACCTAGATTTCCATTTCCAAAGTCCATGACCTTGACCACTAACTGCATTGCCTTAGTACTTGAAGAAGCCAATCCCAGAAAGGGTCACACAAGACAACTGAGAGAGCCAAGACTAGAACTCAGATCTGGTTCCGAGCTTGGGCTGCCCCATGTTTCAGAGACCAGTCCTGGGGGGTGGCTTAGAAGTGACTGCCTACTCTGACCCGAATGTCACCTTGGTCTTCTCTTTCAGGTGGTATCAACCTGACCAGAAAGGACCCCCGCTGGGTGGGTGCCTGGTGGCTGGGCTTCCTCATCTCTGCTGGCTTGGTGGCCCTAGCTGCCATCCCCTACTTCTTCTTCCCCAGGGAGATGCCCAAGGAGAAGCATGAGCTTCACTTCCGTCGAAAAGTCTCTGCCCTTACAGTCTCATCTGTCAACAAGGTAAGCCCACTCCAAGTCCCTTACCCTACCGAGTCCAGGCTCTTCTCCCACCCACTGTCCTCCTTTGCAGCATTACACTTCATGCCCCAGGCCCTGTTCTCCACAGCTTATCAAGCTGATTCACCACAGGGCTCCATTGCACCCTCCCACAGCCCTGTATGGTGAATAATACAATAATACCTGCCCCTTCCAAGCAGAAGAGATCGGGAGCCAGAGATGGAAGTGATTATCCAAGGTCACAAAGCCAGCAAAGGCAGTGCTGGGATAAGAACCCATGCCTATCTAAGTTTATGCAGTGATTATCCAAGGTTACAAAGCCAGCAAAGGCAGTGCTGGGATGAGAACCCATGCCTATCTGAGTTTATGCCCCTCACACCCACTACTATGTGGCCGCCTCTGGGTTGCCATTGCAAGGTTTTGTAAATTCTGAATTTGCTGTAGGAATGCTAAGAACTTGAAGGGTGGATGAGACAGTCTGGGAACAGTTCTGTGTAGAGAAGGTTTTGAGCTGGACTTTGAAGGGTGTGCAGAAGCTTGAGAAGGAGAGGGTGGGGATAGAAACAGCCTGGGCAAAATGATTTGGCTTAGAAATGAACCTTTCAAGGACAGTGAAGGGAACAAACACATTCTGAATATCTCCTTGGGGTCAGGCTCCAGGCTGGACACTAGAATCAGTACACAGTGGGCATATCTGTTGAGGACAGGGACTCATGGCAAGTAATAGCAATGGGTCTGATGCTCCAGGGATGTGTATCTTCTGCTCAGCTCAGAAGAGGTAGGGAGGATTTGCCCAAGATCCCAAAGCTGGTAGGAGAGGGCAGGACCCTGTGAGGCATTGGCCAGGATTGATGATTCCAGCACAAGGGCCTTCAAGTTGTCTATGGCCTGAAAAACAATAAACTGGCTCCAAATTAAAAAGAAAATAATAAAATAGAAATAGTTTCTTTTAAGTTTAATTGTATGTCACTAATACAAACTCCATTAATTTTTCTTTAATACTCATACACATTTCATTACATTCTGAAAATCTGTGCATTAGATTTCCTCTTTCCCCAAGTATAGGAGGAGGTGGTCGTTAAGAAATCACAATCATAAATTACTTGTTGCTAAGTAATTCTCCTTTCAAAAGGATGATTTATAAAAATCCTGTTGACTATTTCATACCAAGAAAATTTCTCTTTCCTGCAGCAGGTCAGTGTATTTGAACGTGTTGCTATAATGTGGGAGACAGGGAACCTGATCAGGTGGCTCTGACAGCGGTCCAGGCAGGAAGCAGTGCGCTGGTGGTGAGGGGTTGTGGGTGCACAGGCGTCCCAGGAGGGGCCTGCTCAGAGTTAGGTGCCGCTCTGCTAGGGGATGTCCCAGAGGTAGTGATGGGCACTGGGATTGGGTGCAGCTGGCTCAAAGGCAAGAAAACCAGCTTCAGGGGAAGAAGACAGCTGGGAACCCCGGATAGTTCCTGGTTCTGCCTACTCATATCAAAATTTGGTTGAGATGGAATTCCTGGAACTTGAAGAAGAGTTCTGGGAATTGAGAGTCCGTATAGAGGAAGAAGAGAGCCTGGCCTGCTGGTAGCTGGGTCCTGAGTGCAAGCACAGTACAGTACCACGTGGGCCATGGGGTGGAAGAGGCAAAGGTTGGGGGCGGGAGCCTGAGCTGAGCTCAGATACATGGCTGCTGAGTGGCTTTTAGCAGCAAATCACTTCCCTATTCCAAGGGGCTGTGTAAGTTGCTGAGCTGAGATTCCTGGAGCAATAGTCTATGCACCTCGGGTTCTGAGAATGCATGATTCCTTGAGTCAAAGCTGCTAGGATTCAGAGATTGCCATTATAAGAGCTGTGTCTCAGTAATGCCTTGAAATCCTGGCTCCCTGGCTGTGAACCTGTCTGACTGTCTGGATTCATTTTGTCAGCACACTGGGGATGGGAGACGGGAGGGGATGGGGTGAGAGGTTCTTTTTAAAGAACCTCGGGCTGAGAACATGATGATCTGCTTCCAGCAGCTCTCAGGCAATAAATATTGATGTGGGAGGAATTGTTCCTCTGCCTCCTTGAGGCTGCCTAGGCCGGGTCTGCTTACAGTAACCTGGCTGGCCTGCCCAGTTAGAGCCACTGACAGCAGGGGGATGGGCCAGGAAGAAAGGCTCAGTTAGGCAGACTCGGCTGCCAGAAAGTCCAGATACCCAGATGGAGGATGTGTATCTTCTGTAGGAGGCAGGGGCGGTGAGGACAGGGGGAGGAGAAAATGAAGAGAGGGTTATTTCTGAACTCTCTCTAGGCATCCCCTCCCAGTCTCAAGGCTCAGGGGTCTCCTAAATACCCTTCTAGAAGTAAATTCAGGTTTCAAAAGTACTCAGGAGATGGCAGTGTATAATATAAAATATTGGGTGGAGCCTGTGGCTCAAGGAGGTGGTGGGTTCAAACCCAGCCCTGGCCAAAAACTGAAAAAAAAAAAAAAATCGGACAAGGTCTGTCAACCCTGACAGGTTTGTGCTATCACTTCTAAATGGCGCCCTGTCACTGGAGCAGTACATGAACATTTTTATAGAAGGATAGAGAGGTGCACCCCACAGTTTCTGTCCCAAGGAGCTCTGAGATAGTGAAGGAAGGCCGGATGCAGAGATACAGGGGGTAGCCAGTAACATAGCCATGGTTTCTCCTGTGACTATGGGGTTCTTCACTGAGGGACAAGGACATTAACAGTCCCTACAGAGAAGACAATGAGGTGGGTAGGTATGTATGTGCCACACAGGGCATGGGAGGGTGGTTTCCTGCCCTTGGCTCTGTCCCTGCATCTCTGACCTTAGAGCTCAGGTAGCCACCCAGACACCCTCCTACAAGTGATCTAGGACAGGACTGCCCAGCCTCTCGCTGGGCATTAGTCTCCCCATCTACAATCAGCCCATCTGTAAGGTCTTGTCAGGCCCTAGGACTCCTGGCAGATGGCTCTGCATGACCTGCAGAGTAAAGGTGGCCTCTTGGGGCTCCCTGATAGATCCTCTGTTGCTGGAGCGGTAGTGTCCCCATGTAGCCATCAACCTTCCTGTGTTCCCCATGTCCTTTGGGCTTTGTGAGAACCATCCCTTGGGGCTGAGTCAGGGCCCGGGAAGGTCCCAGACAGCTACTTCCTGGCAGAGAGACCTCTTCCATCCAGGTCCCTGCCCCTGTCCAGCCTCAGAGCACCTGACTCTGTTACCTTCCCTTGCTTGATATGTCCATGTGTCTTTCATTTCTGGGATGTCTCTGGGAGTTTGAGATTCTAAAATTATATGGTCTTAAAGTTCTGTGTTTCTAATAGAGATCCCTAAGTACCGTGCTCTATTATTCTAAGAGTCTTTTCTCAGATAGCCTGAGACTCCCCAGATCCACATTTCTGTACGATTACATTTTGGCTAAGAGTCTGTAAGTCTGTGAAGTCTGCTGCCCATCAGTCATTAGCCTCAATGCACTTCTTCGGGAGAATGGTCAAGAGTGGGGACAGAAGTGGGAGGTGGCAATGGTCCTTCAACACCAGAGCTTAGGGCTGCTTTATCGGGATTTGCCCAACCAGAAGGGCCCCATTCCCTGGGACTTGTGTTCCCACTGAGCCTCTGTGAATTCTGAGGTAGTGTAGGTATTTTTCTGTCCCTTGTGTTCCTTCCTTGCGGGCACCACCTTTAGACCCCTCTCTTCTAGCTGGGGAGCCCTCTTATGTCCTTCCCCAGCCCTGGCAGTCCGGGGCTTCTGATCTCCATTCTATACCGTTGCAGGGCTTGAGCGATTACACAGTTCAACCTTCATTCCATCTCACAGATGGAGGGATGGAGGTCCACAGAGAGTCAAGGACATGCCCAGAACTTGGCCAGCACCTATGGTCCCTATGTTTGTCTGTATAAAGCCAGGATCTGGACCCAAAGTGCTGAGGAGAGCCTCCTCCCTCAATACACAGAGCTTCCTCAGACATCAGGGCTGGAGGCCACTTTGGGGTGATCTGCTTGAGTGGTTTTCTTTTTTTTTTTTTTTTTTTTGAGACAGAGCCCCAAGCTGTCCCCCTGGGTAGAGTGCCGTGGCATTACAGCTCACAGCAACCTCCAACTCCTGGGCTCAAGTGAGTCTCCTGCCTCCGCCTCCCAAGTAGCTGGGACCACAGGCGCCCGCCACAACGCCCGGCTATTTTTTGGTTGCAGCCGTCATTGTTGTTTGGCGGGTCCGGGCTGGGGATTTGAACCCGCCACCTTAGGTGTATGTGGCTGGCGCCTTAGCCGGTTGAGCTATAGGTGCCGAGCCGCTTGAGTGGTTTTCAAGAACCCCAAGGGCTAAGGGCCTTTCACCCCCATAACACAGACACACACTCACTTTCATCAGAGTAGTAGTTTAGCTTTTATTCATTTTTATACTAGTGTTTAGAATGAGATTTCAGTTGGGAAAAATGTTCTGTTGCTGAAAACCAGCAACAGTAATCTAGTTCAATATCCCCATTTGACAGAGGAACAGACTGAGGCTAAAGAGAGGCACGAAGGATAGCTGATCTGGCTCATGAGGCCCCACTTGAGTTTTCTTGGTGTCTGAGGCATCCTACAGTGGCAGGGATGGGGCCAGCTGTGGCGGGGGTTAGACACGTGCTGTCTGCACCCTACTGGCCTGGCTCTTCTACTTACTAATTCTGAAATCTATAAAATGAATATAAACAAACATCTACATCCTGGGGTTTTGGTAAGAATGAAATGAAAAGTGGTGAGGTGAGTGATTCAAGGCCAGACACGCAGGCTCAGGAAACGGGAGTGCTTGCTCTTATCATCTTTCCCAGATCCGGCCAGGTCTTAATGGAAACCAGTAGTAGAGAAATTGCCTTTTTTCCTAGTATCTTCCTTATATGTTTTTCTAAATTTATTTTTTCAAAATTTTTAATTGACAAGTAAAACTCTATATATTTCTGGCGTACAACATGATGTTTCGACATACATTGTGGAATGGCTAAATCAAGCTATTTAACACGTGCATTACCTCCTATGCCTGTCATTTTTGTAGTGAGCACATTTAATGTCTACTCTCATAGTGATTTTCAGGTATACAGCTTTTTTTTTCTGAGATAGAGTCTCACTTGTCCCCTTGGTAGAGTGCCATGGCATCATAGCTCACAGCAACCTCAAACTGCTGAACTTAAGCGATTCTCTTGCCTCAACCTCCCAAGTAGCTAGGTCTCTAGGGGCTCGCTACAATGTCCGGCTATTTTTAGAGATGAGGTCTCGCTCTGGCTCAGGCTGGTCTTGAACCTGTGAGCTCAGGCAATCCACCTGTCTTGACCTCTCAAGTGCTTATTTATTTGGTTTTGAAATTTCAGCCAAAGGGAAAAGAGGCAGTTACATGAGTCTCATTCAAAGAAAGCCAGAAGCTTGTTTCATTCCTCAGGTGTTTCATTCAGAAGTTCAGATCTCCACTCTGCTAAAAATCATTGTCTCTCATTGAGGGGGCGGAGGTAGAAATTTTAGCAGTTACTCCCATCCCTGTGGCTACTTTCCTTGGAGGTATGTTATGGAAACCAAGGGTGTATGGAGAGTTCCATATTCCCTGCCAGAGTTTGCACTGGTTCCATGGGACTGGGGATGCCATGGAAATTGGGAGAATAGCGCCTTCTACTAACTCAGCTCCCTCCCGGGGTAGCTTCTGGGTCCCTGAAGGCCCAGCAGAGAGTAGGGCCTTCCCTGGGCTGAGCTACACACATCATGCCATGCCCTATAGCAGTGGTTCTCAACCTTCCTAATGCTGCAGCCCTTTAATACAGTTCCTGTCGGTCGCAACCCACAGGCTGAGAACCGCTGTCATATATGCTTGCAGCGGTCAGCACAGAGCCCCAAGAGAGGAAGTTCCACCGGCCCTGTCAACCCCAGCCTGCTGACCTGGGCAAACCACAGCCTAGATGAGTTGGACACTAAGCTCTCCTCTCAACAGAGGACAATCTTCCTGTTTTTGGAAACTCACTATTAGTCAGCAGTCCTTAAACCAGATTAGTGATGAGTGGCAGAAACCCTTGGAGAACACAGGGGACAGGAGCTCAGGACAGTTAGGGCTCCTGATACCCACAAAATAAAGCCCAAATCTCTGAGCCTGGTTTGGCTCTGGTCTGTCTCTTATCCCCACTGCATCTTGTACACTAGCTCTCACCACCATGCTTTTGTACATACACGTGCTGTGCTTCCAGTCTCCTCTCCAGGCTTGGTGCAATGGCTCATGCCTGTAATTCTAGCACTTTGGGAGGCCAAGTCTGGAGGATTGCTTAAGATCAGGAGTTCAGGCTCGGCGCCTGTGGCTCAAGCGGCTAAGGTGCCAGCCACATACACCTAAGGTGGCGGGTTCAAATCCCCAACCCGGGCCCGCCAAACAACAATGATGGCTGCAACCAAAAAATGGCCAGGCATTGTGGCGGGCGCCTGTTGTCCCAGCTACTTGGGAGGCTGAGGCAGGAGACTCGCTTGAGCCCAGGAGTTGGAGGTTGCTGTGAGCATGATGCCATGGCACTCTACCCAGGGGGATAGCTTGAGGCTCCGTCTCAAAAAAAAAAAAAAAAAGATCAGAAGTTCAAGACCAGCCTGGGCAATTTTTTGTAGATAGAAGACCCTATCTACAAAAAATTTTAAAAAATTAGCTGGGCATAGTGACGTAAGCCTGTAATCCCAGCAACTCAGGAGTTGGAGATTGCAGTGAGCCATGATCACAACACTGTGATGGGAATGAAATGAAACGGTGGATGTGAAAGTGCAATAGAGATCACATGGGAACAGATGACACTGTGAGTTTTTTCTTTTTCACTGTGGTTGTTTTTGCCATGTACATGAGGACAAGGAATCCAGGCAGGAAACTCAAAAGACTCTGCTTATCTTTAAGGGGTGAGCCTGTCCCTCCCTGGTAAGGTGTGTGGGGAAGTTATGGTCTATCCCCAGCCTCTCCTCCTTCTTGCTGGGGACAGCAACACTCCTCGCATCCTCCCCCTCAGCTACCCAGGACCTTCCCACTACTGTTGCATTTTCCCCAGATACTCTTCCTAGAGCTTGGCTGGGACTGAGGAAGGAGCAGGAAGAGTCCCTAATTCTCTTTAAAGCACTACATGCAAAAGAAATATCATGTGAGCTATGTATATAATTCCAAATTTTCTAGTAGCCACATTCAAAAGTAAAAGAAATTAATTTTAATAATCTGTTTTATGTAAACCACACATTTATTATACACTAAAATTCTTATAAATAATGAAATATTTCTCAGTCTTTTTTTTTTTTTTTTGAAACAGAGTCTCACTTGGTCACCCTTGGTAGAGTGCCATGGTGTCTCAGCTAACAGCAAACTCAAACTCTTCGGTTCAAATGAACCACTTGCCTCAGCCTCCCAAGTAGCTGGGACTACAGGTGCCTGCCACAATGCCTGGCTATTTTTTAAGATGGGGTCTTGTTCTGACTCAGTCTGGTCTTGAACCTGTAAGCTCAGGCAATCCACCTGCTTTGGCCTCCCAAGTGCTGGGATTACAGGTGTGAGCCACCGCACCCAGCCTTTTTAAAGTCTTTTTTATTATACTAAGTCCTCAAAATGCAATGTGTATTTTACACTTATGGGTATCTCAATTCAGACTAGCCATATTTCAAGTGCTTAGAGTCACATTAGACAGCTATAAGGCCCAGGGGGTCTTACCCAAAGAAATAAGACTTAAATGGGAGGATTTGAAGGGGCCTCAAATTAGCTCCCCCACAATGGTGCCTCCTAATTCTGCCAAGGCTGCTACTGGCTGATAGGACTTAGCGGATAAACCGTGAGTATTCCACTCAGGCAAGCTTGACTCTCTAGTCATGTGGTGTTGACCTCAGGCTTGTGTGCTCACGTGTGGGAGGGTGTAAGCTTCCTGCCTTTGCAGGTGTCAGTGAAGATGGAGCAGGCTTGCGTGTGGGTAGCCACCAGCCCACACACCGGTTTGGTCCTGGAATCTCAGTTCTGCTAACCCCTGTGGTGCTCCACGGGGACCTTTGTTGGTCTCAGAACCATTAGCAGCCCCAGAGCTCCCTGGCAGCTCCTCTTGATGTTCTCGTTTTTCTTCCAAGAGCCTGGCACTGGCTGCACGCATGGCTGGTGACAGTCATCTCTTGCACCTCCTCTTTTAATAGATGTTTATCAGATACCCACTATTTCACCCCAGGCCCTGTGCTAGGCACCTGGGTTTCAACAGAGAACATGAGTTCTGCTTTTGCAGAGCTGAGTCCAGCAGGGGAGGTAAAGACTAAACAAGGTTTGACTGAGACCTACGTGCATATAAAATGGATATTCTTTATTTTCTCTAAAAATCAACTTAGTTGCTACCCTGAATGTCCATCATGCCAGACCTTCGGGAAATTTAACCTCCGCCTTTCTCAGGGCTCTCTCCCACTGAGGTGAAGCCAGAGTCCTGAAGTCTTATGCTGTCGCCCAGCCAGGTACATCTGCCCCCTGCCCAAGAGAAAGCCAAAGTTCAGACACAGCAGGGTTTACAGTGGGGAAGAGTTTATTCCACAAAGTGCTAAGTAGGGAGATAGGACAGATTTCTCAAATCCACCTGACTGAGAATTGGGAGGACAGGGGTTTTTTTGTTTGTTTTTTTGAGACAGAGTTTCTCTTATTCACCTTGGTAGGAGTGCTGTGGTATCATAGCTCACAGCAACCTCAAACTACTGAGCTTAAGTGATTCTCTTGCCTCAGCCTCCCAAGTACCTGGAACTATAGGTGCCTGCCACAGTGCCCGGCTATTTTTAGAGATAAGGTCTCACTCTGGCTCAGGCTGGTCTCAAACCTGTGATCAATCCATCCCCCCTTGGCCTACCAAGTGTGGCATGAGCTACTGAGCCCAGCCAGGGGACAGGGTTTTGTTTTTTGTTTTTTATTTTTGAGACAGAGTCTTTCTATGTTGACCTTGGTAGAATGCTGTAGTGTTACAACTCACAGCAACCCTAAACTCTTGGGCTTAAGCGATTCTCTTGTCTCATCCTCCTAAGTAGCTAGGACTACAGGTGCCCACCACAACGCCTGGCTAATTGTTGTTGTTGTTGTTGCAGTTGCCATTGTTGTCAACCTGGCCCAGCCTGGGTTTGAACCTGCCAGCCTCAGTGTATGTGGCCAGTGCCCTACCCACTGAGCTATAGCCACTGCCCAGGGGACAGGGTTTTTGGGGGCGGGGGATGGGGTTAGGGGACAGGGTTTTTAAAGATAGTTTAGTGGGCAGCAGATTAGGCAATCAGGGTCTGCTAATGAGCTGGTTTCTGGCAGAATCGGCAGTCTTTGGCATGGGCCAGCTATCTAGGTGGGCCAGCCAATCCACTGGAACCCAGCTCCTTGAGTCGGGGGTCCAAGACGAGTTGAGTCAGTTCCTTGGCCTGGGTGGGTCAGTCAATCCACTGGAATGTAAGACCCGGAAGATATCTGAAAAACAACCTAGGTTCTGAACAGGTAATGCTTTCTACAGAGAAAAGTTAAGATCTTTACCACTACCAGCAGTTACAAGGAAGTAAACAAGAGGGCAAGTGACTATTATCAAACAAACAAGGGGACAGAGGCTGATTATTATCATTATTTTAGTTAAACCTGTTCTCTTACAGAGTTTGGAGGCCCTTACTCTAGTTCTCGCAGTGTACTCCTTCAACGATCTGTAAAGGTGGCTTCACTTGCACTGTGTCCAGGCAGGGAGTGTGGGGGGTGGTCCAACCCCACCACCACCCAGCAAACATCAGTATCTGCCCGCCCTGGTCAGTGATGTCCACCTGCCATCCTGGCCCATGCAGGCCCCTTAACATGCTGGGAAAGAGCTTTGGTGTGGTGGGATCATGGGAGCCCAGCCTCCCCTAGGTCAGCGTGCACCCTGCTTCTTGTAAGCGAATTGTTTCCTTGTACTCTATGTCAGAGGGTAAGGCTCTCTGCTGCTCTTGGAACCCACAGGCTGCTTGGTCCCTGCTCCATCTGCATTTCCAGTTTTTAGTTGTAAAAAGAGGGCATTCCCTTCCCTTCATCCCCAGAGGCCTCCCTCTCTCCTCACATCACCCAGTGGAATTTTTTCAGTGCACTCAAGTTTTAGAGACAAAAGGCAGGAAAGAGAGTCTTGCCATCTGATCACTGCTTTCTGCCCTGCCATGAACCTCTGCTGAGGAGGAGAAACCCAGAACCTGCTCCCTGCTGGAATGATGAAGAGAGTAGAAAGGGAAAAGCCCAGGGGAGCAAACACACATAAATTAACATTTGAATGAACTGCTCAGCTGAGACCAGGGGACACCAGGGAGCTGGGAGGAAGGAGCTCCAAAACCTCCCCCTCTGTGGGGGCCAGTGTGGAGGTTCTGAAATATGGGGAAATCCAGTTTGCCTCTTGAGGTTCCCAAAGAAAAAGGAGGATCACTTGAAGGCCAGAGTTTGAGACCAGCCTGGACAACATAGTGGGACTCCATCTCTATAAAAGAAAGAAAGAAAAAGAAGATGGGAGAAGAAGAAATAGAAGGTGTCAGGTCCCAAGTAAAGCATGAGCCCTGTGGGGACCTCACAGGCAACAGGGGGAGAGGAGCCAGAACCACAGCAGCCCAGGTGAGCTCTGCAGCCCCAACCAGCCCTCCGGGTGGCCTCCAGCATCCTGAGCCCAGATGCGGAAGCCGGTGCCTATGCACTCTTACCTACAGGAGACTCACTTCCTCCCAGGGCAGCTGCTTCTAAACTGCCATTTACACTGAGTTTAAGTCTTCTGTGGAATTCATTGCATCTAATTTCGACACAATGCCTGCATGGAAGAGTGTGACTGAATTGGACCCCACATGCTCACTTATAGTTGAATGACCCCATGCTGGCAGCAAGTTCTCCAAGACTTAGTTTCCTCATCTGAAAAACGTGCACAGTAATGGTACCTGTCACACAGCATTTTTGCGTCAGAGGAATGCAGATAACAGTAGGCACTTGGTGGTGGCCGGATCTGCCTCCTTCCTTTAGGGTGGACCAGCAAAGTGCTCTCAAGCTCTGGGGTTAGGGGTCAGGCTGTGTGGGTTCAGATCCTAGCTGGACACTTGCTTGTTGTGCCACTTGAGGCAGGCAAGTTATTTTGTATTAGGT
>NW_003852396.1:27183151-27211787 GCF_000181295.1 Otolemur garnettii | reverse complement strand
TGGGTTCAGATCCTAGCTGGACACTTGCTTGTTGTGCCACTTGAGGCAGGCAAGTTATTTTGTATTAGGTCGGTACAGTGGCTCACGCCTGCAATCCTAGCACTCTGGGAAGTCAAGGTGACTGGATTGCATGAGCTCAGGAGTTCAAGAAGAGCCTGAACAACGGAGACCCCATAGCTACTAAAAATGGAAGAAACTAGCTGGGCCTTGTGGTGGGCGCCTGTAGTCCCAGCTACTGAGGAGGCTGAGGCAGGAAGATCACTTGAACCCAGGAGTTTAAGGTTGCTGTGAGTTAGGCTGATGCCACAATACTCTAACCTGGGGCAACAGAGTGAGACTCTGTCACACAAAAAGTTATTTTATATCTCTGTGTCTCAGTTTTATTTCCTGGAAACAGGGATTATAAAGGTTCCTACATCAGAAAGTTGTTATGAAGTTTCAGTAAGTTATGCTTTAGGTGGTGCCTGTGGCTCAAGGAGTAGGGCACCAGCCCCATATGCCAGGGGTGGCAGGTTCAAGCCCAGCCCCAGCCAAAAACTGCAAAAAAATAAAAATAACATAAAAGAACAGTGACAGTGCCTGGAGTGTAGTAAGTACTCAGTAGGCAATAACCATTACTTATCATTTCCTTTCTTCTTTCTGACAATCAGAAGATGGTGATTATATACCCCCTTCCACCAGCCCCCATCACACACACCAAGTCTTCTCTTCCCCAGTATAAAATACCTCTCCTAGGCCAGGTGCAGTAGCTCACTGTAATCCTATAATCCCAACATTTTGGGAGACCAAGGTAGAAGGATCACTCCTGAGCCCAGGAGTTTGAGACCAGCCTGAGCAACATAGTGAGACCCCATTTCTATAAAAAATAAGAAAAAAATAAGCTGGGAATGGTGCTACATGACTGTAGTAGCTATGAGTACACCTTGTATGTCAACCTGGGTAACAGCAAGACTCTGTCTTAAAAAAAAAAAAAAAGAAAAGAGAAGAAAAGTAGATCTCTTCTTCAGGAGTTTCACATAGGCCATCCTCACTCAGGGTGACAGTGGGCATCCTCATACTGTGGGCTTAGAGCTAAGCATGTCCTATGAGTATGATCTTGTTCATCTAAGAAGAGGGGCTATTGTCTCTTACCTCCCCAGTATGGTTCCCTTTCTAAGCAGACAGTCTAGAACAGGGGTCCTCAAACTTTTAAACAGGGGGCCAGTTCACTGTCCCTTAGACCATTGGAGGGCTGGACTACGGGCCCCAGGATGAGTCGGCTGCTAAGCAGGACAGGCAGCAGTGGCAAAAACATCCGGCCCACTGGATAACTGTCCTAGGCGGGCTGCATGTGGCCTGCAGGCTGTAGTTTGAGGACACCTGATCTAGAATAGTGGTTCTCAACCTTCCTAATGCCATGACCCTTTAATACATGGTTGGGGGTCATCACAACACGAGGAACTGTATTAAAGGGTCATGGCATCAGGAAGGTGGAGAACCACTGGTCTAGACCAAGATGGGCCTGGTGGCCCAAACCACCCCAGCCTGTTTGTAGGCATAGCTCACTGGAGGCTCTTGCTCCTGATGACTCTCCAGGTGGTGACAGTTGGGAGTGACATGATAAGTGAAGAGAGAGGTGTGGTGGTCACCATGTTGGTGATGGTAGTGGAAACAGTGAGAGTGGTGCGGATGCTGTGCGGATGCTGACAGCAACACTGATGATAATTGTGCCAAGGAAATAGGTGACACTGATGGTAGCAATAACAATGATACTGATGTCAGTAATGGAGATGTTGATGACAGAGGTGGTGATGGGATCCGTGACATTGATGATGGCAGTGGCGAAGGAGATGAGGTTGGTGAGACTGACATTGGTGAAGACAGTGGTAGGGACAATGATGATATTAGACACAGTAATAATGATACCAATGATTCTGATAATCATGACGGCGGAAGTGATTCTGAAGGGTCAGGTGGCTGGGATTATAGTGATAGTTGTGCTGGTGGTGGTGACTGTGACAGAGACAATGATGACAATCATCTTGACTAAACTGGTCATGATGATATTGGCAACGTGAATGGGGGTAATACCTATGGTGATAGAAATAATCATGATGATGAAGGTGATTATTCCAATATTAAGGATGGTGATGACAATGGGTCACATGGCCGTGGTGAGGGTGATTCTTTCAAACCCACATACCTATAGAGCTGAGAGTAAATGGAACACCGTGGGCCCCACTGCTCCTGACAAGACAGCCCCCGCCTGTGGCGCTCTCTGAGCAGGACCCCTGGCGTCTAGCTGACGGCCTTTGGTTGTGTGTTTCCCCAGGATAAAGAGCCCCCCTCTGAGAAGAGTCCTGGGGAGTCCACAGAGAAGCAGAACGGCTTAGCACAGATTGCACCAGACCTGACTGTGATCCAGTTCATCAGAGGTAAGTGAGCTCTGGCCAGGTTGGGGGAGACAGCGCCAGAGAAACCAAGGATGCTACACAGGATCCAGTCCCTGCCCGCTGTTCTTGATTCATCTTCTCCACCCACAGGAACCTCATGAGCACCATAAACTCTTTGTGAGCCTTTGCTCATGCAGTCCTCTCTGCCTGGAACAACAGATTTTATTGCTATCTATCAAAGTCTTCCCTGTCCCTCTAGGTCAGGCTCCCTCAAGAGCCTCACTTTCTTCCAAGAGGTCTTTTTTCCCAGCCAACAAGCCTGCTTCCCTCCCTTCTCTGGGCTCTCAGAATGCTCAGGCTTCTATATTAGCTCCAATCTGTGCCATGTCCAGCCCGTCTCCTGAGCACTGTGCTCCTGAAGGTCATCACCCCTGCTAAAGGCTCATCCATGAGCCTTCCTTTTATCCCACCAACTGCCATGCCTGCAAACAGGAGGCATGGAAATTATTAAATTCCCAGTCTGGGCAAAAGTACAGGGAGTTCTAGGCACCTGGGCTTTTGTTCTGGGTCCTTGCTTCTCTCTGGGCCTCAGTTTCTCCATCTGTACAGTGCACTCAATGATCTAAGGTCCATGTGGCTATGATCCTGAGACTACAAACTCAATCTGTAGGTAATTAGAGTAAACACTGTCACCAGAATGTTGCATCTAAAGATTCCAGTCCCGTGAATATCAAGTGAGTGCCTGCTATGTGCCAAGCTCTTGTAGACCACTGATGGTAAGTCAGAAGACCTGGATTTGAGTCCTGCCCCTAAAGCTCACCAGTGCACCATCTTATGGGAGGTGCTTTCCTTCTCTAACCTGAGTTTCCTCATCTGGAAGACTAGGTTGCTCTGGCTCACTCAAGGAGTGAGAATCAAACCGGTTGATGCATGGAAAGCCCCTGTATACTATTACAAACACGATACCCAAGTAAGGTACAGTTCTGTCCATTATGACTCCTACGCTTCTGTTACTGTCCTGAACATGTCTGAGGACAGTAAATTGAGCTGCCTGTGGTTTAGCAGGGCTTAATCTCTCACTGACTACTTTTGCAACAGGAAGGAATTAGGTCAATTTTGAGGAAGAGCTTCTCAAGACTTGATGTTGGGATAACAGTAACCTCTCCCTGGGTTCCTCAGCATTCCCAGAGAGAGGGCTTGGACTCCGGGGCAGGGGCCTGGACTCGCTAGCCTCAGGTCACCCTCAGCTGCCAGAAGGCCCTAGCACACTGCACCGTGGAACTGCTTATTAATCACTGCTTTGGCTCCAGCCCAGAGGGAAGCTGGGGTCAGTTGCCGAAATTGGATGCTAGAGCAAATGTTCTAGGCCAGATTATTTCTGGTGGTTTTAGCTTTAACATGAGCCTTGAGGGGGCCTAGGCAGGGCTGTATATAAGCCCAGTGGCTAGTTAGCCAACCTGCTTCTGCTAAGCCCCACAGGGGCTGGGCTGACCCTAAGACCTGGCCTTGACTGCCTGGGACCATGGGGGAGGAAACATGGTCCTTCAGCTGGAGGAACCTTAAACTCTTTTTTTTTTTTTTTTTTTTTTGAGACAGAGTCTTACTCTGTACCCTGGGTAGAGTGCCATGGCATCATAGCTCACAGCAACCTCAAACTCCTGGGCTTGAGCAATCCTCTTGCCTCAGTCTACCAAGTAGCTGGGACTATAGGTATATGCTACAACGCCCAGTTGGTTTTTTCTATTTTTAGAGGAGACTAGGTATTGCTCCTACTCAGGCTGGTCTCAAACTCCTGACCTCAAGTGATCCACTCACCTTGACCTCCCAGAGTGCTAGAATTACTGACACGAGCCACCATACCCGGCCAAGGAACCCTAAACTCTTAGGGAAAAGTAGTCCCTAAATGGGGGAAGGCCTCTGTCAGATGGGGGAGACAGTCTCCCTGATGCAAGATACATAGTTCATGAATGAAAGGCTAGCCCATCTTGTCCTATGGAAGAGACCTGACCTCTAGGGTGGAGAAGGTCCCTGTCTGATCGGAAGACACAGCCCCTGAACTGAAGAGGTTCCCTATCTAATGCAGGAGACTTAACTGTCTTTGAGTTAAGGGAAACTCCTAATAGTCCCTAAACGTAGCAAAGCCCTGTCCTATTTGAGGAGGACTGTGTTTTCCTCATCAGGAGTTGAGGGAGGCCCTGTCTTGTTTGATGCGGAGACATTGTGCTGAGCTGAGGGAAGACCTGGTCCCATGGGGAAGATCTGCCTCGGAGCTGGAGACAGGCCCTGGAACTCCCCTCAGCTGGCCCCATCTGAGTGAAAGGCATAGCTCTTCTCCTCCAGGAATTTTCCATCTGTTCTGGAGGCAGGCTGTGGATGCTGAGGAGGGATGAAGGATGGGCACAAGTGCACTGCAGTGATTAGTGCAGGAGACTGGATGGGAACAGCGGGATGGAGTCCTCCGGAGTCGGGCAGCTGGAGAGGCACAGGAATGGGGGAGGGGCAGAAAGGGGGAACAGCCCTTGTACTGGGAGTCAAGAGACCCTGAGAACTCTTGGCCTTGTTCTGGTCTCTCTGGACGAACTTGGGTGAGTCCCTGCCCCTCTCTGGGCCACACCATGCAGTGAGGGCACCTGTATAACTTAGGCCAAGCAGACTGAAATTCCATGGCTCTCTCAGGGCCTCAGATGCCCTGAGCAGCTTGTGGCCAGAGGTGGGGCTGGAGCAGCTACCTGGCAAGGGCCAGCTTCACAACTCCCCACTGCAAATGCTGGCTGCCAGCTGGCTGCGTACACTGAGTGCATGTGCTGGGACCAGGGGCAGGAGGCAGGCAGGCCAGGGGTGTAGAGGAGGGGGAATTCCACAGCCGTAACCCCTATCCATCCCTTCTGGACTGTTTTGTCTTTATTTTCTGGCTCCCAAGGAAACAGCTTCTGGCCTGGCCCAGGGATAGGGAACCAAGTGGCTTGGCCATGCTCTGGGGACAGATACAAATCTCACACATCTGAGGTCCTGTCCTGCTGTTGCAAGAACAAAAGGGAGCCCCCACCTGGCCCAGTTGCACCCGCCCAGCCTAGGAAGGCCTTTCCTCCTCTCCCCCACCCCTCACCTCCAACCTCCATCTCACTGACTGCAGGCCCACACACGCCTCTCCCTCTTGTGTTGTTAGTGGAGAGAGGGTTGCCAATGTCAGAACAGAAGGTGCTCTGGGACATCACCTGGGCTGCCGCTAGTGATGAGAACACAAAAGCCCAGAGAGGAAGGGACATACCCACCTTTCCATGCCCTTCAACTTAGCAGACTTGCAATGAGGGCAACCTGTGAACAACATGTTTTAGGGCTAGCAGGAGACTGGGCAGGACCCCACTGCCAGAACACTCACTTCTATTCCTGTCCCCAAGCTTTTACCCTGCTGGAATTCCTTTCACTTCTGGCTCCACCTTTCCAGGCTCCACTTCTCCACATTATTTAAGTCCTACCTCCAGGAGGCCATCCAGAGCCAGGCCTGCTCAGATTTCTCCTTTGGAGGTCTTAGATTCCACCCCAGACATTTTGACATTTGATCATGTATTAATCTGTACATCTATTCATTCATTCCACAAATATTTATTGAGTGCCTACTATGCCCTGGGCTCTAGAGATTCAGCAAATAATACAACAGACAAACCCCCCTGCTCTAAGGAAGCTTACAGTCCGGTGGGGTGGCAACAGTGCAGCTAGATGAGTGAGATGAGTAAGGGGCAGTAGGTTAGGTGAAGTGCTGCGGAGAAACGCAAACCAGGGATGGGGACATGGGGGGAGGTGCGGGCCTGTGCTGGGGACACAGAAGGGAGGACAAAAGCCTGCATTGGCCTGGAAAGAACTATAGCAAGACAGGCTGAGTGAAAAAAAGGAATAGATGAGAAGAATTACAAAAAAATGAGATGAGCTGGGATGGATGAAACAGATAACAGGATAACATGAAACAGAACTATAAGGAATCAAAAAAAGTTGAGCACCATGGCTCAGGCCGGTAATCCTAGCACTCTGGGAACCTGAGGCAGGAGAATCCCTTGAATCCCCAGTCAAGACCAGCTTGAGCAAGAGCAAAACCCTGTAGCTACTAAAAATAGAAAAATTAGCTGAGTTTCTTGGTGGGTGCCTGTGCTCCCAGCTGCTTGGGAGGCTGAGGCAGGAGGATTGCTTGAACTCAGGAGTTTGAGGTCGCAATGAGCTATGATCAGGCCACATATCAAAAATGAAGTCTAACTCAATGAAACAGAATGAAACAGAATTTCAAAAATAGAGTACAATTAAACCAAAAGAGGTCAAGTGCCATGGGGTGGAACTGACTGTAACAGAATTAAGTGGGATGGGATGTGATGGAAGAAATGGAATGGTCTCGGGGGTTGGCAGGGGGCAGGCACGGATGCTGTGGCCGGCCACCTATTCTGACAGTCTCCACCCATGCTCAACAGTCTTCCCCAGGGTGCTGCTGAGGACCCTGCGCCACCCCATCTTCTTGCTGGTAGTCCTGTCCCAGGTGTGCCTGTCTTCTACGGTGGCGGGCATGGCCGTCTTCCTGCCGAAGTTCTTGGAACGCCAGTTCTCGGTCACCGCCTCCTACGCCAACCTGCTCATCGGCAGCTGCACCTTCCCTTCGGCCATCGTGGGCATCGTGGTGGGCGGTGTTTTGGTCAAGCGCCTCCGCCTGGGGCCCATGCGCAGCAGCTTTCTTTGCCTGCTGGGGGCGCTGTTCTGCCTCCTCCTTGGCCTGCCTCTTTTCTTCATGGGCTGCCCTACCCACCAGATTGCAGGCATTCCCCGCCAGCCTGGGTGAGTGTGTGAGCCAGGGCGAGCATGTGCAGGGAGGGCTAGGGGAAGACCGTGGTCTCAGGCAGGAGCCAGGTCAGTGGCTCCAACCTCAGCTCCCCTGTGGCACCATCTCCTCACCTTTCTATTCGAGTTAAGCAGTGGGATGCTCTGAAAGGTTCCAGTGAAGGTGTCAGGCACCCCTAGAAGGGGTACCTGAATACTAGCATAAGACTCTAAGGGCAGAAAAGCTAAGGCCTGGGGCCTTGCTCTTGGAGGGTGGCGACCTCCTACATCTCCCTTCCCTCCTCCTCCAAGCTGCAGGCTGAGACAGGCCAAAGCCACTTGTGCCATGGTATCTCCAGAGTGGCCAAGCCCTCTAGGCCCAGCAGACGGTGGATGGAGATCACATCACAGGAAGCACGACCCAGCTCAGCCAGATGACACAGGCTGCCGGGGAGCTGGGTGGACGGGGGGCAAGCTGGGGCTGGACACCCTCTCAGGGAAACTGCAGAGGGGACTGGGGTACTGGGAAGGGGTTGGACTGCAGACTTCTGACTTTTTAGTTCTTAGAGCTGTGGGGCTAAAATTCTGTTGTTCCATGACCCTAACATTTCAGAATTCTTTTTCCACATGTGTGAGGGCCAGTCCAGGCTGCTGAGGCTCAGCTCCCTCCCACTTCCCTGCCTCCACAACCATCTCTCTCTTTCTCTCTTTCTCTCACACACACACATAACACACTCTCGTTCTTTCCCCTTGGGAGCCTTCTTGGAGAGGATGTTGGAAGTTACATCCCTGCCTGTTTTCCAGAAATGATTTCATTTTTCCTGGAAACTACTCCAGGCTTAGGTTAGCCCAACACCCAGCCAGAATTCCCCAAGTTCCTCTGTCCCCACCTCTTCCTTGGCATCTCCTGTCATCACCCAGGGGCCAGCTGTCCCCACCTGGAGCTCCTTCAGTGTAGCTGTGGGGAGCTCAGCTCAAGGCCAAAGAGGACCTAGCCTATCCCCTGTCTCTCTCAGGTCCCACCCTCACTGCCCTCCCCCAACTCTTTCCTTCCCCTTCCTTCCCTGTCCTAACTCCTTTTCTCAAATGAGGGGCAGGGGGCAACTCTGCTTTCTGCACTGAGGCCTTCTGTGTGCTGTGAGGGCTTTAGCCATGCCCTCAGAAAGCCGGTCTTCTGAGGAGGGAGCCACAATTTTCAAATGACTTTTACAGTAAAAAGTAAATGGGGGCTTGGTGCCTGTGGCTCAAGTGGCTAAGGCGCCAGCCACATACACCTAAGGTGGTGGATTCGAATCCAGCCTAGGCCCGCCAAACAACAATGACAGCTGCAACCAAAAAATGGCCAGGCGTTGTGGCGGGCGCCTGTGGTCCCAGCAACTTGGGAGGCGGAGGCAGGAGACTTGCTTGAGCCCAGGAGTTGGAGGTTGCTGTGAGCTATGCCATGGCACTGTACCTAGGGGGACAGCTTGAGGCTCTGTCTCAAAAAAAAAAAAAAGTAAATGGGGATTTGACCACGATTTTTTTTTAACCACGATTTTAAAAGAGGTGAATGAGGAAAAAGCCAGCACATCCAACATGCCCATCTTTCTTCCCCCTCTTACTCCTTGGCTTTGACAACTCACCCATGCTTTCATCTGTATTCTTGCAGTTTATTTACTGAGTTCTGTCTTCTAATTCACTGAGGAAGCCTTTTGGGTCCGATTCAGCAAGTTGAGGAGAGTTTTTCAACTAATGAAGTCTGCAGCTGCAATTGCTGAGGGTTTCCCAAGTGCCCAGTGCCCCGCCCAGCCTTCCCATACTCCATCTTGTTGAACCTCCATGGGATCTGTGTGTCGGGGCCAGGCTCCATTTTACAGATGCGTATAGTGAGGCTCAGTGAGGTAAAGTCACCCACACAGCTGGGACAGGGGTGAGGCAGCCTATCCGATGGTCAATGACAAAGCAGGGACAGAGTAAGAGCATCCCAGTGCTTACCTGCTCAGCCTTCCCAGAGTGCCCTGGGAAGTGCCTCTCCATGGGTAGAGTCCCCTGGCATAGCCTCTTGATGGGCCTCTGCTCAGACAGTGCCAACCTGTCTCCCCGCCACCCTCGCAGGAGACATGTCAAGACAGTGTCAGACACACACAGAGAGCACTGTCTGGCAGGGGAGGAAGGAAGGACTGTGTGGCTGGTGATCTTCCCCTCCATTCCCATGGAGACCCTCTACCCTGGGGAGGGAAAGGAGCTCACCTTTGCCCATGAACCCCTTCCCCACCCCACACACTATCTGTAGATCATCTCCCCTGCCCCTACCAGCCATCTTTGCCATGCCGTGGAGATTTCTCTAAGCCTGCCAGACCCACCCATCAGCCTGGGCCTCTGCCCACAGCCTTCAGCTTCCCTATCTGGCCTCCTCCTCCATAGCCTGGCCACTGGCCCGGTGGGACCCTGAGCCAAGCACCAGCCTCCCTGGGCCTCTGCCTCTTGGTAGGTGTGCCATGCTCCTTCTAGCATGAAGCCAGGTTGTACTCTTGAGTCCCAGGGGCCACCTCTCAGTGCCCTCCTGCTCCCTTAAACTCAGTTTCTCGCTGACCTCCCACTCCTGTGTATCCCACCTTGCCCTGGAGCAGAAACCCCCCCTGGAATTTGGGAGCAGGCCCTCAGGAGTGAGGCAGGTGGGACCAAACCGTGCCCTGGCAGCAGGATGGCAATGGCAAAGACAAAACCCCAGCCTAGCTGACAGGTAGAGAAACTGAGGCCCAGATAGAGGCCACAATAGGTAGGCGACCCCACAGGTGGTCAGGTCTCCTGATTGGGTCCCATACTCATAGATCTAATTTTCTAAGAAAAGGAAACAATCCATGTCATTGACATGAAATTCTGGGAGGAATTTATCATGTGTTTCCTGTAGAAGAAGCTCAAAGACTCATAGGATATAGGGGTTGGAGGTCCCCTTAGGAGGCCTCCTGAGCTTCCAGCCCTTCTCCCTGCTTATATCCCTCCAGTGCAAGGATTTCGGATTTTGCTGCTATGCCACATGGGGCAGCTCTGACGGTAGAGAATGTCTGTATGGAGCTGCAATCTCTGGCTATTGCTCTTGGGGTGGAGAACTGGGCTAGCAGGGTTGAGGTGGCCCCACTGTGGCCAGAGGGAGAAGAGCCAGGCCAATCCTGTGGCCTTCTCTCCCACCAGTGCTCAGCCCGGGCCAGGGCTATTTCCAGACTGCATGGAGCCCTGCTCCTGCCCATCAGATGACTTTAACCCTGTGTGCGACTCCAGTGCTCACGTGGAATACATCACCCCCTGCCATGCAGGCTGCACGGGCTGGGTAGTCCGGGAGGCTCAGGATGAAAGCCAGGTGAGTCAGGCCTCCAGAAGCAACTTCTGCCTTTCCCTGCCATGTTCTCCACCTCTGAATGCCCTCACTCTGTTGGCTCTCTTTTCTCTGTGTCTGTCTGTCTGTCTCCTTCTGTTGGCAGATGTAGAACACTATTCTCTCAATAAGCTTTCATTCAGCCCGGACCCAGGGCAAGGTGGTGAACCAGATCCGGCCCTCAGCTGTCCACGCAGGGTAGATGCAAAAGGAAATAACTCACAGGAATTGGCCAGGGTGTGGATAGGCAGGGGAAGAGGTGCCAAAGTACATGCAAGGATGGAAGGAGTGTGTCCCACCTGGGAGCATCATAGAAGGCTTCATGGGAGGCGCATTTGTGCCAGACATTCAAGGATGAGTAGGCAAACTAGGAGTTGGGAGGAAAGGGCTTTCTAGAATGGGGAGCAGCATAAGCAGAGATTTGCAAGAATGTAGATTACACACACAGACACACGGGTACACATGTACATGCACGCACACACATGCACACACAGAGTGTTTCAAGAAACTACAAAGAACTAGTTAGAGCAGAATCAGAAGGGTTCATGGAGGGAAAGCAAGGCCCAGACAAAGAAGGGCCTTGAATGCCAGGCCAGGAGAGGGGACTTTACCTGGAAAGCAGTGGGGAGCGATGGATTAATTTTAAGCAGGCAAGTGGCACTTGAGGCCATAGTGTGGAAAAGGATGAGCAGAGTGCAAGATAGGACATGGAGACCAGTGAGGAGGCTGACACAACAGGCCCATTTGGTCAGTCATTCAGTCAACAAACCACCAAAGGCCTCCCAGCCAGGAGCTGAGAATTCAGAGCCAAGCAGCCCAGTGGGGAAATGAGGGCTGTGTGATCAGCAGCAGCGCATTCTGTGTGAACCTTTGAAGGCCACTGAGACAAGCTGGCTTCCACTCCCCCTTCTCCTGGTCCCCTCAAATGACAAAGGGGAGAATATCCACCTTCACAGGCCCCTGTGTCTGTAGTAAAGCGTGGGGGAGGGAGTGTCAGGCTGGTTGCTGTTATATGATAACGTCCCCCTCTCTCCAGAATCCTCCCCTGTCCATCTTACAGACTCCCTGCCTTTAAGCTGGCACCAGCACCTGAGCCCCAGGCTCCTCCAGAGAGAGACCTGGGCCACCCCAGCTGGTGCAGAGTGGAGTGCCTACTGATGGTTGGTGGTCCTGCAGAAGCCACCCAGGCCCTGCCTAGGCTGTGTAAACTGTTGGCATTTGGAATAATCACAACCCTAGCCTTTTGGGTTCACTGTTCTAGTGAGTTTTATCTCCCTGAGAACCTTTCCAGAGGCCCCCAGGCCCTGGCAGGTGGAGCAGGATCCCTGGCAGGCCTGTGGATATGAGTCTCTAAACATACAGGTCAGACCACCCAGTTCAAATCCCTGTCCTGCCTCTAACTGGCTCTGTTACCTCAGGCAAATGATCTAACTTGTGCCTCAGTTTCCTGGTCTGTAAAATAGGCATGATATTATTGAGTGCCTGCTGAGAGTAGACACTGTGCCAAATAAATGCTTTACCCAGATGAATTCATTAAATAGTAAATGAAGAGCCACACACTGTTATCCAGGAAAAGCATGGAGCACAGTGCCTAGGGCATTTTAAGCACTAATATGTACTCCTGTCCATTGGACAGATGCGAAATGGAGTCCCAAGCATGGGCCAGGCATTGCCCAGAGTGTCAGTAGCAGAGCTATATCTGGACTCCAAGGCTCTGTCCTCCCCCAGCCCAGCCTCCTCTTTGGAACATCATGGAGGCTTGGGCTTGGGTACAGTATTTGGAGGAGGGTGCAGCTGAGACCAGGCCAGCACCCAGGGACTGTCACACTGGCCTGGAATTGTGCCTCGACATATCTGCTTCCTCAGGCCAATGGTGAGCTCAGGAATGGGTGGCTCAGCGCCCAGCACAGCTGTGCTCTGTAACACCTCATGAATGAGTGAGTGACCCAGGTGTGATGGGGAGGTGGGCGGCCACTGCACAGGGCCCGATGCCCAGGGGAGTGGCCTGATGCCCCAAGGGAGTGAGACTCAGAGATTGAAATCATTTATAAGAACTTCCAGCTGTGGAATTACATGAATGTGACTGAAATGTCAGGAAAAACCCAAGAGGAAGGTCTCTAGCCTTTGCATCTCTCCCAGCAAGCTTCTGCTTCTAAAAGAAACAGGGCAGGATCTCCTTCCAGTAACCTCGCCTGAGTGGGTTCCTCCTCCACCCTGTCTCCCGCCTTTAGTTGGAGGTCTGGACTTTTCCTGCAGTTTAAAACAGGGCGTGCTGAAAAGATCACACCCGGGCCAGCACAGCCTGGCTTCCACGTCGGCTCTGCCAGGACATGGAGAGAGCATCCAGTCACACGAGCCTACATGTTCTCTCCCTCCACTGCCCAGCCTTCCCCAATCCCGTTTCCTAAGTAACCTCAAGTCCAGACTCTTACCCACACACCTCCAACACCACTCCCCGACCCAGTTCCTCTCCGTACCCCAGCCTTTGTACTATCAGGTCTCATCTCTCTTTCGCTTAAAATTCTTCCAAGGCTCCCTGTATCTCGCTCAGGGCTTCCTAACCCTTTTCACTGCCGGGAGTGTGAGGCTGCCAGGACTGAAGGGGCTGAGTCTGCAGACGGCTGCAGCTGCCCAGGCCAGCCAAGCCACCTCGCACGCTGAGGGGACCAATCCCTGCTACCTGTGGCCCCAGTGGAAGCTCCAGTCTGTGGGGAAGAAAAGCAAGGCCCCGGCTTCTTGGCTTGGCCTCACTCCCTCCCAAGGGCCCCGGCTGCCAGAGATCAGGTTTTTTTTTCTTTTTAATTTAATTTTTTTGGCTGGAGGTTTTCCAGGCTACCTAAGGAGTATGAATGCAGGCTGGGATCAAACACACTGGAGGCCCAGCCTGGGGACATTTTCCCTGCAGTTAGTGTGCAGTGTTTAGGGAGTGATGCTCTTCTGGGTCCCTCCTTCTTTCTCTCTGTAATTTCCTCTCCTGCAAAAAGCCTCAGGCTCAGCCCAATTTGTGTGGACACAGCCCAGGTAGCTGCCTAGCTCCGCACGCCGTCCTGACTCAGCCAGGGGATAGGAAGTTCCGGACACCAGCTGGCTCTACCTCAGCAGGCTCTGGGCCCCTGGGCCTTTCACAAGCCTTCCCGGGCCTCAGGCGTTGGCTAGCTGCCTGCCCTTGGAGGCTCCTAAAGGCTCTTCTCCCCTCTCTTACCTCCCTAGGTTTTCTACACCAACTGCAGCTGTGTGATAGGGGGTGGCCCTGTGCCAGCGGGCTCCTGCAACTCAGCCTGCAGCCACCTGGTGCTGCCCTTCATGCTCCTGGTCAGCCTGGGTGCGGCACTGGCCGGTGCCACCCACACGCCCTCCTTCATGCTCATCATAAGGTGAGGGTGGGGGTTGGGCAGGGCCCGGAGACACCAAGAGGTCCTTAACCACAGGCAGGACGAGGAATTCTGAGGAAGAGTTTGAGGAAGGAGGCCACTTGTGTGTCCTGGTCCCCACCACAGAGTAAGGCCTCACTGGCCTGTCTTCATGCCCATGGCAGCCTGCTGAGGTGAGGTTATCTCCCCCATCCTACAGATAAGAAAACTGAGGCTCAGAGAAGTTCAGGAACTGGCCTCAGTCCCATGGCTAGTGTGGGGTGGAATGGTACTGGTGGCCCAGCCAGAGCCAAGGCATCGGCCTGCCCAGGGGAAGGAAGGCCATACCTGGTGCCCTGTCCTGGCCTCCCTGAGAGAGAGCATTATACTGTGAGGAAGAAGTGGAATCTCCACCTCCACCCTGCATGCACTGGATGAGACACAGTAGATGCAGCTGGGAAACGAAGCTACGTCAGCGTGGTCCATGATTCCGAATGCTGAGCACTGCTTTTTGGTCCAAGGTCTTTCTAACCTTTGTCCTGAGAGTACCTACTGGAACTGACATATTGTCATTTGAGTCCAAAGTCAGGGTCTTCTGGGTAGGGAGTGTTTTTCTATTCTCTCACTCAACAATTAGCACAGAAGCGTAGGGGTATTTTTCACACACACCAAGAAATCCCTTCTGCAATAGACGCACCAATTCATTTCCAACACCATTTACCTGAAGATGGTAACGGATCCCCCAGGTTGAGGGCTCAGTCCCACAAAGTTGTCCCCCACTTCTGCCGGTCACAGCTCCAATTTGTTTTACCTGGGCTTCTGATCAACTGGTTGTAAGTTAGGTTTGACCCCTGCCTTGAGTTTGATTAAATTTCTAGAGCAGCTCTTGGAACTCAGGGTAACACCTACTTACATTTATTGGTTTATTATAAAAGATATTACCAATGACACAGATGAAGAGATGTGTGTGGTGAGGCATGTGGGGCGAGCTCCCGGGCCCTCCCTAGGTGCACTACCTTCCAGGAGCCTCTGTGTGTGGTTCTCCAGAAACTTCCAGACTCAGTCCTTCAGGTTTTTAATAAAGTTACATCACCCAGGCATGATTGATTAACTCACTGACCATTGGCAATCAAACTTTAGCCCCTTTCCTCTCCCCAGAAGTTGGGGAGACTTCCAACTTCCCCAGACTTTTAGCCCCAGCCCTCTAAGCCTCTCTTGGTCCCTCAGGTGATCAGTCCCCATCCTGTTACTTAGGGGCTGCCAGAGTTCAGTCACTTCATTAGCATACAAAGGCACTTATCACTTTAAAGGAGCTGCATGCCAGGAAGACCCAATATATATTTCACAATATCATGGGGACCTCAGAGCACGATAATTCCAATTTTCCCTTTGCTGGGATTATTTTATTCACTATCTACTTTGTAGGAAATTAGAAAGGTGATAGAGCCCCTCACAAATATTAGAAGACATAAGAGAGAGAGAGAGAGCAGAGGAATCAAATGCCCTGACAGGTAGCCTAAGAGAAGTAGAGAACACGGGCTCTGGGCTGCACAGATTCTGGCTCTGACACCATCAGCCATGGGATTTTGGCCAAGTCATTTAATCTAAGTGTCAGTCTCCTTATCTGTAAAATGGGGCTAACAATAGATAGACCTAGCTCATAGGGGTGTGTGGGCTACAGTATAGAATTACTGAGCTAGCCACTGGTGTTATTTAGGAAGAGCCAGAGGATCCCAGGCTGGGATACTACAGTGAGAGAGGAAGCAGGAGGGAGTGTCTAACAGTCCAAGATCCAGGTCTTGCTAAGTGTAGGAAAAAGAGGAAGATTTAATAGGACCAGGTGTGGTGAGAGAGGGGTAGTGTCCACGACCAAGAACATAGGAGGTCGCACAGGACCCTGATGGTCAGTGGGTGTGCCCAGTGCAAAGGGACCAGGCTCTTCACTGAAGGGAGATGGGTGCAGGTCTGGTCTAGGGGGCTCAGAAATGCCCAATTCTCCAGGACTTTCTCTGCTCATCCACACAAGAAACCAATTTGGTGGTTTGCTGCGTTGGACATTTCTGAACTCCCTAGACCAGACCTTTGACAAGGGGAAGGCTGGGTAGTGACAGAGAAGGGTATGGTGAGAGCCCCTCCACACTGCTGCATGGGGGCTGGAAACTCCACCCTCACAGCGCCGTGTGTCTGCTTGTTAGGGGAGTGAAGAAAGAAGACAAGACTCTGGCCGTGGGCATCCAGTTCATGCTCCTGAGAGTTTTAGGTAAAGAGTCTGCTTGGAACCATTGGTGGTGGTAAAGGGGATCCAGATGACCACAGTGTGCAGGCCTGGGGGGCATATGCATAGGAGGGACCCAGTCCCTCACCGTAGGGCTCTCAAGTACATGGGGCAACAGACTCGGCCAGCTCTCCAGAAGGCAGTGTGTGAGCAGAGGCTGTACAGCCCGTCGAGAGGCCACTTTGGGTGCAGGGGTAGAGGTGGGCTTGAGGGCCAAAGACTTCTGAGCCAAGACCCTGGGGTTCAGATTCCCTAGTTGCACATGCCAGGGAGGGGGTGGGGCAGGGATGTGGCCTCCATTGACCCCTGAGCCCCTCTTTCCCCAGCCTGGATGCCCAGCCCGGTGATCCATGGCAGTGCCATCGACACCACTTGTGTGCACTGGGCCCAACGCTGTGGGCATCGAGCTGTCTGCCGCTACTATGACCACGACTTGCTCCGAAACAGGTAAGGCCTGGGCCAGAGAATGTGGAAAGGGTTCTGGGAATGCTCTCAGGACCCCAGATCCTGATAGGGTATCAGCTGAAGGGGAAGTTCCATTTAAGTCCACCTGCTGGGTGACAGGTGGTGTAGCCAGTGCCAAGCTCACAAATCCTATCAGCTGGACATTGTCTTTCCATTGTATAGATAAGGAAACTGAGAGTTAAAGTTAGGCACCCAAGGTCACTTCCCTGGAGCAAAAACTGGCAAAGTTGGGCCTTGACCCCAAGCTGTTTGGCTGCAGAGTCCATGCAGGAACTCAGGGATAATCCGGGGAGCAGCCTGCTTGAGAGGGACTAGAGGCCGGGTGTTAGGGAGAAAGCCCTGGGTTCCAGGCCTGGCTCTGTCTCCCCATTATGGGACTTACCTTGTCTGGGGCTCAGTCTTCCCATTTGTAACATGGGGAACTCAGAGGCACCTAGAGGCACCAAGGCCACTGGTCTGCGGTGGATGTGGAGAGACTGTGCTCGCAGAACTGAGGGCCAGGACCTGGTCACCTCCAGCTCTGGGGAGGGCACAATTCCTGTGGGTTTGGACTGTCCAGGGGGATCTTCCTAGCAAAGGAAAAGTTCTTGAAGGCCTTGGTGTGTTAAACAAAGAGGGAAGAGGGAATATTCTTTTCTATTAGCTGGAGGGGCAATCCAAAGCTGTACTTGTCAGGTCCCCTGAGCCCGCAGAGAGGTTCGGAGAGAAGCAGGGCCATCACAGGCCACACAGCAGTCCACGACAGGGCAAGGAGGTTGCCCAGGGCTCTTTCTGCAAAGCCCTTCACCCTTTTCCAGGGATGGGCCCCTGTGGAGGTCAATGTCTCCCCAAGGCTTCAATGTCTTCAATTGCACAATGAGTGATACCTGCTGACTCCATTCTGTCCCCATCTCAGGGCCGTCCAAGCCCTGGACTGGGAGCTCCTGAGTTCAAAGGTCCCTTATTCTTTCCCCAGGTTCATTGGCCTCCAGTTCTTCTTCAAGACAGGCTCCCTGGTCTGCTTCGCCTTAGTTTTGGCCATCCTGAGGCAGCAGAATAAAGAGGCAAAGACCAAGGGAACCATATGCAGCTCTAGCTTAGAGCAGCAACTGTTGGCATCAGGGCCAGCGAAGAAGACAGAAGATTCTAGAGTGTGAGCAGCCGTCCCAGGGCCCCACCTGGCTAAAAGTAGTTGTCACAGTTGGCACCTCCTCTGGGCTCTTCACCCAAGATTCCAAAGGAGCCCCGTGTTGCAATTCTGACTCCTCCACGAAATGGCTGTGTGACTTCAGGCAAGCCACTCACCTTCTCTAGAACTTTCTTTGCTCATCCACCTAAGAAACCAATTTGTGGTTTGCTGTGTTGGGCATTTCTGAAGCAAGAGGGTCTTCCCCCGGTGCTCCCTGAGACAGCCAGCTGAACCAGAACCAGGCTTTCCTGGATGAAATGACTGCATACCTTTCCTCTAGGCCCCAGGAGAGGGAAGTGGACCATAGTAGGTCAAGGCTGCCCTCCACACTAGGCCCTAGCCCTACTATGCCACTCACCTGGAGCACTTTCTCTGAGCCTCAGCCACCTCCTGTCAGGTGGCGATGACCTTGCCAGCTTTCAGGTTTGTTTAGCTTTGACCATCTGTGTTGTCAGGATAGACTCAGGTCTTCTCCCCAACTGCCGGCAGCTTTCAAGACGTGTCCATTTGGCGCCCCCTGGAGGCAGAGCCCTGAGCTGGACTTTGAGGGGAGCCCCTCAGCGAGGAAGGAACTGGCCTCACACTAGGAACATTCAGACTTAAATGGCCCTTCAGGAGGCTAGTCTGGGGACCCCAAGGAAGATTGGCTAGTGGAGAGCCTCACCTGTGACTCACGAAGTCCCAGCTCTTGTCAAGAAGCCACAGTTTAGGATGAGGCCTAGCACCTGCCTTAGGGGCCCTAGAGTGGGGAGGGAGACCAAGGCCCACACTTGGGTATTTTCAAACTTGAGACCAAACACACACTCACATTGCCAAGATTTCAGACAGGTGACAAGGGGCCACCAAAGTCACTGTGACCTTTGTGAACAGATCCCTAATTTCCCCATTTCCTCCCACTTATCTGGGGCTGTGTAGATAATGTCTCATTCTGTGACACCCAAGTTTTCTGGGATGGCACCTGGTTCTCTGTGCTGCTGGGAGCAGGAAAGCCCAGCTCTGCATCATGAGCGATTCTGTAGCTTGCTTGGGTCTGAATGAGACAATCCTTTTCTCCCTTAGGGTTTGTCTTGTTTTATGACCAGTCTTATCTGACTTGCTCATTTCCCTGGGAGGATAATAGAGTTTCCTGCTTGGCTCCCAGCCTATTCTGCTGCCATTACATCCACCTGGCTGAGACCTGTCAGGAAGCAGCTGACAGGGAGCCATTAACAGCAACTTGCAGAAGGCTGAGCCCAGCCCTGTGCTGGGGCCTGGGAGAGAAATGGGGTGGGGCACACATGGCTCTGGCCTTCTAGGAGGTCTCAGTCGAGGGCTTTAAGGTTTTCCCGTATGGAAGAAAGAGAGGGATACAGAAGCTCTAATTTCCTTTTTATTCTACCGATTAATGACGGTAAATATTTAACAAATATCTGAGCCTGTATTTATCAGTGTCAAGAATTTCAAAGTCTCCTCCAACTAGATGAGGCTTTCAGTACATTTCTGTTCCTTCCCCTTCCCTCCCGTTTCCCAGGTTTTGCAGAAATACTCTGGAATTGTAGATACAGCTTATTATTAAATTTGTTCTTCCATAATGTCTCTTCTATTACAAAAATCCTTTCTTTATAAACTGCATTAGTGGTCCGCAACAACCACATTATTTTCAGTTATTTAGATTTACGCTTTACTGGATTCCTTGCTCATCATTGTTTCTTGTATATTACCTCTTTCTGTATCTTTATATTCCAGGCTAATTTTTATTTGGCTGAGAAACTTCCTCTAGTAAATGTTTAAAAAATGGGATAAGGTCATGAGGCCTTTTTAGTCCTCACCTGTCCAAACTGTCATTCACATTTCACAGACAAGGAAACCAGCTCGGAAAGGATAAGTGACGTTCCCCAAGATGAGAGAGAAAATAAATAGTGAACCCAGAATTGGATCTTGTGGGAACTGAAGCATACACAATTTGGGGAGCCCTCTTTAAAAAAAAAAATACAAAATTAGGTAAGAAAACAAATATGATGAGAAAATATTGACCTAGAAAAATAGAATGATAGATCTAGAAAAACAGAATGATATTTTTATTAACTAACATCCTTGCACACGTCTAAAACACATTTTTCCCCCTTGGTGATTAGAGGAAATTCCTAGAGTCTGGACTGGCTTTTGGATCTGTGCATTTCAAACCTCGTTTCTCAGTGGCTTCTATATCGCTTATATACTTCCTGGGCCAGGTGGCATAAAACACATTCATATCATGATGTGACCTCTGCATAGGACACCTCCATGTCACAACTCTGAGTCAAGTAGTGTGCAGGCATATATCTAGAAGCCTTTCTTTACACAGAGATAACTATCCATAATTTATACACAGAGGTAACTGAGAAACACATAAACACATCCCAGTGAGCCCAAATGAAACCAATTCCCCACAACTCAACTCCATCTTGGTTAGATCTCAGAAGTGCCCATGACTACTCTGTCTAGCTCATATAAAGAAAACCTGAGACACAGGGGAAGTTGGAGTGGACAGAAACAGAAATCTTGATTGTAGTTAAAATGTCTTATCTTTCCAAATTTCAAAAAAAAAGTGAGACTATGAACACCCAATTAACATCTGTCCCTGTGGGAAGGGATCCTGGTGGTCAAGCAACATCTACCTCCAGGTGAGTCTGCCTCTGGGCTGAGCTGAGATATGAAGGAGAAGATAAGGACCTAGTGCTTACAGCCTCTGGCCTGGCCAGGATAAGGGGACTCAGGAGTCACCACAAGAGAAACATGGGGCTGAGAGCTACGGGGGGTAGGTCAGGTCAGGGCCAGGGATTCCCTCTCCCCTAATACATGTTAGTCTCCTGTCAATGAAAGAGCTGTGTGCCTCCACATCAGTGAGCTCACTTCCTTCTCACCCTTTACCAGGGAGTTGGGAGAATGCATTAAGTCTCCAGCCTAGATTCTGCTGGTGGTAAAGTCAGAAGAGGATAGAACTAGACCTGAACTGACATCCCAGTGCCTGGTCCTGAGTTATTTTTCTGCCTGTAGACCCATGCTGGGAAGTCCCAGGGCAGGCAGATGCCCCTCAGGAGCAGGGAGCCAGGAGCCATGACTGGCACACTGATGGATGAGGAGGGAGAACACTCGGACGCCCTCACCATTAGCCAGATGTGCTGAATTCTTTCCCATTCACATGCCTTTGCTGTGCTGCTCCCTCTGCCTAGATTGCTTTACTCCATCCCTCTGCGTGTCTTTCCATCCCCTTTTCATAAAGTTCTACCTAATCTTCTAGGCCCAGCTCAAAGGCCATCTCCAGGGAGGCAGTATGGTACAGGCAAGTGGGAGAGGTAACTACCACCTTGAGAATCTCATAAAAGACATAGACTTTCCATTAAAAAAAAAATACATACAGACACATATACACAATTGTGCATATGATTTCAGGAGTTGAAGACCATCCGAGCCTGGGTGTAGGCCCAGGAGCCCAGGTCAAAAACCCTTATTAGAGGGAAAAGATCAGAGCTGCAGGCTCAGCGCCTGTGGCTTAAGTGGCTAAGGTACCAGCCACATACACCTGAGCTGGTGGGTTCGGATCCAGCCCGGGCCCACCAAGCAACAATGACAGCTGCAACCAAAAAATAGCTGGGCGTTGTGGCGGGTGTCTGTAGTTCCAGCTACCTGGGAGGCAGAGGCAGGAGACTCGCTTGAGCCCAGGAGTTGGAGGTTGTTGTGAGCTGTGATGCCACGGCACTCTACCCAGGGTGACAGCTTGAGGCTCTGTCTCAAAAAAAAAAAAAAAAAAATCAGAGCTGCAGAATCAACCAGACTTAGGATCAAATCTTTATTCTGCCACTTATTCATTGTGTGACCATGAACAAATAAACTTCTCTGCACCTGTGTTTCATCTCCTGTAAAGTGAGACTAATCTTGCCTACCTCCTGTCTCCCAGAAGTTGTGAGGACCAAGTAATACAATATACTTGCCTACAGGCACTACACCTGATGATCAGGATTTGTAAATTTCCTTACCTTTCTCTGTCCCAGAAAGAATGTAATGAACACAAAGAGCATTGGGGTGGGAGGGATGGTGATGACAGAGGGAGGAGGCACATCCCGCTGCCCTGCTCTGGCCACAGCTCTGTTGTCTCCTAATCTCTCCCCTGCTGTCAGCTAGGGCTCAGATGGCCGAGTCTTATCTCTGCCCACAGCCAGCTTGGGGCAGCTTTTCTCAACCAGATTTACATTTTTATTGATTTTCTTTCTCCCTTCCAGAGCAGTTTCTTCCTTTCTGCCTCCCCGTTGGCTACAGAATGGGCCTACCCAGGGAAAATGGCAGTTCTGAGGCTGGTCAAGAAGTGATGGTTCCAGAATGAGTTCTTGAACCAGCCACCTAGCCATCCATCCATCCATTCATTCATTCAGCCACTCACTTGAAGAACATATCTTACATGTCTGCTCTGTGCCTTGTGCTGGCACTGCTGGGGACACAACTCTGTGTCAGGTACAGTCTCTACTGTCAGGAAACTCCTAGTGTTCACAAAGTGACCAATAGTAACAAAAGCATGAGCTGTCATACAGGAGAGGGAAAAGGAAGCCACACACTCTCCCTGGAACCATCAGGAAAGGTTTCCCAGAGAAGGTAAAAGCAGAGCTGGCCTTAAAAATTGGGCAGGATTTCCCCAAGTGGGGAAGATAGGAATGGGCAGGAGAAACAACAGGATGAGCAAAAATAGTGAGGTGTGTCTGAGATAGAGTGACAAAAGCAATGTAGCTAGAGCAGGCCATGTGCAGGGCCATCAGAAGAGTGGAGTGCTAAGGCTGAAGAGACCAACAGGGGCCAAGTGTTGAGTTCCAGATCAAGACTTTGGATGCCTTTCTGAGGACAAGGTGGGAGGCCTTGAAGCATTGATTGATGGGTTATTCCACTGATCAGGTATTTTTTATTTTAAGCAGGGAGTGACAGGACAAGATTTATAGTTCAGAAAGGCTGCTGGCTGCACCATGGAGGCTTTGAGTAGCGAAGGGAAAGGCCAGGAGCTCAGGGAGGAGGCTGGTGCAACAGGCAAGAGAAGCAGAAGGCCTTGAGCCAGGTCAGGAGAGGCATCATAGAAGTGGGACATTTAAGCTGACTCTTGAAAGATGAGTAGGAATATACCAGGTGGAGAAGTTGGGAAGTATGTCTAGGCAGAAGAAACTACACAGATAAAGGCTCAGCAAACAGACAGCTTCTGGCAGGCTTGGGAAATTTCCACTAGTTCCGTAGGGCTGGAGAGAGGGCACAGTGGGGATGAGGCTGAGGAAGTGGGTCGGAGCTCTCAACGTCCTCTGTACCCTGAGCCTAACTCTGGTGGGAGTGCAGATGGGGCCCTTACCACAGTACAGGGCTGGCTATATGGAACTGAGAGCCCTAGGCCATGGTTCTCCTTATTCAAACCTTTCTGTGTTCACAGCACTTCACATTTTACAAAGTCCCTTCATGCTTGATCCTCATGGTTTCCTGGTGAGAAAGGCAGAAAAAGAATTATTATTCCCATGCAGTAGATAAAGAAACTAAGGACCAGAAAGGTGTAGAACTTGCCCAAGGTCATTTAAGAGCCCAGATATTCCCCTCCTAACGTTCCCATGTTGTTTCTAATAAATCAACTTGTCCTTGAATCACATATACAGTAGAGGCAGATGCTGACTAATGTGGTTGAAATGAAAAAAGGTGGGGGGATAGAAAACACATCAGAGAATGCCCCCATTTCTGCAACCTTCACTCTGGAGGTGGGGGCATTCCAGCTGCGAAAACAGAATGAGGTCTTCACTGTTTTGAAATTCCATAGACAAGGGGACCAATCCCAGCTCTGCCATTTATGGGATATGGGAAGCCACTGTGCTCATCTGAGCCTTGGTTTTCTCACCTGTAAACGAAAGAAACAAACTTTACCCATCAGACTTGTGAGAATTTAATGTGATGAAGTAGCACTATAGTAGTTACCCATTGCAGAATAATAAATTTTCCCAAAATTTAGCAACTTGAAACAACAAATATTTATTACTTCATGCATTTTCTGAGGATCCAGAACCTACAAGTGGGTTAACGGGGAGATGCCAGCTCAGCATCTCTAATGCATCAGGCAGGGCTGCAGTCATCAGAAGGCTCAGCTGTGGCTAGAGGGTCCTCTCCTAAGCTCACTGTGGTTGTCATCAGGCCTCTATTCCTTGTTGGAAGTTGGCAAAAATCTTTAGTTCCTTTTTATATGGGCCTGTACATGAGGTTGCTCATGACAAGGCAGCTTCTTTCCCCTAGAATGAATGACCCAAGGAGAATATATGTTACCAAGATGGAAGCCATGATGTCTTTTATAATCTAAGCCTGGTAGTAACATACCATAACTTTTTCTATATTCCTTTGGTCACACAGACTAACTCTGATATAATGTGGGAGGGGGATACCAAAGGTTGTGACTAGCAGGAGGTGTGAGTCATTGGGACTGATTCAGAAACTGGCTACCACAAGCACACAGACCAATGCCTGGCACACAATAGGTAATTATTATTAGTTGCTATTACTCTCGGTATGATTGCAACCTGGCTGGGAAGATAAGATTTGGACGTGAAAAGATGAGAATAAATGAATAGTGGAATGCAATTTGAATTAAGCAATGCTCAATTACATAGTAGAACAGAGTGTATAGGCAAAGGAGTATAAACCAAGGAAAACTTCCTGGCAGAGGTGGTGCAAAGAGGGGAGGCTGATCCAGAGAGAAGACTGAAGGTGAGTATGGTAGGCCACTATTGGTTGCCTTCACACAGCAAATCCCCTCTTCTTCCTTCCAGGAGCAAGGTGGGCACTAGAAGGATGATCCAAGGCAGCAATGGAATGCCTTTTCTTTTGTCAGTGAGTAGGCATTTGACCTCATTTTGGTCAATAACACGTAAGTGGTTGGTTTTCAGGGGGAAAGCTTCCCTCGTGGATAAGAGAATGGCATGAGAAGAGAAGACCCTTTTTGATACTGTGCCCTTTCTTCCTGCTGGAGAGGACATGGTGCTTGATGCCACTCAGTCATCTTGCCATCATAGAATGGGAGTTCCTGGGTTGTCAGAGATATTGCTAAGTCAGAAGACCAATCCTGGTACCACCTTCCTCTGACCTCCTTGTTAAGGAAACAGAAGTTTTAAGCTACTCTAAAGTAAGTGACCTCTTCCTTGTGTCCTAACTGATTTCTTAGTTCCCTCTGAGGTTATTTCCTTTTATCAAGGAATATAGAGGGAAGATTGGAATGGCAAAGGGCCCTGGGCTGGGTGGCAGGAATCCTTGATCTAACCCAAGCTCTGCCTGAGTTGTTCTGTGATCTTTGTCCCTGACCCTCCCGTCCTCCAATAAATGTAGCTAATATTTATTGACTGTCCACTGCGTGCCAAGCACTCAGCTAAGAGCTTCCCTTGCATTATCTGGTTCAATCTTCACAATAACTCTGTTCTGTTGGTATTATTATTCTCTTTACTTTAGGGATAAGGAGATTGAGGCCCAGAGAATGAGGTAATATGCCCCAAGTTATACAACAGAGTACTGCTGGATCTCTGGATTCCAAATTCAGCTTTGTCTCTCTCCAAATTCTAGACTCCTGACCATAATGCCTAGCAGTGAAAGGAAGTC
Organism: Otolemur garnettii; assembly: GCF_000181295.1. Lineage (NCBI taxonomy): Eukaryota > Metazoa > Chordata > Mammalia > Primates > Galagidae > Otolemur > Otolemur garnettii. The sequence continues at coordinate 27,186,403 of NW_003852396.1, read as the reverse complement.
TTTGGACAAGGTGACCTCTAAGGGCCTCTTTTCAGCTCTAATATTCTTTGATTTGCTGTCCCATTTCTAGCTATATAATCAACAAACCAGCTTAGCTTAGAGAAGAAAGAAATAAGGACTGTCTTTAGCCATCCGAAAGCTGTCATGTGAGTGGGAGATTAGACTTGCTCAGCATAGCTCAGGGGACATGAACTGGACCAGTGTGGGAGCACTAGAGAGAGACAGAGTGAAACTTATATAAGGGAGAACTTTCTAGCTGCCATTTGGCAGTGAATAGAGCTATGCCAAGATGTAATGACTTCTTTGTAATGAAGGTTACGCAAAGCTGTGTTTGATCAACTTTTGTCAGAAGCACTACATTGAGACTTATGGTAGGAATTAAATGGGATAACATATAAGGATATTCCTAGTTCAGTGCCTGTAGCTCAGTGAGTAGGGTGTCAAGCCACATACACCGAGGGTGGTGGGTTCAAGCCTGGCTCGGGCCTGCTAAACAAAAATGACAACTGCAACAAAAAATAGCTGGCTGTTGTGCTAGGCATCTGTAGTCCCAGCTACTCGGGAGGCTGAGGCAAGAGAATCACTTAGGCCCAAGAGTTTGAGGTTGCTGTGAGCTGAGACACCATGGCACTCTACCTAGGGCAACATAGCGACATAGTAAGACTCTGTCTCAAAAAGAAAAAAAAAAAGAATATTCCTAGCACTATAACTGATACAATAAAGGGGATCAATAAACTGTTGTGGTTTTTTTTTCCTTTTAAACACTGAGATTCTTGGATTTTAAGATGGTATAATATGGATTTTTGGCTCTTTGGCTCTAACATTCTACAGTTCTATACTCTCTGTGGCTCTGCCCTGCTAAGATGGCTATGGTTTTCATACTCTTAACTTTCCATAATTGCGTGGCTCTACAACCTATGATTTCATAATTTAATAGTCTGTAGCTTTAACAATTCAACATTCAATAAAGTATCTCTCACTAGTTCCAGAAACAAGGGAGTCACTCCTAAGTTGTGCTTCAGTGGCCTGGGAACAGATTGGGCTACTCCCTCTGCCCACCTTATCATTCTACCATCATCTCCCCAACCCTGCCTCAGACTCTCCATTCCAACCAACTATCCTCCCTGATCCCTATCCCATCCACACCCTGCTATCTACTGACCAACTAAGTGGGTACAGTCACTCTACCTACTGATGATTGTTCATTAAACAAGAGCTTTACTATAACCTGGCTTTTACCTATTTCAAAAGGCATATAAAGGAATGAGAAGACGTGGTCACAGTTTCAAGGGGCCTAATATTTATTTTCTTTAAACCCAACTCAAATTCACCTCTACTAGGAAGCTTTCATCAATAAGTTAACACCAATAACCTTAATCTGAGTCTGAAATGTGAATATCTGAGCTCTTTAGTTGGTTATTGTGCACACTGTAACTTATCTGCTTATCTGCTTTCTCTCCCTGATTATATGTGAGATTGCCCTATGAATTACAAGTATGTCTCCTCAACCAGACTGGCGAGTTTTCCAGAGGAAGTCTGTGTCTTCTCCATCAGACTGGAGGCTCCATGTAGATATGGGCCATGCTTCCCTTACATCGTACTTGAGTTATAGTTACAGGTAGAGTAATGTTCCTCTATCAGATCCATAAATTCCCAGAGGCAAGTTTATGTCTCTGTCATTGGGCTGAGAATTCCATAAAAGCAGAAGCCACATTAACCCACAAGATGCAGAAGTCCCCAGGGCAAAGGACTGTCTCTCTACGCTCAGACTTGGGGCTTCTCTCTGGCAGCAAGGAGTCTAGGGTTTTCCCCTCTCTGTGTATTCTCTCAGTCCCAGGCTAGGACTCTGACCATAAAAAGTGATATTTTTCCTACAGTAAACAGACAAAAACTGGAAAAGGGAAGACTCGGGAGGCAGAATAGGCACTCAAGCCCCTCCCAACATATCCAGACCTTCCCTTGGTCTATCCTGGGTCCTCTCTTGAAAGCTGCTGTCTGTCGGCCCCAAGTGGGTCTCTCCCAACTCCTCCCAGCAACTCAGAGCAGTAAGTGAAGATGTCAGCACCTTGGACAGCACCCAACCCATTACAGGACGCGGAGCCAGCGGAAGCAAAGCTCTCCAACTCCCTCAGCCTCTGGGTGATGGATTTCCTCATTTCTCAATTTGATTAAAGCCCAGTAGATAACCAGAGCGCCTTGTTCCTTTCTCTTCTCCCTTCCTGATGAACATAATTAACTCTGTCAGGCTGGGAATACTTGCTCTTAAATACCGCCTGCCCAGCCCCCACCCAGACATGAATCAGTAGCACCCAGCCAGAACACTGGAAGACTCATATGTTTCTTCCTGGGGGATGGAGGTGGGAGAGGAAGCTCTCTCTGAGACATACAGAGACCACAAATAAAAACTGAAATGTGGTAGTTGGATAAAGAAACCCCTAAACTGGAAGTCAGGAAATTTGGAATTTAGTCCTGGCTTTGCCACTAATCTACATATTATCTAGAGCAAGACATGGAAAACTTTCTGAGCCTGTTTTTCCCTTTGCAAGAAGAGGATATTGGTATAAACAATCTCAAATGCTGTGTTCAGTGCTAAAAATCTATGGAGGGAAATGTTTAAAACAGAGAGGGAAAGGAACTTGCTTAAGGTCACACAGCAGGTTTATGGCAAAGCTGAGCTTGAATTCATAGCTCTGGGCTTCTACTCTAATGTTAGAGTAGAACTTACTTCGTCCATATCACAGACTTTCTTGTCTAGGGATGGAGGCTGAGAAAGTTAAAAACAGATAAGATTGTGTTAAATGTGAAAATAACATTTAAGATATGTGGAAATGCTGATATATCTGAAGAGAAGAGAGAGCATGTCACAAATAATTAAGGTTAGAGAAAAAGGACTATAACACAGACAGGAACTCAACCCCAAACTCAGAGAAGCCTCGTAAGGTTTTCTTACTTGCTCCAGGCCATTCAATAAATCAACTATAGAAACTTCTTTAAGAGAAGGGGAGGACTCTTATCATAATCAAGTGTTCAGGGTGCCCCTGTCAGAGAAGGGGAGAACGGACAATACCAATCACCAAATATGTAAGTGGACAAATATACATACAGTTGGATAGCTATGTGGGTAATTGCACTATTGAATGGAAAGATAAATGTCCGGGTAGGTGGAGAGAATTACAGGGGGGAAAATGGAGATGTTCCTAACATCACAAAGGTCTTTTTCTTTCTTTCTTTCTTTCTTTTTTTTTTTTTTTT
>NW_003852396.1:27178596-27183066 GCF_000181295.1 Otolemur garnettii | reverse complement strand
CCTGCCTCAGCCTCCCAAGTAGCTGAGACCACAGGCATCCGCCACAATGCCTGGCTATTTTTTTTTGGTTGCAGCCGTCATTGTTGTTTGGCGGCCCGGGCTGGATTCGAACCCGCCACCTTAGGTGTATGTGGCTGGCACCTTAGCCACTTGAGCCACAGACGCCGAGCCACAAAGGTCTTTTTCATGCAGTCTTCCCATTGCTAGTGCCTGAAAATTTACTCTGGAGGTTAGCTGTGCTTAAGCTGAACCGAAAGTAGGCTAAGGCCCCAAACAATCTCAGTTTATTTCAGGCTGTATCAATAACAACATCAAAAAGAGTGATGGTCCTGTCCTACCCTGAGCTGTTCACACTTCCCTGGAGTCTGTGTTCTGTAGTCTGTACAGCTGAAGAGATGATGACACCCATAGCTTGTGCACTGCTATGGTTTGAATGTTTCCTCCAAAGTTCATGTGTTGAAAGTGTAATCCCCAAGGCAACAACGTTGGGAAGCAGGACCTTTAAAAGGTGATTAGGTCATGAGGGTTCTGCCCTCATGAATAGATTAATGTTGTTATTGCAGGAGTGGGTTCATCATCTCCAGAATGGGTTTGCTGTAAAAGCATGCGCATGCCATCTTTTGTATTCTCTCTCTCTCTCTTCCTCTCTCTCTCCCTCTCTCCTTCTCCCTCTCCCGCTTTCCCTCCCCTCCCTGGCCCTTTTGTTTTCTGCTATGGAATGACACAGCATGAAGCTCATCACCAGATGTGGGGCCCTCAATCTTAGACCTCAGTCTACAAAAATATAAGAAATAAATTCTTCTTCTTTATAAACACCCAGTTTCAAGCATTCTGTTACAGTAGCACAAATGAACTCAAAGCCATGCACAGAGCAACAGTAGGGGGCAATCTACAGAGTCCACCAAATGGGGAACTAGTGAAAGAACCAGAAGTGTTCAGCCTGGAGAAGAGCAAACTCAGAGGTTGCAATCCCACATCCCAGGATCTGGCTGGCTGTCCTGAAGCATGCCCTATGGCCTCAGTGGCAGATCTGGGTCCCAGGGTCATCACCCAAGGGAAGGGCTACTATCCTCTAGGAGTGAGCTCCCCAGTCTCAGCATATCCAAGTACAGTCTGGATATCCTCTATTAGGGAAGAGACTTGTGTGGAAAGTAAATTAAGGTCTCTTCCCACCCTAAGATTAAATCATCTGTTCATCTCTTCATTCCTCAACAAATCAGGTTTATCTGTATCTTGTTCCCAGAATGGAATCCAAGGAACTTCTGTCCAGAGTTGAAGGTTTGAGAGGTCTTAGAGACATATAGGGTCTTTGAACCCTCAATTTTCTCTATATGTAGGATGGGGGCTTGAGGAATGAGTAATTGCTGAAAATGTCCTTTCATAGACTGGGGAGGAGGAGGATCAGAGCCGCTCAGAGCCAATCCATGACCCAGATTCCCTGTAATTAATGAGCCTACATCACTGATGTGTTGGCTTGTGATCAACGCCATCTCCCCAACCCGGCCCCACTCCCTGGTATGAGAAGATTAAATCAATTAAGAGGAGGAGGAGATCTGGCTGGCACTGGTTGGGGATAGCAGATAATTCACTTACATAACAGGGGATTGAGATTTGGACTTGGCCCTTGAGTAGTGGGGGTAGATCCCAGACTCTGAGCCTTGGGAGAGGGACTCCAGGATTTGAGAGTGAATACAGAAGAAGCAAGGGGGCCCAGGTGAGGAGGCAGTGGTGACTGCAGTCTTATCTTCCACCTTCTTGTGGATAACTAACCAATCCCCTGTTCTCTGGGCTGGAAGAGACTCAAATTGAAAAATCACTATTCCTTCCCCAAATGAGGGTGTCACAGTCACCAGGATCATTTGACAATGCAAATCTAGCCAAGGCCCTTTCCTTAGCCTGGCATTCAAGGCCTGCTACCTCTCCAGCTGCACCTTCGGCCTCTAAGTGGTGGGTATTGGTAGAGATGAAACTACCACCATATCCTGGCACTCCCTCTGTGCCAGGTACCAGCTAGGCACTGGAGGTACAGGAAGAAACAGACCCAGTTCCTTCAGGAGCACTGCCTAGTGGAGGGACACATACTCAAAACACTCTGTGCCAAGTGGCATAACAGAGTTGTATATGGGTAGGGCATGGAGGGAGCCACACCCGAGGGGGGCCTCCAAGGCAGGGCCAGTTGCAGAAGGCTCCCCAGAGGAGGCAGCACTTGCACTCTGAGCCTTATAGGAAGGACAGATTAGTGAGAGTTCATCGGGCTGACCTGGTTGAGGGAGGAGCAAACAGTGTGTACAACGGCATGGTGGGTGAGACAGCTTGGCACACATTCAGGGATTATGGACAGTTCTTATGGACAGAGCACAGAGCATGAGGCAGGGATGAGGGAGACAAGGCAGGAGAGGTAGTCGGGTCCAGGTACCTCTTTGATGGCATGTCAAAAGACTGTGACAAGGATCCCAGAGTCTAATCAATTCACATTTCCTGAGCATAGACAGCACACTAGGCCCTGAACTGGGGTGGGGCGGCAGTGGGAAGACGGAGATGAACCTGATCGGGCACTGCCTCACCCTCAGGAGTTCTAGGAAAGCGCACGAATATTTACCCTCCCCAAGCTGGGATTAGAGTGTTTCTAGAGCTCCAGTGGTTGGATGGGCCTGTTTGGAGCTCTTGCTTGAGAACTAAGATACCCATATAAATAGTCTTGCTCATCAATGGGGAGCCAACCTCTAGGGCCTACTCCTGACACTTAACTGGCCTATCTTATAGTAAGCAAGGGTCCCATGAACAAATACACACAGAAGAGAGAGAAGAGACGAACTGTATCCTGGGCATGAGGAAGGCATGGACTTAGAGGTGTTTAGAGAGAGGACTCACCAGGATCGAATGGCTTCCAGGGAAGAGAGAACATGGGAAGGGTCTTAGATGACGCTCAGAATTCTGTCTTAGGCAGTGCCACCCTCTGGGAAACACAGGAGGATTCGAGGTCAGAAAGGGAAAATGAGTTGCAACTCTTTCAGATTGCTCAAATCACAGGATTCATCAAGTGGGAACCCGAGAGCCTTAGGAATTCAAGCGGACCACACACAAGTGCCTGCCCTGTGGGAGTTTTCTTCATTATATGGAAATCCTCCTTCTACTCCCTCCCTCCCCTGTTCCCTTCCCTCCTTCATTATTTCCTTCAGCAGCTCTCTCTGAGTACCTTCTCCTCCCAGGCTGGCTCAGGGCCAAGCAGGGAGGCACAGACCTGAGGGTTATCCTGTTCTTTCTCCAGAAGGCCTGTCCTAAGCATGACACTTCTAGCAAAGACAGGACTTTCCTGCAGGAAAACTTGGGCTGGGAACGGAAGTTAGTGCTTCAAATATATTCTATGGCAAAAAAGATTTAAGAGCTAACTTTTGTTGTTGCAAGCAACAGAAAGAGACTCAGGCTAAACCAACTTATTGCAGTTGCACCAGTCAGCTCAGAATGGATGAGAAAGCTGGAGAACAAAATACGGGCTGTTGGATTCACAGTCAAGTTTATGTTATAGGAACAGCTGGTCCTAATGCCTCCACCAACATGCCCTTGACATCTGAACATCACCCAAACTGATGCATGACACAAGCACAAATGAATTCTAGTGAAGCTGCTGCCCAGCCTAATTCTCACTTCGAATGCTGAGACAGGCACCCAGTTGGCTGAACTGCCAAGGGGTAAAAATGAAAGGAACCTAGAAACCTTCAACTTTGACGTGGGAAGTGGGGTTCTAGTTTCTTCAATGACTCACTTAGCAGAGATTTACTCAAAATATAAAGTAATGGTTTACTCTTGTGCAGTAAAAAAATGTGACAAATGTCCACTTCACCTTTATTGAGGACCCACTAGGTGCTGGACGCATTGCCAGGAGTTTTATATATACAAATTCCCAATGCAACTTTATAAACTAGACCAGAATTAATCCCATTATATAGCTGAGGAAACTCAGGATAACAGAGTGAAATAACATTCCCAAAGTCACTCAGTTGGTAAGTGATGGAGCTGGGACTCAAACACAGGTGGGCATTTTGTTGTTGTTAATCAATCCTTTATACTGCCTCCCAGATTGTGAACACACAAAAAGCATTTGTACATGTTAAAAGAAAAAGTGTGGGGCATAGACAAATGACTAAAAGCAAATATGCCAATGTTGGCTGGGCGCAGGGGCTCATGCCTATAATCCTAGGCCGAGGCAGGTGGATTGCTTGAGCTCAGGACTTTCGAGACCAGCCTGAGCAAGAAAAAGTCCTCATCTCTACTAAAAATAGAAAAATTAGGGCAGCACCTGTGGCTCAGTGAGAAGGGCACCAGCCCCATATACAAGGGTGGTGGGTTCGAACCCAGCCCCAGCCAACCTGCAACAAAAAATAGTCAGGCATTGTGGCAGGTGACTGTAGTCCCAGCTACTCGGGAGCCTGAGGCAGGAGAAACACATAAGCCCAGGAGTTGGAGGTTGCT
>NW_003852396.1:27151704-27177610 GCF_000181295.1 Otolemur garnettii | reverse complement strand
CCTGTAGTCCCAGCTACTTGAGAGGCTGAGGCAAGAGAATCGCTTAAGCCCAGGAGTTGGAGGTTACTGTGAGCTGTGATACCACAGCACTCTATCCAGGGCAACAGCTTGAGGCTCTGTCTCAAAAAAAAAAAACTACACGTAAGAATGATACTAACCCAGTGATAGTAATGTGGCTTAGTCCTTTCAAGTTCTCAGTCACATCCTAAGGTTGTTTGGAAGCAGAGGAAGGGCTGAGTTTTCTGGGGCAGCCTGGCAACTTTCGCAGCATTTTGCCTGCAGAGTTGGCATGGCCAACATTGGTCACAGTAACCATAGTCATCTCAGGCTGACTATTCTGAGCCAGGGTGGGAGCACCCAGTGTGCCTGCCTCTTGTAACAATGTGTATGTTATCTAACCCTCCTACACTGTGGCCAGAGTCCTCTTGAGGCTGGTTTTCCCTCTCATTTCCCAGGCCTCAAGGTTCACTTTCCTGGCTGCAAATGGGGTGAGGTTGCTCAATCACGTGAGTTGCAGTCCCCTCTGAAGTGTCTTCTGTGTCCTTCTTGTCTGAGTCACAAGCCCTTAGTCTCCTTTCCCCCGGCACTATCATGACATAGCCTCCCCATCCTCCTCCCTTTTCTTCCCCCTCCAAGTACAGGAGGGTTCTCTGTGCCTGTATATACTCTGTGAATCACTCCCCTTCTCTGCTTAGTTTTTTCCCAGGCAAAATGAGGGAGCTGGGTAATCTCAAAGGCCTTCCAGCCCAGCAGTGATACACTCTGTGTCTCCTCCTCCTCCCCCACTTCTTTTCCCTCTGCCTCCCCTCCCCCAGCTTCTGCACCAGTCTGCCCCTTCCCCTTCTCTTCCAGGTACATTCCCTTCCTTCTGAGCTCCTGGAATCTCCAGGCTGAGGCCCACTTGGCTCCTGCCAAGCTGCTGCAGTAAGGTATGCAGTGGGGCAAAGGAGAACCGGCTGGTGAGGGTGGGGGGGGCGGGGTGGGAAGTAAGGCCCAGGCCAAGGCTGAGGTCGAGGAGGCTGGGCAGAGCGGGCAGCCAGCCCTAGCAGCCCAGACCAGAGCTACCTCAGCAGCTAGAGTGAAACTCTAGCAAAGCATCTAAGCTTGGGTGGCAGCCCCACAGCTAGGGAGGCTCCTGGAGGGGGGACATTCTGCTGAGATCAGCATATCCTCTAGAAACTGCTCCAGAGGAGGAGGTGGCAACAGAGTGACCCTGGACTCAGAGACAGGTGGAAGTGATATTCCTCCTCCCTAGGGGTGGTGACTCAGATCCTGGAAAACTAGAATCCAGGACTGAGTGGTCCCCAGAGGATACCTGCTGAATATAGGCATCTCCTCTTGTCCCCCATGGGCTGTACAGCCTCTACTCTTGTGCCTACTGGGACAAGAACTAAGTCCCCTCTGGCAGACTCCTCCACTGATAGTCATTTCATGCATCAGTTCTCACACGGTCACCCATGTCTTCTCTGAGCCAGGGCCTGTGCTGGGTACCTGACCTCCAGAAGTTCACCATCTTGGTGGGAGGGGAGAGACACTGGCCACAAGTTGTGATGGAGAAGCAGTAGGAGCCAGAGGGTCCATGAGATGGTCTTGGGGTGGGGCAGGGGGCAGGGATGGCTTCCCAGGACAGGTGATGGACTGAGGAGGGCCCTGGATAAACAGATGTGGTGGGCCTGTAGCTTCAGTTACCCCTTAAATGCAGACAAATACCAGCTCTGGATCTCTAGCCCTGACGCAGCTAACAAACTCTGGACTTAAATATCCCATTATCCATTCAGTATCTCTAACCATCGGGACTGTGCAGGGTCCACCTCTCTGTCCCCCTCACACCTGGTGCCTTCCTCTCTCAGCAAACATCCTACCCTTCACAGCCCAGAAATCCAGGATCCATCTGTTCCCTAGCCCTCACAGAACTGGCCACCCACCAAGCTCAGAGTATCTGAGACCACCCCCTGCTCATGCAACCACCAGCCCAAACCCCCTTGTTTCTCCATGTACTCCTGCAAGCCTCAGTCCCCTTCATCACACAGTGAGAGTGATCCTTCCAAAATGCAGATAAAATTGTGTCACCTTTCTACTTAAAAGCCTCCACTGGCCTCTCCTTGACTTTGTGCTAAAGGTTAGAAAGATTAACAAGGCAGCGGGGCCTGACCTTTGCTGATGTTGCCAGTTGCATCTCCCCAGCCTTTTCCTCCATCTCCCGACCTCTCATCTCCAGCCCACCTGGCCTTGAATAACACTTTGTACGTGTTATTCACATGGTCTCTCCCATGGGCACAAAGACTTGGGCTGCCCTCTTTTCTTCTTCCAAATGACTCCCAGGACATCTGTTCTTCACATGTTCACTGCCCTGGACACCAGTCTCTAGCCGTTCTCACTTGAAGGAACAGCTGCAGGACACAATGGGGGGTTACAAAGTTACGGGCATGTTTGGAAGCCAAGGTCCCGGAACCGCCCAGCAGCCCAGAGGTGCATCCCTGCCTGGCTCCCAGATGCCTTCCAGCACTCCCACTCACCTTCTGCTCTCTTCTTTTACTTCTGGCCAACTTCTTGGCAAACTCCCTCCCTCAGCCCTGCCCCTACCTGGGCCTCCAGGCTGGTATACTTTGTCTATCCAGACAAGCCATCCAGCTCAAGCCTCAGGCCAAGCACAGCCTCCTCACCTCCTCGGCATAGCAATTTGGGATTAGTATCAGATACACGTGTATTTTGCTTGCTTTTCACATAAACTGCTATTAAGCTATTGTTTCTTCATCCTGCTCTTTGTGAAGTGTGGACCTAGGAGTCTGATAAGCCTTGGTTTGGATCTAAGCCCCAATAATCTCTTACTATGTGACCCGAGCTTCTCCAGACTTCAGTTTCTTCCCCTATAAAGTGAGAACAGCATCCTCCCTTTAGGGTTTTCACAAGTGAGATATCTTACCCTAGGGTGTGGCATCCCATGTGTGCTCAGCACTTCCTGCTCCTCTCCACCACCACAACCTTTGAGCCCAGTGGGAACGGGGGATTTACCTCCATGAACTTGAATCATGGCTGTCACCTACAGGTCAAGTTAGCCCAGATCATTTTGAAACCCAGTTCTGCCATCTGACATAACCAGTTTCCCTCCCATAGATTCAATATGCACATTTTGCACCTATCTGGCCTTATCCAAATCCTTCCAAATAACATCAGACTGAGCAAGACAGCATGGGGAACCATGCCCCAAGCAGGGCACTCATCACCATCAGTGCTGCCATTGATTCACTAATCCTTTCTCCTCTACCCCTGTCCAGGCAGCTAGCTAGGCATTCTCCTAGGTATCATTATTTGATCCCACCTCTGATTGGCCATAAAAGAACCTTAGGAGATGTTCCAAATGCCTTTTTGAAATTAAGATTCTCAAGACCCCCCAGACCCCAGATTTATAACATGAGTTCTCCCAGGGTGAGAGAGACAGAGATTAGCTGGACTTTTTTAAAGTAAACCGAGGCTGGGTCTTGGTGTTCCCTACATGTTCTTCTTTTCTTAATGATATAGATATAAACCATTTGTTTTCTGCTCTTTGTTAATGCTGATAACTTTGAAGAATTTTCAGTAATCAGTGAAAAGTCCCAATTAGAATTGATCAAATTAACACAGGCTACCTGCCTACAGCAATTGGCTGTTGGCTGAAAACAGTTTAAAACACTTAAGTGAGAAGCTCTCTCTAGCGCAAGAGATTTGCTTTCTGAATGAATGAAGGTTTTCTATAGGAAGATAAATGTCTGTCCTCCTCTTCTGTCTCTTTGTAAATGTGGAATGGTCAAATTCAAATAATTGCTGTCTTGTTATATTGAGTCAAATGTCATGTTTTTTTTTTTTAACAAAAAATAACAACATTGTGTCTTAATAAAAGCTTAGCTGTATATTTTAAGACCTAGAAAATAAACTTGGCTGACCGTGACTTTCAAAGTTTTCTAAGATTATCACGAAAACAAAAAGCCAGTACAAGAGGAAACATAATGAAATCCAGCAGGAATAATTTGTAATTAGAAAACCCCATGCAATTCTTCAGCCAAGGATAATGGTGATCCATCTTAAAAACACACGTGTCCCATGCTGGGCACTGATGAGCCTAATCAGACACACTCCACCGGCATTTTTCACAGTACCAAGCAGCCCTTAATTGCTGGTGGGTTCACATGGGTAAAGCTTCTTGTGGCTGCTCTAGGGAGATCATGATTAAGAGCAGGCCTAGAGCCAAACAGCCAGGGGCAGAATCCCAGCCTGCCTCCTAATCATTTGTGACCTTAGGCAAGTTACTTACCCTCTTTGCACCTCTTATCTCATCTTTAAAATGAGGACAAAGAATCACCACCTTTCAGGGGGTTAGTGTCAAGACTGAATCAGCCCCTGCAAGAAATCTGCCTGGCCCACACTATGTCTCCTCTTTCCTAGTTGTTACTGGGGTGCTCATAAGCAGGGCTAAAGGACAGTCCACTTCCCTACCTCTGTTGCTACTTCTCTCCTTCGTTAGGGGCACTTGGCCTTGCCAGAGGGTCCAGCCTAAGTGGAAGGGCACCGTGCCCACAGTGGCCCTGCCCTGAGCCTCTACTCCTCAGCAACCCCCTACTCAGGACCATGGCCTGGCTCTGGCCCAGCTGGCCTGCTGGTGATCTGCCCAGGATCCAGCAGGGGTGGCTTTGCTCCAGCAAGAGCTGAAGGTTCTTCATTTTGTTTTTGGCCTCAGCTTAACCATCTAGGGGATGGCAAAGAGGGGAAAAGAAATGCATTGTTTCCAGGCTTCTTCCACACCTGTCTTCTCCCATGGCTGGGCATTTGTCTTGAATCCCAAGAAAGCTTCCCCCAGGGGTCCCCTGCATGGTTTCCCAGGGATGGGTGTGACCTGAGTCTCTCTGCTTCTGCAGTGCCTCCATTATCCCTCTGTCTCTTTGGGGCGGGGGGGTCTGTGCCTGACCCTCCCCAGGATGAGTGCTGGAGACACAGATGGCACAGGCAAGGGCTCTGCACTCCAAGCACTTATTTACAGCACCAAGAACACAGGCTACAGTGCACAGCCCAAGCTGGACCCCTTACTCAAATCCTGTAAAACTGCGTGATCTTGGACCAACTATTTAACCTGAATGTCCACCTCTGTATTTTAAAATTAGGGCTAAGGTACTTCCATTTCAGGGCCACTGTGGGAATTATACAGTTTTGCATGTAAAGCTCTCTTCTCAGTCTCCTGCACACAGTGGGTGCTCAGCTATGTCTGCCTGCCCACCCTCCTCCTCTTCCCTTTGACCAGGATGGGGACTGTGGGTAGAGAGGAGCCCTGCCCCCAGCACTGAGGCAGTGTCAGATGGGCCTGTGTGTGGCCAAGCCCATGCCAGGCGGTGGGGGGTGAGGACCAGTCAGGCTTTGCCTGCCAGATGCTTTCTTTCAGTAGACTCAGTCCTTTGACCTCCTTTTTCTCTCTCCCAGCGGCTAATTAGTGCCAATTGTGGGCTCCTTTTTAGCCTTTCCTTTTCTGAACTTCCAACTGGCTTCATTTTTCCTTCCCCGGGGCAGGGATGGGGCCACACTGGCAGGGCAAAGCTAAAGCCCCTACCCTAGCCAGGACCTGTGCTAAGGATGGGTGAGAGCTGTCTGTGCTGGCTGTGCCATGGGGTTGCTGAGATCCAGAATTTGGGGTTGTCCCAACAGGGAACTTATTGCCCACTCAGTCTGCTAGCCATCTATCTGTTCTGAGATCCCTGTCCTATGTCCAGGAATATGAGGGGAGGCCAATAATCAATGTGCTGGCTAGCCAGCAAGGCCCTCCTGCCCACCTACAGCCTTCTGCTGAGTGAAGAGCTCAGAGATCCCTAGGTATATCACAGCCCTATGGGGTAGGGGGAAGCTATTCCAACCCCACCTGGGCTGCATGCTTGCTCTATCATTTTGGTACACAGTCAAGGAAATCCAGGGTCCAAAAACCAGACCCACTGGAGGAAGCCAGCCAAAGATCATCCTGGTAAATGGCCAACCTGAGGTTGGAAAGGGAAAAAAAGGCTCTGGGGTGACAGGCCTTGGCTGGTGACAATAGATGGTCTGCCTGCAAAGGACAGGGTCTTTAGGGGCTCAGGAACGCCAGTGGTGAGAAATATACGGTCAGTTATATACAGGAAATGTACAAGGCCAAGTATTAGCAGCAATGGTGGGGGGCTTGATACGCAAGGTGGGACTCAAACATCTTCAACCACTAAGGAAGAACATGACTGCAGTGAAATGAGGCTGCTCCATCTGGGCAGAGAAGAAGGCCGTGGCGGCTGGAGCCAGGCAAGGCTGCCACTCCCAAAGCAGCACAGATCAATGGAAATGGTAGGCAGATTGGGGAAGTATCATAGAGGAGCTCTGAGCAGAAGTGGAGAAAGAGACTTGAAGGCTTTTTGGAAGAAGTGTGCCACCGTAAAGTTTGGGAAATCTGGTATCAAAGGTTTGGGAGGTGAACTAGAGGTGGACTCACTGACTGTTTGGGATGTGAGTTCCAAGGCCTGCACTGTGGGTTCCTCTGCATTCTAGGTAGGTGCCAGAGGTAGATGCTGGAACTAGTCAGTGCCAAGGTGTCCTCCATGCTCCAGCTCCAGCTCCAGCAAGCAGGAGGCTGCCACATGTTCTCATCACGCCTTCTTCACCTGGAGCCAGAGCCTGCTGCCTGATGGCCCCTCTGCTAATGGATTCCAGGTGTGTCCTTGGGCCCCTGGGGGAAGACTTCCTGGAGGACACACCCCCTCCTACCCAATCCCCATCCCTCTGGTCACCTTCAGCAACAGCACGGCCATGGTGCCCTGGTGCAATCTCACTCTAGAAGCGAGGAGCAGAAAGGTCAGACCGCCTCCTTCTCTGATTGGCTACTGAGCTCTGAGCCCTCATCCCTATCATGTCTGGCTCCTGGGTATCTTCAGTGCGTGGGGCCCAGGTAGTAACATATAAATTATCCTTTAGAATTAGATGGTTGGGTGACTTGCATATCTCTGGGGAGAGAGGTTGGCCTGATGTATCCTTGTAAGACAAGTGTGTACCTGTGGGTATCTGATGGTGGGCCTATTTCTTTCTGCATATCTGTAACTCACTCTGTTTTCTTTTTATTGTCTGCGATTCACTGAGGCTACAAAGAATTAGGTTACACTGATGCATTTGTTAGATAAAGTCCCTCTTATAATTGTGTCCTGCCCCCAAAATGTGTGCCATACACTGTGACTCCCCCATTCCCCTTGTCTATTTTTGGAATAAATTTGTCTCTATTTCTAAAGCTATGTGTCCATGTGCTTCTCGGTGTATTTCCCAGTAAAGCCTTCCTTGGCTATAGTAACAACAAATGCCGTCAGCATTTATTGTTTAATAAGTGGAAGTCTAATATTGCCCTTCCTGCTTCCCCTCCCTAAGGCTTAAAGTTTTCATTCCAGAGTTATTTCTAGCCTTTATACGGGGAATCTGATTCATGTTCTGCTGGGAGTTACTTAGACTCAAGAAGGCAGGAGGCTTGTAGCTGATTAACTGCAAAGCATCATAAGTGACAAAAATCTCTTAAATGTCTTGGAGCAGGCCCCAAAACTCAGACACTTTGTAGTCACTGGGCCCATCTCCTGGTATTCTTCCAGTCCAGGCTGATGCTCAAGTGAGTGTGTGCTCCTGGATGTGAGCTTATACTGATCACCAGCTTCATTCATCACCAACCTCACCATTACTTCCTTCTTCATCACCATCACTACTGTTGTCACCATGGTTACCACCCCCACCAACATCACCATCACAACTATTAACACTGCCATTATTATCAATACTATAGTCACTGTCACCATCAACATCTCTGTTCCATTACTAATATCAGAGGCTTGTAGTTGCTTTTCAATAGGTATTTATTCTGCCTCCTCAGTAATAAGGACCATACTTTTTGCTGGGTACATGATCTCGCTAGCCCCTTGAAGCTAGTTAGGTGTGTCTATGTAAGGGAAAATGTTGAATGAAATTATGAGAAGTGTCAATAAAGAGGAGAGAAACCTTTACCTATTTCCTCCATCTGCTATCTGATGTGATGGCTGATGTTCTAGAAGCCTTTGGACCATAATAATGAGGACTACATGCCCAGGAAGGCAGAGAGGGGGGCTAGGAGGAGTGTAGGGTCATCTTGACTATGGAGAGATCATTCAGACTCTGGATCCCCACATTCTGGACTTTATATTGTGAGATTAAAAAAACGAACTTCTATTTCTATGTCATCTATTATTTGGGCCCTGGTGCAGTTGAGGAAGAGGGTTTTATTCTCATTTCATTGAACTACATCTACAGCTGCCGAGATTCTGAGTTTTAAGGGAACCAGTATTCAATAGGTTACTGCCTTTGGTCTGTCTTGACCTCTATCTGCAAAAGAAAAAAGGGAGGTGGAGGGGAGCGGTCTAACTCTGCTCTTCCCTCCTTCTCCCCACCCATTCCTATCCATGGCTCAACCAAATAAAATCCTGGGGCCAGACCCTACCTGGCCTTGAGCCAGGTATGCCCTTTAGCTTCTCTCTGAAAGGGAATGTAGAAACAGAGTGGCTTTTTTAGGGAAGGAGATCTAGACTAGCATAGCAAAGCATGAAATTTTACAGCTAGTAAGACTAGCAGCAGCCCAGTACCACAGGTGAGGAAATGGAAACCTGGAGAGGGAAAGGGTCCTTGCTCACAGTCACAAAGCCAGTCAGCAGTAGACCAAAACCAAAAGTCAAGTGGGGTCTCTACCTTTTTCTAAACTTCAGTTTCCAATTCTAAACTAGGATAAGAAACCTGGCCTAGGGACCACTTATAAACTATAAAGCATGGTACAAATGTAGTAAGGCATCATCTTTTTTGATGGCCTGAGGGTGGGGAGGACTGAAGTAGGGGCAGGAACACTTTTAGAGAACTCATCCAGCTCTTTTATTCTAGCGCTCCCCCAGAGGCCCAGGCCGCAGAGTGGAGGAGGAGGGTATTAAATATCAGAGAGTTATTTAAAAGCCAGTTGCTTGTCCCTCAGAAGCAGAACCAGCCTCTGCTGACTCAACGGAGAAAATGAATCTTGGGCCTATGGATTTTCCTGTGTCTGATGGTGGTGGGGGAAGGAGAGGGGGAGTAAGAAAGGGGAACAGCAAGGCCCACAGTGATGCTTCCCCCTCCCTGCTGGTGAGGAAGTCCTGCAAGAGGAGAACCCTCCCCCACTGCCTAATGACTGAGTTTCATCATGCCAGGCCTGCCCGGCTGCTCCCCCATTTGCCTGGGAAGAAGGGAGAACAGAGGAAAAGGGAAGCAGCATAAGGACAAAGGGAGCCTGGGTCACAGGATGCTACAGTAGCCAACCTGGAAGGACCCCCAGACCACCCTGCAACCACTTTATAGCAGGGCAACTAGGACCTTAACTGGGTGAAGCCAAGTTCAAGGTCAGACATTGAGAAGGTGGGGGCATCAACTTGGCAAATCACAGTATTACTGTCCCCTTCCCACCCCCATCCCTAAAAAGCCAAGGGGTACAGGACTAAAAAGCCCTCTAAGACCATCCTGTACACACACATACACACACATTTTGCAGACAGGGAAACAGGTCTGAAATGGCAGAGACTTACCCAAGGACTTTAGTAATACTGACACAATTCTGATGACAAAATGGGAGCTGAAACTTGATGGGGAAGGGGCTACCTACTGGATGACCTCAGGGAACCTCTCTGTGCTCCCTACCAAGGCTCAGTGAAGGTTAAAGAGAGCAGTCTGTGCCAGGAGAAAAGGGGCCCAGTAAAGGAGGCATAGGGTGAGGACAACAGCTTGAGAGGCTCAGAGAGGGCCTCTAAGACCTAGTGGGGTAATAAATTCAAGAACTGAGGTCCAGCATGGCTGACATGGGGGAGCTTCATCTGGAATTTGGGCAGGCGATCTCTCTGCCTGGGTGGGGATGGGGTGCTTTGCTTGCTTTGAATCCTAAGGAAACCCTGAGGGACTGAGCTCTTTGCCCACAGGCTCCCCTGGGATCTGACCCAGCCACACTCCCAGGAGAGAGGGATCCTAGGACGGGGAGGGCTGCAGCAAAGGAGATGAGCAAGAAACCTGAGCTCCTGTTGGGCTCAGGTCCCAGTCAGCTGTGCAACCTTGGGGAAAGCACTTAACCTTTCTGGGTAGTTGGCTCTTGGTATCAAGCACAGACAGGGGATCCTCACCAAGATCACACTATAGGGAGGGGAGGAAGGAGCCAGAGATTTTTAAATCATTACTTCATTCAGTAAATATTCCCTGTGCTGTCTCTGTACTGAGACCTGAGCTGTGTGCTAACAGGACCAGTCCTGAGCCTAAGTTCCTGACGGCCAAGGGGGTCAGGGGAGTCAAACCCTTTGATTGCTAAATGAAGTTCAAAGGATGGAAAAGGAAGTCACAAGGGCTTCTTGGAGGAGACAAAACTCACACTGATCCCTGAGCAACAGTGGAGTAGACTGGAGAAACAGTCAAGGTTTGCCAAGGTGTGGCAAAATGGTCCAAGGAAAGATATACTGGATGCATCGGCGAATAAACACACAACCTCCAATTCAAGAGATGTGTATTTATTGAACACAGACAACTCCCAGACAGAGAAGGCTGTCCTTCAGAGAACAGAGACCACCCCCCTACACACAAACCTAGAGCTTAGAAGCAAAACACCTACACAAAGTGGGGAGAAAGGGGAGGAGGCTGAGTGGAGGCCATACATAGAGACAAGCAAGTGCAGGCTCATTTTGTTAATATCTAGAGTGAATTTGCTGTTTGGGGGGCAAGGGAGGGTCATGGAATAGGGCAAAATGACCTGGGAGCTAATCAGAATCAGAAAGAGGCAACACCCTATTGAGGGTCACATGGATAGGTGCCAGCATGGGTGCTAGACCCCCAGACCCTTCAATTCACTCTATCACAACAGCCTTGAGAGGAGTAGGAAGAACAGGAATTCAGAAGTCTACCCACTTTACAGAAGAGGAAGCCGACAGCAACCCAAGATGGAGAGAGAAGTCTGAGGTCACACCAAACCAACCCTGGCATTCACTTTTGGCTCAGCTTCCTGGGGTCATAATGAGATTTCCCTGTGGAGAAGAACCCTCTCTAATGCAGCCCACCATTTTGGACAGAGCCCTGGGCAAGGACCCTGGGGCCAGGTTGCTAGGCTAAACCTTGACCACTACTATCTTTGGGACAAGTCCTTGACTCTCTGGCTTCAGTTTCCCCATTTGTACAAAACAAAATGCATTTGCCGTGTTCTCTGGTATCTGACGATTCTGGGTTCTCTGTGTGCCTCTTTTTCCAACTGAGGTGTCACCCCCTATCAGGGATGCCTTCTTCCCTGCCCTTTCCCAGAGGTTCATCAGCCAATCAGAAGCCAGCCACCATTGGGGCCTGGGGAGGAAACTCTGGGGAGGAATGATCTCTGATTCTTCAGGGGCTGGAGACAGAGGGTCTCTATGCAGAACAGGGAGAAGAGACTACTCTGTTCATTCATTCATTCATTCATTCATCCACAGATATCTATTACATGTTCTCTTTCACAAGTCTCTGTACTGGAAATATAGGAGTGAGGACCTAGTGTCTCCCACCAAGGGAGATGTCAGAGCTGGGGCTTGTAGTTGCACGGGCCAGTGTTAAAAGGAGTGCAATAGCTGAGGGCCAACTCCAACAGCATACATTTGAGCACTTGTACCCATGTAAGTAAAGACATCACTAGCTTTTTACCTCCATAGACCAAGGGCATGGTATAGGGCAGTTGTGGGCTCCTAGTATGTGGCAAATATCTGGATGCATGTGCGTACTACATGCAGTGGTCTGTAAGCTTGCCCCTCAGGAATCCTCACAAGTCCAGGCATATTCAAGTATGGAAGTGCTTATGAATCCATGAACACAAACCAGGACTCACTCAAACCTATGATCCTATATGCACATGTATGAATGAGTCTACACATATTTCCACCTAAGTCTGCCTGGAACCGTGCACAAGCTTGTATAAGCCTTCCCATGCATGTGCATACACATCCAAGTAAGCTCAAGTCTGTGTGATCACACCTAGGACACACCTAGGTCTGTTTGTATCAAGCTGGCCTTTACATGTACATCTCATGTGTACATCTGTATAGACATATCCAATCCTGCATGTGGAAATTACAGTTCTCTCCTGCTAATACTGGGAAAGCTGGAGGGTGGGCAGGAAGAGAAAAGGCAGGGGGAGGGAAAGACTGGGGACCCCCCTATTACCAGCCCCCGTCTTCACTGTTGGTCCTTGCCCAAGACCCAGGCCACTGCAGGGTCTGCCCCTTCTCCTTAAGTGGTATTGATCCCTGTTGGTCGATCTGTTAAATATAACCTCAGGGAAGGAATCAACCCAACCACGTTACCAATTCAGGAGAAAGAGACTGATTCTTAGAGAAAGGGTGGGGGAGCCTCTATCCCAACCAGCTCTGCTGATACACGAATGGCCTGCGGATCAAGTATCAGCCTCTCTGGCCTTAATAATTCATGCTAAGGCCAGGAATGCTCCCTTCTCCGGAGCCTGTCTCTTTAAATCAGGTCTGGAGCTTCCCAGTTCTGGAAAAAAAAAATCCAGAAGAACAAAAC
The DNA here is from genome assembly GCF_000181295.1 of Otolemur garnettii. Taxonomy (NCBI): domain Eukaryota; kingdom Metazoa; phylum Chordata; class Mammalia; order Primates; family Galagidae; genus Otolemur; species Otolemur garnettii. The sequence goes on along the minus strand of NW_003852396.1, from coordinate 27,165,037 downwards.
AAATCTATAAACAGCTCAGCTCCTACCTCACTCCTGGCCCCTCCTGAGACCCCCACTCCAGGCTGCAAAATCTGCTCCTGTTCTTCCAACCTCTGGAGCCCTGAAGTCTCCCACCTCATTCACCACTTACAGGTGGGGAATCCTGGAGGGATGGTGGGGCTGGGGTTGGTTGATGGTGTCTAATGGAACTCCAGAGGCCTAGTGGAGTACCGAGGTGCTGGGCAGGGAGGGAAAGCGGAGAGCTGAATCACTACCTACACACACACAAACACAAACACACACACACACACACACACACACACACACACACAGTCCCCATGGCCAGCAGAGTGCTTTAGAGAGTGTAGCCAGGTGGAGGAAAGGAGATGGGAGAACTAGCAGAGGCAGGGCAGCCAGAGGGTTGGGGGAGGGGCGCAGACTTCTCTAGGGGAAGAGGATGGGATCCAGAAAGGCTAGTCCCATAGGACCTGCAGGGTGACGACCCAGCCGGGTACAACAGAACTGGGGTCGCAGATTTAAAAGGCCGATGCTGGGGATTTTCCAGTCTCTACCACTCTTCTCTTTCTCTCTCTTTTCCCTGATCATAAAGATTAGAAAGAGGCTGAAAAATGAGTAACTTTCTCAACCTATCCTTCATCCCTGCCTCCTCTGGTAGGGGCCCACTCTAAGTTCCTCCTAAATTCTCGCTGCTGCACCTGCCCGCTCACCCCAGTCGGCCCCGCCCCACACGTGCCGAGAGCGAGGAGGAAGGAACCAGCTTAATCCTAGGGGATGCGGGGAGAAGAGGGGGGAAAGCAAGTCAGAGCTTCCGGGGCCAAACTTCTCAGCAGCCCTGGAGTCAGAGAAGGGGAGCGAAAGCACAGCAGCCGAAAGCTCTGTTTCTTGGGAACCGCCCACCCCACCTCCCTCGGTGTGCAGGGCGCTGAGACTCCGCTGGGGGAGGAGGAGGAGGGCGGGAGGCAGGGAGGGGGAGGCAAACCCTGCCCACTCGGCTCCGAGCCCGAGCGGCCGTGGAAGTCGGAGGCCGGCGCGCAGGGCGAGGAGGGCACCGGGGGCGGGGGGCTCGGCTCCCCACCTAACTCCTCTCGTCCCCAGCCAGGAAAGTGAAGGTTCCTCGGACTTTAGAGACAGCAGACAGACCGAGACAGATTGCCAGCCGCTCTGGGTCAAGGACCTTCCCCACCCGCGCCTCTCACCAGGCGCTCCCAACTCACTGGTGAGCGCAGCGGCCGGGACTCTGGATGCGGGGACCGCCGCGATGGCCCCGCGCGCGGGACAGCCGGAGCTCCGGGGACCGCTGCTGCCGGGGCTGCTGCTCGTGGCGGCGGCGCTGAGCCCGCCCGCTGCACCCTGTCCCTTCCAGTGCTACTGCTTCGTCGGCCCCACGCTTCTGTTGCGTTGCGCGTCGGGCGCGGAACTCAGGCAGCCGCCGCGGGACGTGCCGCCCGAAGCGCGCAACCTCACCATCGTGGGCGCCAACCTTACTGTGCTGCGCGCGGCCGCCTTCGCCGGCGGGGACGCGGATGGGGAGGAGGCGGCGGTGGCCGTGCGCCTGCCGCTGCTGACCGCGCTGCGCCTCACGCACAATAACATCGAGGTGGTTGAGGACGGCGCCTTCGACGGGCTGCCCAGCCTGGCAACGCTCGACCTGAGCCACAACCCGCTGCGCGCCCTGGGCGGCAGCGCCTTCCGCGGGCTGCCTGCGCTGCGATCTCTGCAACTCAACCACGCGCTGGCGCGGGGCGGCCCCGTGCTGCTGGACTCACTGGACGCGGCGCTCGCCCCACTGGACGAGCTGCGCCTCTTGGGCCTGGCGGGCAACGGGCTGAGTCGCCTGCCGCCCGCCGCGCTGCGCCTGGCGCGCCTGGAGCAGCTGGATGCTCGCCTTAACGCGCTGGCCGGCCTGGGCCCCGACGAGCTGCGCGCGCTCGGGCGCTCGGACGACCTCCCCGGGCCGCGCCTGCTGCTAGCCGACAACCCCCTGCGCTGCGGCTGCGCCGTGCGCCCCCTGCTGGCCTGGCTGCGTAACGCCACGGAGCGCGTACCCGACGCGCGGCGCCTCCGCTGCGCCGCGCCGCGGACGCTGCACAACTGGCCTCTGCTGGACCTGGACGAGGCGCGGCTGCGCTGCGCTGACCGCAACGTCGATGGTCGCGGGGAAGAAGCGGAAGCTGCCGGCCCGGAACTAGAGGCCTCCTACGTTTTCTTCGGGCTGGTGCTGGCGCTCATCGGCCTCATCTTCCTCATGGTGCTCTACCTAAATCGCCGCGGCATCCAGCGCTGGATGCGCAACTTGCGCGAGGCCTGCCGGGACCAGATGGAGGGCTACCATTACCGCTACGAGCAGGACGCCGACCCGCGCCGCGCGCCCGCCCCGGCCGCGTCCGCCGGCTCCCGCGCCACGTCCCCTGGCTCCGGCCTCTGAGCTTCCCCTCCTGGGGGCTGCAGGCTGCCCCTGCCAGCTGATGACCTTACCGGGGCTGCCTGGCCTGAAGCCGTGAAGATGAGACACCTGTGAGCTTGGAACAGACAGAGGCTCTAAGCTGTACCTCCCCCACCCTCACCTCTGAGAGCTCCCACGGTCACAGACCCAGAGACATCCCTTCTGGTTCCAAAATCCCACTTGCCCAGTCTCGGTTCTGAAACATCATTTCTAGACCATGAGTTTCAAGACTCACTCGGAGACTGGGCTGCCCTCCAATGCGAAAGCTTTGACCCCGACACTAGACTGCACTGACGCTCCCCTCCCAGGGCTTACAGGCCCTTCCATCCCATTCTGGTCTCAGAGGCAGAGTGCCCCGGTCAGAAGGTTTTTGTGGTCTTTGAGCCTTTTCCCATTACAGAGCTCTGAGCCTTCCATTCTGCATGGAGACCCACATCCTTGGGGTCTGAAGTTTGGGCACCCTCCCCCCTTCCGAGAACATATCTCATACCCCTCATCACTCTCCTCCCAGCTCTGGCTCAGACACTTCCCTTCCTTAATCCAGGCATGGGGCTCAGCTCCCAGTCTACTTGCCCCAGGGACAAGCACACCCCATTCTAGCCTTAGTGTGGAGCCAACCCTCAGCCCTTTCCACCCAGGTTCTGATCTCCCAATACTCAAGAGTTTGTCCTTAATCTCAGACTCTCTTTGCCAACCTGAGTTTCTTGCCCCTGCCCAAGCCTTAGGCTCTTGACTCCCTCACACCCAGTATGTGCTCTCAGTACCCACCCCTGCTGCTCACTAGTCAAGGTCCAGTGAGAAAGCCAGCCCTGGGATGTGCTCACCCCTCTTTCCTCCCAGGATTAGCACCTGCCAGACAGGTGCAGGTGCCAAGCAACCCTAGTGCTTACTGGCAGATCCTGTAGGGAAGGAGAGAGTCCTAAGTGTATAGGTGGAGAGGTGGGGCCTCTTGACCAGAGTCTCTCGTCCTTTGTGGCCTCGGAGTGGGTCAGGGAACAGCTCTGAAGGGGGAGGAGCTGCTGCTCACCAATTTCTCCACACTCTTTCCTACTTACTGTGGTTCTTCTCCCCTGGGGATTCTTTGCCACCACGACCCCACCCCATAAGCCTTCTGAAAGAGAAGGGGGTCTTGCCTCCTGCCTCAGTCACAAAGCCTCCTGGTTCAGGGCCAGAGTCTTAGCACCCTGCCTTCTGCATGGTCCCAAAGCACAATTGGTGAGTGGGGAGGGGTCACCTCTCCCTGACTCCCCACCCCCTAGATCAGGCAGAATGGCTGGCCTGTGCTGCCTCTGCACACAGGAAATCACCCTCCTTTAATATATTGGCTTGAGGCCCGCCTTCCCCTACCCCAAAACTCTGGATGTCCCTTGGGCAGTTTTCTATAAAGTCTGCAATAATCTCAGATATTCTGCCTTTGTTAAGTGGTGCCGTGTCATTCCTGATGACCTTGGGGCACTGGTGGGTTGGGAGGGGACACATGGGAGGGCATTTTGGACCTCCCTGAGGTGGAGCTGTGGTGATGTCTTCTCCTAGACTTCAAGAGAAGATAGGGGCTCTGACTTCACATAGCAGGGTTAAGGCTAGACACATGGAGGGACTTCCCATTGGGATGCCGTTGCTGTCCAAGCCAGTTTGCTTTTTATCCTCAGGGATGGGGTAATGCGCAGCCAAGATGGTATCAGATGCTTCCTCTACATCTTTGGGGTGAGGGTGGGGGTGGCAATGTAGTTAGACTGACTAGCTGCAGACAAGGCTATAGGGAGCAAATTCATATAGAGAGAATGAGAGGCAATTACTCAGACAGGAAAGAGGAGAGATCATTTGCTGCTTTGGGATCATCCCTCTGATGAATTACCTGATACTCCCTGTGTCCTGTGTCACGCCACACTCTCCTGGCGAGAGGGTAAGAACTGCACGCTGGATATGTGAGAGGCCCAGAGAAGCAGCCTTGATGTGGGGGTGTGGATAAAATGACTCCTTGGGATATGTGGAGCAAGGGGACAGGTGGGTTCTGGGCCAGTGGGACCTCAGGTCCCCAGGTGGGACTATTTTGCATTCAGAGTCACAGAGTTCTAGAACCATGGGGAAGAAGTCTAGAATTCTGGCATTTTAGAATCTTAGGGCCACCTAATTCTAGAATTTGTGCCTTCTAAACATTGAAAAGGACCTCAGAGGTAATGTGGGAAGCCTCCTAAGCTGTCTCAACAGGGAACATTACTCATGATGGAGAGCTTACTCCCTCCTGGGAGCAAATCACCTTCTCCCAGAATATTCCCTACCCTTTCTCCCAGTCATTCCTTGTGAGAAGGGATTAAATCCTCTGGAAGCATTCCCATCTGTCAATGACCATCAGCCCCCTACAACAAAATAGTGATGGTCTGTTTAACACAGGTTAGAGTACTGTGTCTCTACAGATAACCTTCCCTGTTTGAAAGACATGCAGAGTAAGACCGCAGTGAGTCCTGGCAAATAAAACACGCTATTAGCTGTGAGGTTGCTGTCAGCAAAAATCTTTGAGGTTTTTATATGAGAGATACTGCTAAGCTAAATATCCAATCAATAGTAATAAAAAATCAACTCATCGAGTGCCTACTGTATACCAGTTGATGTTTAACCTTAACATACGTTGTCACCTCTGGGCTGCCATCCTCCTTGCAGTTTGTCAGTGACCTTTGGCTTTTTGGAACTATTGACAGGATCCCAAGTCCCCCATCCTTGCCTCTCCTACAAACACAGCAAATCATTCAGGCTTTACCTAATATAATTCTATCATATTTAATAGAATTAACAAGGCCTAGAGAAAAGAAAGTCCAGGAAATCATGAAAGTTCAGAGTAAAGGCCCCTGATCCAGCCAACAGAGACTTAGAGGAAGTCACATTTGAGCTGGGTTTTGAAGGATGACTAGGAGTTTTCAGAACAGAGAAGTATCAACTTCTGCAAAGGCCTAGAGCAGCAGTTCTCAACCTGTGGGTCGTGACCCCTTTGCAACAATGAAAATACATCCCGCCTATCAGATACTTATTACGATTCATAACAGTAGCAAAATTATAGTTATGAAGTAGCAACGAAAATAATTTTTGGGTTGGGGGTCATCACAACATGAGGAACTATATTAAAGGGTCACGACATTAGGAGGCATTAGGAAGGTTGAGAACCACTGGCTTAGAGTCAGGAAGATCTTGTTAGTCTGAGGATTAGAGAAGACCAGCAATGGCTGGGGCCAGGTAGGAGGATTGGGAGTGGGCAGGACATGGATCTGTGTTCACTTTCTCCACTGGAAAGCTCTAGAAGGACCTCTGCCTTTGGAGGAAGAATCAGGGAAGTAGAGAGGTGTGATGTGGGTCGGGGAGCTGCAATGTGTCTCCCACTTGTATAACCTTCCTTCTGCCCATCCTCTTTGTGCCAGGTCTTATGTTGGCATGGGTGACACAGAGAAATCAGACCTAAGATGTGCCCACAGGAGACCAGATGGGATGAGGGAAGGGGAGGGAAGGGATCTGGCTGGCTCCTCCCTGACTCCTTGATATCACCATCCAGTTTCCACCCTCTCTCAGAAGTGCCAAAGTCCCAGCTTGGTGCCCATAGCTCAGTGGTTAGAGCGTCAGCCACATACACCAGGGCTGGCGGGATCAAACCCAGCCCAGGCCTGCTAAACAACAATAACAATCACAACAACAACAAAAATTAGCCGGGCATTATGGCAGGTACCTGTAGTCCCAGCTACTTGGGAGGCTGAGGCAAGAGAATCACTTAAGCTCAAGAGTTTGAAGTTGCTGTGAGCTGTGACACCACAGCACTCTACTGAGGACGACATAATAAAACTCTGTCTCAAAAAAAAAAGAGAGAGAGAGAGAGAGAGAGAACTGCCAAAGTCCCGCTGAATGACCAGCCTCCTCCCCTAATTCTATACTGAATACTGCTGGAAGTGTGAGATGAGCAGGGCCCTAGAGGCCTAGGGACTGCAGGGACTGAGAGGCAGAGGGAAAGTCTACCTCTAGGATGTCCCTTTAAGAGCAGTCACAGTAGAGAGCAGGTGCGAAGAGGAAAGGTGTGCATGTAACTGTCAGAGATGTGGTAGACAGGAAACCAGCTGCACACTTGAAGAAACACAGCAGACTTCTCAGGGTTCTGTGACCCTGTGAACTTTGTGAAACCACCTTTCAAAAATGTCTTCCCAAGAAGCCTTCCACTGCAATGCCCCCTTGCCTGCTCACACTCCTCAGACCTGGAGTGGGAACCAGGGAGGGAGGGCCTACCTAGAGTCCGGAGGACTGGGTTTGAGTCTGAATTCAGCCCCCTACGTGCCACATCGCTTGGCCTTAATCAGTTGGGAATACTAGTTGAAACACTGCTGGTGCCAGGGGCTGGATATTTAGTAGGCACTTGTCTTCCTGGCCCAGCCTGACACTTGACCTTGGATGCCCCTGCCTCTCTGGCTCCAGGCTGGGGCTGGACTTATGACCTCTGGAAACACTGCCTGCTCTCCGTGAAGTTCATCTCCTTCTTCATTAAGTCTCTGCCTGGCAGACTCTTGGCCCTAATTTATGGGCATGGCCTTTCCCGGACTGGAAGAAGTGACGGGGGCAGTTAATATTCCTGTGATAATGCACTTGGCTGCCTTCAGAGTCCCCTTCTGCACCCCTTCACCCCCACCTCACCACTCCCATCCCCTTCCTCAGCGCTGCCACAGGGCAATTTACCAGGGATCAGTCAGGCCCATGCAGATCACTAACCCTTCATGGATAGGTAGGGAAACTGAGGCCCAGAGAGCACAGGAGCCCATGCAGGTCACACAGATTGTCAGGAGCAGATCCAGAGCCCAGGATGCCCCCAGTTTGAGTATCTGGTAGGGTCGCTCCACCTCCTAACTCAACTCTGTAGTCACTGCCTCCAGGAGCCAGACCCAAGCCTGTGGCATCCTGGAGATGAAAAAAAGGAAGTGGGCAATAGAGAGCTGGGAGGATTCTTCAGGCTCCACGGGCAGCTCCCACCTGCCTTCAGAAATCCCCTCTAGCATCTTGTGGGCAGTAGCCCTGCCAGGACTCATGTCTGCCTGCCCTGAGAGGAGAAAAGGGCTTGTTCTGGACCTCTACACCCTAAGTCCCTAGGCATTAAACTTCCTGAGCCTCTGTTCTCTGCTGAGCACTTGCTGAGCACAGGGTTCACATCGATGAACCTGCTCCTGTCCTCAGTCAAGACAGTGATCATGCAGGGTCACTGTGATTCTAATGCACAGGGGCCTGGGGAGGCCTTAATTAAGGTGATCACCCAGGCTGGCAAACTTTAGGGTAGAGTGAAAAAAGCCACTATCAGTAATTCCATTGGGGTGAAAATGAACTGGTACTGTACCAGCTTGGTGGACCCAGGACTCTACTGACTTTTGACACAACCTGGAGGGGAAAAGAAAAAGTGCTAGATTATCAGGCTAGGTCAGCTAGTCTACCAGTACCAGATAAATAATACACCCCTGTTCTCTAACCATACCAAACTACTCTGTTTTAGTAACTGAACCCAGCTATTTGATGCCCCTGTGCCCTTGCTCACACAGCACTTACTGCCTGATGCCTTCTCCCCATAGATGGCACTCAAGACAGCTTCAGAGTCCCCTTGGCCTTCCTGACGTCACTCTTTCTCCCACTGCTGCACCACCCACATCTTTACATGCACTGACTGGTTTTCTCGTCTCTTATCTGCAACAGACCAGAAGCTCCCTCAGGACAGTGTGTGGGCCCAGTCCACTTTTAGGCACCCAGTCTTGGTGTGAAGAGATTTGTGAACCTTTTCCCAGGCCCTATCCCCGCAGAAATACAACACATAGGGGAAGAGGCATTGCACAGGGAGCTGTGGCCTCCCGCCCTGCACATTGGATGCACATTTCCTTTACCTTCCATAGCCTTTCCCTTCATTAAACGTACATCAATGCAGTGATGTATGATGCCTGCATGGCCAGCTCCTTTGTCGTACAAAGTTAGTAAATAAAAAGAAAATGTAGTTTTAGAATATGTGATTGTGCAAAACACAATTTAGTCTTGGCTTCCAAATTTTGGCTTTTTAATATAATGATAGCTTTCTTGGCTTGCATTTGGAATACTTGTGCAGGACTTCGGCTGGGCAGTGCCCACCATTGGCTTCCTTGCCCCATGATCCGCAGTGGAAGCTGTAGGCAGATCTGTGTTGAAGAGGATCCAGCTTCAACTTTTCTTTGTACACGTGCTCCCTCTGCTGGTAGAGATGGGGAAGTTCCTTCCTTTCCTTAGTCAACGATCTGTTGGACAAGTAGTATTTAAATGCCTACTATGTGCCAAGCACTGTGCCAGGAAGAAGCTGGGGATGCAATTTTGAGGAAAACTGACAAAGTCTCTGGCTTAAAACAACAATAATAATAACTAACATTTATATAGTTTGCTGTGGGCCAGGGATTGTCCTAGGCACTTTACATATGTTAACCCATTTTGGCCTGATGAAGGTTCTATGAAGTAGATGTCATTATCCTCCTTTACAGATGAGAAAAATAAGGCACATAGAGATGAATAATTTGCTCAAGGTCTCATGCTTCATTAGAGGCCAACTTTGGCTTATAACTCAGGACCTGCTCCACGGCTACATTCTTAAGCCACAAACAAGAAAATAAATAAGCAAGTTGCTTCTTATGAGGGAAATAAACAGAGTGATCAGAGTGAAGGACAGGAGTGCTCTCTTCTGAATAGGGTAGTCATGGAAGACCCTCTGAGAAGGTGACCCACCCTGAATAAGGAATAAGTTATGTAAAGAGCCTGGGAAAGATTATTCCAGGCAGAAGAAACGGCAAGTGTAAAGGGGCTGCGACCAAATATTCCAACATCGGATGAGAAGCAAGTGCTGGCTGTGCTGCTCCTACACACCTGGCCAATCTATCCTTATTCTCCATCCATACCTGGTCCCAGCCTCTACACAATCTCATCCGGATCCCTGTCCCAGTTTCCTCCCTGATTCCCCTGCTGTTTCCCCTCTGGTCCATCCTTTGCACTGGGTCCAGCTTCTGTCCTAGGGGAGCTTCTGCTCTGGTGCAGACATGGGGCAATGAAAATGTATGAATCTGTTCCCTCTCGCTGCCTGTCTAAATCTGTCCCGTTTTCTTCTGGATAAAAATCAAGTTCTTTGGATGAATTACATGTAACCCCCCACTTCCTAGTCCAACCTCCTGCCAGCTCTTCCAGTGCCCTTCACCCCAGCCACACCAATGTCCTTACAGTTTCCTGAAGGCCCCAGGTTTTCTTACCCTCTAAGCCTCCCCATGTGCTGTCCCTTCTATCTGGAATGGCCATAGCCCCTCCTTGCCTACCCAATTCCTTTTTACCCTTCCAAATGCAGTTCAAGAATTTCCTCCTGTAGGAAGTCTGCTTAATTTCCCATCTCAGCAACCCCAGGAGAATATGAAAAACCCTCTCTAGTGCTCTGTGGCATACTGTGACTATGTGTCAGGCCCATCTGCAGTATTCCTCAGCAGGAATTCCAAATCTCTATCATCATGCCTTACTCCCCTATAGATCTGTGAACAATTTGAGGAAAGAGATTAGGAAACAGATTGTCTTATTTATTTTAGTGTTTTCTAGGTTAGCATAAGCTCTAGCAAATGGTACATGCCCAATAAATGTTGCTTGTAGTTGCAAGCTATACCTTGTTCCAGTTCTTCTTTTTTTTCTTTTCTATTGAAATTTATAAAGAGTAAAAATCCATTTCTTTTTGGCCTACAGTTCTATAAGTTTTGATACTTAAGATAAGGAACAATTTCATCACCCCTTCAAAATCTATCCTTCTGCCTCTCTGTAGCCAACCTTCCTCCCAGCCCCAGTCACTGGCAACTTGGTGTGTTTTCTGTCCCCATAGTTTGGCCTTTGCCAGTTGCCAGAATGTCATATAAGAAGAATCATACATAAAATATTTTTCCCTTTATGTCCGACTTCTTTTATTAGGCATAATGCATGAGAGACCCTTCCATGTTGTTGTCAGAACTGTTGTAGTTTGTTCATTTTTATTGCTGATGAGCTTTCCTTTGTATGGCTGTACAATAGGTAATCTATTCAATAGATAAAGACCATTGGGGTTGTTTCCAGTTTTGACAATAATGAATATAACCACTATGAACATTCATATGCAGATTTTTAAAGGAATGTCACTTTTTATTTCTTTTGGGAGTAGAATTTCTAAACCATATAGTTAAATGTTTAATTTTTTTTCAAGAGACATTGTCTCACTATATTGCCCAAGCTGGTCTTAATTAAACTCCAGGCCTCAAGAAATCCTCCCACCTCAGGATGCTTACTTTTTTTTTTTTTGAGACAGAATCTATGTTGCCCTGGGTATAGTGCCATGGTGTCACAGCTCACAGCAACCTCAAACTCTTGGGCTTAAGCAATTCTCTTGCTGCAGCCTCCCAAGTAGCTGGGACTACAGCCCAGCTATTTTTTGTTGCAGTTGTCGTTGTTTTAGCTGGCCCAGGCTGGGTTCAAACCATCAACTTCAGTGTATATGGCTGGCACTGTAACAACTATGCTATGGGTGGCGAGCCAGTAGTATGCTTAAATTTGTAAGAAATTTCCAAATTATTTCCTAGTGTCTGGACCATTTTGCATTCCCACCAGCAGTGTTTGAGAGTTCCAGTTTCTCCACATCTTCACCAATAGTATTCGTTGAAAACAGTAATTGAATAGCCTTTGTGCCTTTGTTGAAAATCAGTTGACCATATATACATGCATGCAAATATATTTCTGGATTCCCAATTCTGTTTCGTTGATGTAGGTGTCTGTTCTTTCACCACTATCACACTGCCTTGACTGCTGTAGGTTTATAGTAAGTGTTGAGGTCAAGTAGCAAAAACCTCCAACTTTTACCCCATGACTGCATTAATGTACACAGCTATGATTTAATTTTAAAAAATCCTCCAACTTTATTCTTTTTAAAAATTTCTTGGCCATTCTAGTTTCTTTACCTTGCTATATTCTAAATTTTAGAATCAGCTTGTCTGTATCTATAAAAACAATCGTGCAGAAGTCTTCATTTGAAATGCATTGAATCTCTTGTCAGTTTAAGGAGGATTGATGTAACAGTACTGAATCTTCTGATCTGTGAACACGTTATAGTTTTCAGTTTATTTAGGTCTATTTTGATTTCTCTCATCAGTATTTTTCACTTTTCCGCATAGAGATCATGCACATGTTTTGTTAGGTGTAGAACTAAGTATTTCAGTTTTGGGTAGTGTTATAAATGGGGTAGTGTTATAAATGCCATCATCTCTTAAATTTCAATTTCAAATGTTACGATACAGAAGTACAACTCACTTTTGTATATTAATCGTGTTTCTTGCAACTTATCCAAACTCTCATATGATGTATAGTGGCTTTTTTTGTCGATTTCTTGGGGTTTTCAAAAGACATAATAAAGATGTCTATAAGTAGAGAAAATTTTCTTTTTCCCTCTACATTCAGTAAGGCTTTTGTACCTTTTACTTGCTTTGTTTCACTGACTAGGACCTCCAGTATAATGCTAAATAGGGGTGAGAGTAGTCATCTTTGTCTAGTTCCCAGTCTTAGAGGAAAAGTATTCAGTCTCTCACCATTATCTACAATGTTAGATGCAAGTTTCTTATGGATACGCTTTTTCAGGTTAAGAAAGTTTTCTAAAAGTTGTTTGTTTTTTTGATCATGAATAGATGTTGAATTTTGTCCAGTGCCTTATCTGTTCAGATTAGCACTACTTTAGCTGCATCCCACAATTAGATATTTGTTCTCCTTTTCATTGAATTCACAGTATTTTCTAATTTCCCTTGTGATTGCCTCTTTGGCCCACTTAAATATGTGTTGCTTGGTTCCCAAATTATTTGCAAATTTTCCAGATCACTTTCTGTTATTGAATTCTAGTTTAATTCTGTTATGATCAGAGAAAATTACTTTATGGTTTAAATTCTGTTAAATTTGTTAAGATTGTTTTTATGGTTCTTCTTGGTTCCATGTACACTTAAAAAGATTGCATATTTCATTGTTTTGCCTCAGCCTCCTGAGTAGCTTGGACTACAGGCAGCTGCCACAACACCTGGTTATTTTTTGTTGTTGTTGCAGTTTGGCTGGGGCCAGGTTTGAACCCGCCACCCTTGGTATATGGGGCTGGTGCCCTACCTATTGAGCCACAGGCGCTGCCCATATTTCATTGTTTTAAGAGAAAATGTTCTATAATGTAAATTAGGTCAAAATGTAACAGACAGAATGGCCCCAGCAGCACCTGTAGCTCAGTGAGTAGGGCACCAGCCACATACAGCTAGGCTGGCAGGTTCAAACCCAACCCAGGCCAGCTAAAATAATAATGACAACTGCAACAACAACAACAATAAAAAATAGCCAGGTGTTCTGGCAGGTGCCTGTAGTCCCAGCTACTTGGGAGGCTGAGGCAAGAGAATCACCTGAGCCCAAGAGTTTGAGGTTGCTGTGAGCTGTGACACCATGGCACTCTACTGAGGGCAACATAGTGAGACTCTGTCTCAAAAAACAAACAAACAACAACAACAACAATAGAGAAAATGGCCTTAAAAACAAAAGGGTAAAACTGTTTTCTGTCTCTTCAAACACCCCTTACCCTTTTTTGAGAAGAAAGCCTGCACCCCTACCTCAGGCCAGCGCTCAGGAGGGGCAGGGGAATGTCTTTTGTTCTTTGCGCCACAGGAGATAACTCCTTGGGGCCAGACTATGTCAGATGGGATTGTGGGATTAATCAAAACCTTTAAAAGTTCTGTGCTTCTGGCTCAGTGCCTGTGGCTCAAGTGGCTAAGGCGCCAGCCACATACACCTGAGCTAGTGGGTTCAAATCCAGCCTGGGCCTGCCAAACAACAATGATGGCTGCAACCTAAAAATAGCCAGGC
>NW_003852396.1:27107466-27151562 GCF_000181295.1 Otolemur garnettii | reverse complement strand
AAAAAAAAAAAAAAAAAAAAAAGTTCTGTGCTTCTGCACAGAATCAGGAATTTGGATTTTGAGATAATAGTCTATTTTCCTCCTTTACCTACAGGGTAATAAATTTCTCTTTCCTTCTCCTCAAATCCCTTTGAACTCTTGAGCTCAGGCAATCCACCGGCCTCAGCCTCCCAGAGTGCTAGGATTACAGGCGGGAGCCCCCGTGCCCAGCCGATTTACTGGAGTTTTAAAAAGCTAAGAGAAAAAAATTAAGCTCCAAAGCACAAGGAAGACAGTGATAGCAGGAGAAAAGCTGGAAGAAAAGGAAACAGCAAATACCTCTCCCTTGGTTAGAATCCTATGAAGATGTCAGGGCACTCCTCCTAAATTGTGATAACCAAGCCAATGCAACTACTCCTATTTTTCAAATGAGAATATTAAAGAAGTGCTGGCTGTTTGACTATTTGTCCTCAGGTCTAATCCCCTTGCTCTGTTTTGCAAGACCCTGACCATTGCAAACTACATTTCTTCACATTCCTCAAAAATTCACTTTTAATTAGACTCTGCCAATGGGAGGCACTGGCATGCAACTGGAGGGCAGGAGGACAGAAGCCAGTGTGTTTCTCCCACTCTCGCTGCTTTGGGCAGCATTCCCAGCCACAGCTGCTGCTTCTGTGATTCTGGCTTCCTTTGATACCCTCTCTCTCAATGTCCCTGCTGGGCTGAACTGGTTCTTCAGCTGGAGTGACACCACCTCCTCTCCTTGTCCTAGGAGTGACACTGGTTTCCTGTTGTACCTGATCTTTGGATTGCCTTGCCTCTCCTCTGCCCTTTCCTTTCTTCCAACATTTTAATTACCTTTGCTGCAATTACATTCCTGCTGCTGGCATACACTCTTGGACTTGGATTACGAGAGAACAGCAGAATACTAGCTCTAGCTCCTAATTCAAACACCAAGTCTTCTGATTCAAATGTCAATGTCTTCCTACTGCCCTGCTCTGGCTGAAGGGAGCATCAGAGGAACAGACTACTTTCTGGGCAACCAGGTCAATGGTCTGATCTAAGTTGTACATTATTTTATAGAAATGCAAAAAAAAAAAAGTTTTTCACATATAATTTTCTGAGAAAGTCATCTTATATTCAAGGACATCATTCTTCTGTATTAATACAGTACATTATTATTAGAACACTGACTCTTTGGGTGGTGCCTGTGGCTCAGTGGGTAGGGCGCCGGCCCCATATACCAAGGGTGGCGGGTTTGAGCCTGGCCCCAGCCAAATTGCAACAAGAAAAATAGCCGGGCATTGTGGCAGGCGCCTGCACTCCCAGCTACTCGGGAGGCCGAGGCAAGAGAATCACCTAAGCCCACGAGTTGGAGGTTGCTGTGAGCTGTGTGCCACGGCACTCTACCAAGGGCAATAGAGTGAGACTCTGTCTCTACAAAAAAAAAAAAATTTTTTTTTGACTCTTCCTCACCTATATCCCTACTCCTCCCACCTGTTCTGTTAAAGCAGGTGGCAAGTATGTCTTAAAAAATGGGAGTGACCTCAAGAAGACCCAGAGAGCAGGAAATGAGAACTGAATAAGAACGAGGGCTGGGGTTGGAGTGAGAACTCTGGCTGATGTAGTCGATGGTGCTCAAGATAAAAGACAGGGCCTTACCCCAGGAGCACACCACAGGTCATGAAATCCAGCTGTCTCAGAGTGATCAGAGGTTCAGCAACTTCCCCAGCTCAAACGGCTGGAAATTGGCAGGAGAGGAACAGAAGAAATTCTTGGCAGCCTCCCAAAGGGGGTAGCAAGGACCGGGTTGGAGTTGGGGCCACAGACAAGAAAAGAGAACATCTAACCCAGCATAGGACCTGCCTGCCGGTCCAGGAAAGCATTTCTTGGTCTGTATCCTGCCATGGGCTTCTGTGGTAGAAATGAAAGCAGAGACACAATCCTCTGTCACAAAGGATCTTTAATAGTCTCCTACTTATGGTTCTTTTGTTCATTTGTCCTGTTAGAGTTGAATAAACTATAATAACTTATCTGACATAATAAGGAATGCCACAGGTACAACAGATAAACCTTGGCAGGTGGTCTGGGAATGAGAGTGTCACAAAATAATCACTCGACAGAAGGACCACAGACCTGGAGACCCATCCCTGTCATCCCTCACTCCTCATGCCCAGGACACACACCTGTGGGCTCCCATCACCAAGGAAGAAGCAGGCCCCATAGCCTGTGGCTGAACTATAATGTCAGGCAGAGATGCTCAGGAAGATGGAGACGGCGCATCCTACACTCGTCCCTGAGTCCTCTGCTGATCTACAGAGCAGGCCGGGACCTCACCTTGAGTTTGTGAGGCACCAGCCTCTCATATGCCAATACCTTCCATGACCACCTTTCATATCCACTTGCAATAATGCCTGTGAGGTGGGAAGAGCCTGGCACTGGCCCTAATTGGCACACGAGAAAACTCAGACCCAAGGGGTCCCTGGAGCACACTTAGGCTGAAAGTAAAATACCAGTCAGCATTCTTTCCTCCATGCCACGTAGCTTGTTGTGCCCTGAGCTTCACGTTTTCCCCTAGATTACCTGCACCTTGATAGGATTTTGTGCCAAGGACTGGTCTGGGTCTCACCTAAAGGGCCACCTGCTTAGTGGCTCCTGCTGAGGGATCTGGGCAGAGAACAGAGTTCAGGGAGCAGCAGGAGCCACAAGAAACTCCTGTCGTCCACACTCCTGCTTGTTCACAAATGTGAGGACAGAATCACATTAAGTTACTCGAGAGAAACTTGCTGCTTAAACGGTCTCTGGAGGCTGGACACGATGGCTCATGCTTGCAATCCCAGCACTCTGGGAGGATGAGGCGGGCGGATTGCTTGAGCTCCAAAGTTCACGAACAGCCTAAACAAAAGCGAGACCCCATCTCTACCATAAATAGAAAAATTAGCCAGGCACAGTGGCAGGTGCCTGTAATCCCTGCTACTCAGGAGGCTGAAAAAAGAGGATTGCTCAGGCCCAGGAGTTTGAGGTTGCTGTGAGCTATGACAGTACAGCACTCTAGCCTAAGCAACAGAGTGAAACTTTGTCTCAATAAAAAAAAAAAAAAAAGTTTCTAGGGAAATCCTGCCCTCAAGAGAGGGCTTTTCCCATAATGTCCTTCCTGAACCTGTCTTTTATGTGGATTCCCAGCCATCCAGCTGTGTGAAAAGACAAAAACATCTTTCCCCATCACTCTACTCCTTCTGTCCCTCAAGCATAGGCCAGGGAGGTGGGTGCCACCTAGGAGTGCAGATACAAGTCCAGGGGGGCCTGCTTCCTGGCTTCATGGTTCCCCATGTTGTGTGGGCCACTATTGGGGTCAAGACCCATCCTCACTGAGCACCAGGCCCTTGCCCAGGTCAAACCAGGCCAGAGTGTCAGGGTAGGTTGACTAGAAAAGCCATCCAATGTGGAGTGTGAATGTGCATGTGCGTGTGTGTGTCTAAGCAGAAGCTTGAGCCTGGGTCTGGGACCCAAATCCCAATACAAAAACCCTTTGCACTGGAATGCCAGAGCCATTCCAACGTGAAAAGCAAGAATAGAACCTGTGCTTGCTGGTCTAAAATCAAACCTCAGAATGGTGGTTTGTTTTTCTTGTAAAGAAAGTTTGAAAGTGAAACCTTAGTCGGGAAGACAGATAAAAGCAGAGCTGTTCTGGTGGAAGTGAGAATGGGGAGACCTATCCTTTGCCTCCACCCCCCTCTTCTGACCTTAGCAGACCCTGACTAAGCTCTGTGGAATTCCAGGGGTTCCACAGCACCTGGCTTGAAAACCACTGTGTCAGTGTCTACAGGTCATGGGTCCCAGGGACCTGTGCTTTGACTTCCCTTTTGGGGTGACAATTTGGGAGAGAGTGATGAAGAGAGGATGTTCCCCCTTCACCAGGGCCTCTCTTTGAAGTCACTCTTTGACCCTGTGCAGAAGTGGTAGAGGTGGGGTATGGATGAGGCTCAGAGGAGTCTTTTGGTCCTTATTGAGTTTAAAAAGAAACATATCAGAACAGACATAGACCTATGTCCATGAGACCCTATAAAAGTTTAAGACTGGGGCCTAACCCCTTCCTCTTGGATAGGTGGAGGATTTCTAGTCCCTGGCAACTGGCAGGAGAGAAGCTGACTCTCTGGGCTGCTGAAACCACTAGGGAATGGGTCAGCTGGGCCCAGCTCTCAAGGCAAGACGCCTGAATTTTCCCTGGGCCCAAAGCCCTTCCGACGTCAGCAAGCAGCAGCTATGGTGGTTGGGATGGGGCCTTATACCTTGAAGGGAAAGAGCAGGCAACTTCTATCTCCCCTCACCTTTGGGTTTGATGGAATGGTTCAGCTTCCTGGGCTTAGGGGCTGGTGGTTCTCTTTAACTTGAGGTCACAGCCATGGTTTCTTGGCTTCCGTGGTGTCTGGGGGGTGGGGGATGTGGTGACACCAGGTCTGGGTGGGTTCAAAATGCTCCCCTCTCCCAATCCTGGCAGTAACCATGCCTTATCTCTATGTCCTGGTAGTTGGAGCCACTATTCTTGGGTATAGTATTCCTGAAAAGTGTCTAAATTTCCCTCTCTACTGCTTCATCAAAGCCAATTTGGCTGCATCTCATTCTGGTTGACATCTTCCTAAGTGAGAAAGTGGCCAAGAGATGAAGATGGGTGAGAAGAGGGCTCAGCATACAGCAAACTTCCTGTGTGACCCTGGGCCATGCTCCTGCAGTTGCACAGCCACACCTGTGCAGCCATTTGCAATTTACAGAGCAAGCCCACTGACTTTTATCTCATCAGGGCCTCACAGCCATTTCTCGAGTCAGACAGGGGAGGGATCACTGCCCCATTTCACAGTTAGGAAAACTGAGTCCAAGAAGTTAAATAACTTGCTCAAGGCCACCCAGCTGGTTGGTGACAGATAGGACTGAGAGGTGGCACTGAGGACTTCCAAGACAGTTTTCTTTTCACTACACAATGTGGGAACCAGCTTGTCAGGATCTCTACCAGCTGAACCAGTACCCCAAATAAGCCCATGCTAGCCTGGCTGGACAGTGAGGTTGAGGTGGCCTGTGGGGTCTAGCCAACAACTCAGTCCTTACCTTCATGGGAACTGAACTCATCTGTTGGCTGCAATGCTGAGAAAGTCTAGCTGGCCCTCTGCTTGGGGGGGCCACTCAGGGCATGCTCATCCTTCCTGCCCAGACTAGCATCTACGTGCCATCCACATGGTGTGCTGAAAGTCCCAGTGCAGGGCTGCCCGGCCAGCACTTGGCACAGAAACAGCCAACACTGTGGACTGGCGCCTGAGGCTTCCCCACCCCTAGTTTACTCAAAAGTCTCACTTGGACAGTCTGACTCCAGAATGAAGAGAGGTCCCTGAGGGAATCAGTCATGCTTTGGGGGGCTGGGACGGTGTCTAGAGCAATGGTTCTCAACCTTCCTAATGCCACAGCCCTTTAATACAGTTCCTGTGGGTCGCGACGCACAGGTTGAGAACCACTGGCCTAGAGCCTGCCAGAAGTCTGGAAAGGTGATCTAGGCCATCCTCTGCAGGAAGAGGTGGAATGAAACACTCAAGCCTGTCTGTCCCTGACGACTGCAGCATATGGCTGTGTAAGAGCCATGGGACAAGTGGTACCCAAATCCTATGTGCCACTCACAAAGCTGTCCAGTCTGGTGTGGGTCTGAACCCACCTGAAAAGGGCCCTGTTTTCTATTCATGTCAAGGCACTATACGGACCAGCAGCAGGCATGGAGCCCTGAAGGCAATGGCCCCTATTATCCTCCCCCCATAACTATTCTCTGACCATGAGCTTCCTGAGGACAGGGGCTGGGACTGACTCATCCTTGTGTCTCCAGTGCTTAGCATAGAGCAGAGAAGGTGTCAGCAAAGGAGGGTTAGGTTGACTTCAACTAAACTTGGCCCTTATACAAGCCTGAATGCTTTCCTGCAGCTGGAGAAATTGGCTAAATATCACAGGGCTCAAGTCAAAAGGTGAGTGTGATGTTGAGATGGAGGAAGCTTAAGAAAGCAGCCTGACAGATCTGCGTGCCTGTGTCAGGGATGGGGGAAAAGGTTTGCAGGACATTGGTCACCCAAAAGGGTCTTGTGTTAGCCCCTAAGGCTTTGGAAGAAGACCCTGGAGAGCAAATGCTTGCCCTGCGCTGTTCTAGCATTTCATCAAGTCCACAGCTGTCCAGATGAGGTGCAAACTGGCCGGCAAGCACTGGTAGTATGTGGATGCCTGGGGCACCTCAGCTAGAACCCCAGAGGAGTGTTTCTGTCCCCAGCAGATTTGGTTCCCACCTGGGGAGGGTTCCCTTGAGTTTCAGAAGGTACAGTGCCAGGCTTGTGGACTAGGTAATTTTACCAGGGGAAATGGTTGCACAGTGCACCCCCAGAGATGCTGGACTGAAAAGGGTGAAGATCCAACTTTGTATAATAAAATTTTTTTGTCTCCCTTTTCAGGCAAGTATGGAACAGAGATGGAAGGGAACAGACATTAAGGAGAGATTCCCTTGCCCTGCTAGTCAATATATTTGCTTGGTAAATGGCAGGGTATCCACATTCACAGTTGGCTGTGAGGCCCTGCAGGCCCTATCACCAGCCCCTCACCCAAACCTCGGCAAATACAAGTTCGATCCCTCTTTGTAAAACTCAGGCTGGAGGGCAGAGCAGCTCGTGCCAGCTAAGGCCACGGCCCAACATCAAGGCCCTTCTGCTGGGCCAGGGGCTCTGTTGGGCCTAACCACTTATAAGGCCCAGTGAATCCCCTCTGGAGGCAGCATCTCTGGCTTCATCACCAGACCGAAGGCTCTTGTGTTTATTAATTCTGAGGCCAGAGCTGGGAGGGCCTTTTGTGGTCAACTGGTCAAACCCCTTGGTTTGCCAGAGAACTGGCACCCAGAGAAGAGAAGGAGCTTGACCAAGGCCCCAGCCCCCTCAGGACCTCCAGCTTTGCCTCCTGCACGATCACGTTAAGTCCACAAAGGAGGAAGAGACAAAGGTCAGGCCTCCCCTCCCTGCTCTCATCTCCGAGAGGGCCCTCAGGAAACCGCTTCAGGAACTCACTCTGTGGGATGGGGGGGCGGGGGTGGGACTCACTGAGGACCCCCTTCCTCTCTCTTTCTCTCTGGTTATATAAAGAGGTCCACATACATAAAATACAAGGTAGCTAAGGTGTCACTTCCTGACAATACTGAAATATACCTGGGCTAGTTCACACAGCTTGTCTTAGTCTAGGTAACTGCTGGTAAGAAAGTCGGTCCAGTTGCTTTTCTCTATTCCCGGAGTCTATGAACGAACCTTCACCAATGTCACTACCAGACATAGAGGGACATGGGCGGGGATGAGAGTGGAAGGGGAGAGGTCTTTGGTGGGTCCAAACTGCAAAAAGGCATTCAGAATCTATCCACAAGTCTACCCCTCCCAGCTAGAAGGAGGTGGCCTTCGATGCAGTCATCTTTTAGCTGCCAGACTGTGTTAATCACTTGGGACTACGGACATTTCTCATGTGTCTTGAGCTCGCATCCCCACCCGCCAAGCCCCATACCCCATCCTCCCCTGTTTGCTCCCCATTATCATGTCAAATTCCAAGGCCAGAGCCATGGTGGCCTTTCTGGGAGTCAGCATGAAAAGGAGGGGAGTTGAGAGGTGACTGCAGAGGTGGGGTGAAGGTGGTGCTTTGTGGTCCTGTTGGCATGGTCATGTGGGGCCAATCCTGAGGACAGAGGTCCGTCATCGTGACCTGGAAGAAGACCTCTGGGGCCCCCTGGTAGAAACTGGAAGAACAAAGGGGAGGAGAAACCAGACAGGAAGAAGACGAATAAGCATCCTAGTGCATGAGGGGCCCTGGAACTGCCCACAGGAAGGGCCGGCCCCGTCTATCTGTCGTTGAGCTGTGGAGAGCCAGTACCATCCTCCTCGTCCTCCTTGTCATCCTTCATGCCTTTCAGTCTCTGGCGGGCAAAGTCCTCAAATACAATGTCGTCATCACTGGTGGGAGAGACAAGGAAAACGTGGTGCGTTTGCAGGGGTAGGGAGAGTAGGCACATTCAGAAGTCTGGCTGGGGCCCAGGAGAGAACACCCTCTCTGAGGTGCCTGGCTTCTGGGGCAGACCATGGGCAGAAAGGCCTGCCAGGCTGCCACGTTTGGATACCTACCTGTGGCAGTAGGAATAGTCACATCTGGACGTGGGCCAGCTATGAAAATGCCAAAGGAGGACAAGAATTTAACTTTCCTGCCTACACACTAGAAAAGCCACCTGGTTCTTGAGGAGTTGCGGGGATCAGTGTGGCTCTGTAGCCAAGGAAGGAATAATTCCCACTGGGACAGGCCAGGCCACCACTGGTTTCACAGCATTCAAATCAACCAAGAACAAGCCCAGTAAACCCTACCCACCCAAAAAACTACCCTCAGGAAGCATTCCTGTTGCTGGACAGGAAGGAGTTGAGTTGGCTTAGAGCAGCAGTTCTCATCTGTGGGTTGTGACCCCTTTTAACTGTATTAAAGGTTTGCAGCATTAGAAAGGTTGAGAACCACTGGCTTAGAGGAAGAAAAGGCCATAAGGAGCCTTTCTCCCAGGTGTCAGCTCACATTCTTGCCCAGGAGACCCTGGACGGAAGAGGGGATGGGTAGGAAGATAGCAAATCTAAATAGAGAGCTGAGGACAGGTGCTTGGGGAAAGGGGTGGCCTGGGTAGGATTTCAGGACTAAGGACTGCTTCTAAGAACAGTGAGCTCCCTTCAACTAAAACACACAGGCTCGGCACCTGTGGCCCAAGCGGCTAAGGCGCCAGCCACATACACCTAAGGTGGCGGGTTCGAATCCCCAGCCTGGGCCCACCAAACAACAATGATGGCTGCAACCAAAAAAAAAAAAAAATGGCCAGGCGTTGTGGTGGGCGATTGTAGTCCCAGCTACTTGGGAGGCTGAGGCAGGAGACTCGCTTGAGCCTAGGAGTTGGAGGTTGCTGTGAGCTGTGATGCCATAGCACTCTACCCAGGGGGATAGCTTGAGGCTCTGTCTCAAAAAAAAAAAGAAAAAAACTAAAACACACATCCACTTAGGACCAGGTAGGGCCCACTTAGGTCCCCTGTCCCCACAGGGTTCTGGGAGTTAGTACATGGGAGCCTCATGGGGTGACTTGAAACCTCCACACCCCAAATTTCTCCAGGGGGACAAGGGAAGGATGGCTTTGGAGCTGGAGGTGGTCCATGCTGCTGGCCCAGATCCTTCCCCTCTCGCCACTGTCTGGTGACACGATGGCCTTTGACCACTGGAAAATCCACATCAATTGGTCCTCAGGAATCGGAAGCAACAAGCTCCCTAGACCCTTGCCCACCCCACAGCCTGATTCCACTGGTTGGGCATGGGGGAGGCGGGAGAGCCGAGCCCAGGGCCACCAAGCAGCCCTGTGAGCCAAGCAGGCACTGTGGATGGACAAACGGACTGACAGATGGACGTGCAAGGACAAGGGAGGAAGACAGACCCCACCCAGGCAGGAGGAAGAGGAACAGGCATGGAGGGTCCCTCACATCACATGCAGGCAAGCAGGTTGCTGAAGAGGCGAGCAGAGGTGGCTCTCAGCAGACGGGTTAGACCAGCAGCTCCTCAGGGGTTAATAAGCATATATGCAAATGACCCCTCCACCCTGCCCACCCATGGCTGCCCCAGCACCCAGACATCTGCAGGCAGGGTTTGGCTTACTTTGTGTCAAGTTCTATGAGATTGGTATCTACTGGCGCTTCGTTCTCTGGAACTAAACACAGGGCGGGCGGGCAAGGAGCCCAGGGGTTAGTGAGGGCACTGGCATGGGGGTGGTGGGCACAGGTCCCCCACCCTAAGACAACCAGGCTAAGATGAGGAAGGCGAAGGAAAAGGGGAGTAGAGAAGGTAGCTCATCCTTGGTCTTGAAACACCACAAATCATCTTAAAGGCAGGGAGCAGGGTGCAGCCCCAGAACAGCAGAGAAACCTCTGGCCCCCTGCTCCTTTTGACAGGTCTCCAACATGACTTAGATTAATTTCTTGCATGCATGCCTTTCTTTAAATCTAAGACAACTCATAGTTAACTTTTTCACATTTTAACATCTTTGAACTTACAGTATGCTTTGCCATCAATGGTATTTCATAGTTTAAACTGTGAAAGCATTCTTCTCTCTTATTGGTACATACCATAATGTTATCTTTTGCAATGAAAACAATCTTAGATTCAATGAAATGTGACCAATCTGGTATCAATTGCAAAAAAAAAATATGGAAATGGGATGCTAGGGGGAGGGGGTCATTTTATCCATGTAGCACCTTCCCCTACTACCAAACAGGACCCAGCCCATGCCCAGAGCAAGGTAGGAGCTACTTCTTCCATGCCTGCCTCCCCTCCCATGGAGGACAGGGCCTTAATGCCTCCAGGTGAGGTCAGAAGCAAATAGGAGTTTGGGACCCACAAAACATCTGGGGACCTGAGAAAAAGGTGATGCTAGCTGAAGGCTAACCCAGAGGGAGGTGGGGTAACAGGGTAACACGGCAGTGGTAGAGAACCTCTGCCCTAGTGAACCACAGATTCTGCTTACCTTCCCGATGTGGGGGTTCCTCTTTGGGCTTGGGGTGCATTAGGGTGAATGGCAGTTCCACAGCCACGTCACTGAAACAGAGACCCAGAGCTGGTGAGCCTCAAGACGAATCTCAGACTGTGAGACTTGGTACCCTATCAGTGTGAGGACAAGGGAGGGCTTATGGATCGGGTGAGGGAGGTCTGAGATGTGGCCTCTAGCCCCAGCTCGGCCTCTGTCTGGGAGTTAAATGAGGAGACCTCATCTTCTGGCTCCAAAAAGAAATGGAAAGGATCACCGGATTCCTGAGTGCTGGGAGGAGGCACAGGGTGGGGAAGGACTGCCCCAGGGCAGTGTGCACTGTGGCCACCAGGCGGCCCCAGGAGCGCCCTGGACCCTGGTCGGAACCCCTCCCATTCTCACTCTATCTCATCTCCCAACACTTCCAGGAGGCTTCTATCAAGGTGCTCAGGCTGGAGGAAGCACTGCTGAGGTGAGTCTAGCCAAGTTGAAGTGGGATGGGCCCAAGGGCCCGAGGCTGTTCACCCTCTCCAGCCTTTGGGGTTGCAGGGGAAGGGCAACAGGAAAGAATTGGCCCCAGCCAGTGTTTCTGATGGGTTTTCTCTGCCTTTGGCCCTGATTGACCAAGAGCAGACATGGATGTGGTGCTGACTCTGTGCCAAAGACTGTTGTAAACCCCTTTCCTGGAGTAACTCATTTAATCCTCACAACAGCCCTATGGTTATCCCCGGTGTATAGACTGGGAAACTAAAGCATAAGAAGATTAAAATATCTTGCCCAGGGGAGGAGAGAAGTGGGTAGGGAGTCATGGTACATGGCATACCTCTTGGGGATGGGACACAATTATAAGAGGGACTATATCTAATAAATGCAATCAGTGTAACCTAATTCTTTGTACCCTCAATGAATCCTAAACAATATAAAAATAAATAAATAAAAACTAAAACATCTTGCCCAGGCCAGGCATGGTGGCTCACGCCTGTAATCCTAGCACTCTGGGAGACCATGGCTGGGGGATTGCCCTGAGCTAACAGGTTCAAGACCACCTGAGCAAGAGTGAGACATCCCTAAAAATAGTCAGCATTGTGCGGACACGTGTAGTCCCAGCTACTTGGGAGGCTCAGGCAAGAGAATCACTTGAGTCCAGGAGTTGGAGGTTGCTGTGAGCTATGACGCCACGGCATTCTACAGAAGTGAACCTGTGGCTTAATGTGCCAGCCCTATATATAGAGGGTGGTGGGTTCAAACCCAGCCCTGGCCAAACTACAACAAAAAAAATAACGTGGCGTTGTGGCAGGCGCCTGTAGTCCCAGCTACTCGGGAGGCTGAGGCAAGAGAATCATCTAAGCCCAGGAGTTGGAGGTTGCTGTGAGCTGTAACATCACAGCGCTCTACTAAGAGCTATAAGTGAAACTCTATTTCCACAAAAAAAACTTGCCCAAGGTCACACAGCTATTAATGGTAAGTGAAAAAAGATTCTGGTTCCATAATCCACACCCTAAATCACAGGGAATAGTGTCAGAAAGGAGACTAACAAAAGAGGCCCTGAAGGCTCCTCTCAGCACATCTCCAACTGTGAGCACCTCCAGGCATAAGCCACATCCCACTGATCTTGTTGCCCAGGGCCCAGCTGAAGGGAGGAAGAGATGGGAAAGGTGCACAAGCTATGTAATTAGACAGATGTGTGCCGTCTGCCTCACCACTCACTGGAGGAGCAGAGCACGCTGTATCTCTGAGTTTCACTGAGTTCTCCTGGAAAATGGGAATAACAATGCCTGCCTTCCAGAACCCCTGGAACTTCTGGGAGATGATGCAGTACACAGCTTGGTAAAAATGTGCTTGTGCCTGTAAGAATCATCACTTCCCCTCAATGGGAACGTGGGACTTTCATAAGGCTGTCAAAACTATGTGGGGTTTTTTTTTTTTTAAATCCTTCTTTTGTTCTTTTGCTTCCAAAGGGAATTGCTTCTACAGGTTCACTTGGAAGAGTAGCCATCAGAAGGGAAGCTAGAGGAAGACCGAGTTTGCCATCCTTCACTAAGGCCATGCAGGATATGAATGGAAGATCCAGACTCTAACCAGGCCATGGGTGATGAGGGCATGGACCAGATTCCTCTCTGGGATTTTGGCTCCCAGCACAAGCCTGGGCATAAGTCTGGGTTCAGGAAATTTTTGCTGAATTACATCAAAAGAATTGAATTAATTTCTTAGGATGAGTAACACTGCCAGCGTGTGACTGGAGAAGGCCACACTGCTGTGTTTGTGGCACATGCACTTTGGGCATGTGAGTCCATCCAGCTGGCTACAAGGGAGACTTGTCTACAAAAGAGGACATGGTTGACAACACCTGGCCAGCAGTTAATTATCCACCGTATGGACATTTAAGTCACGAATCCTGCACTTCTCCAAAACACACTGTGTCAGGTGACAAGTAACTTAGACAGCTCTCTTGGGCACCACTCTCCAGATTAATGCAATTGGTCTTTGCTGTCTGTAAAGGTCCCTGTCACTTCGGTGGGATGAAAGTGCAAGGTGAGGTGTTTTCAGGAAAGACTGTCTCCCCAGCACACACCTGAGCCTGGCAATCTGAAATGACTGCTAGGATTCCTTCCACCTAGTGCCCTGTGATTTCTGCTCAGTCGGGCCAGTGGTTACCGGGCCCTCCAAGAAGGTGAGTCAACCAGGTCGAAGGAAGGGACTTTACCTGGATGCAAGATCTCCCAGCAGCCTGGGTGGGTCAGAGGAGGCAGGAGAAGTGGTCAGGAGAGAGTTCAGAGAGGAAGAAAACAGAAAGCACATTCATTCACCACTTCTGCTGCCCCTGGACAGAGAAGACCCACGGGACACACTCCCACCCACCCCCTGCACAGCTCTGCTGCTCATTCAGGGGTCCACTGAAGTGACAGTTAGCCAAGGGGCACTAAGATCTAGACCCAGCTCAGTGCACCCCCTAGGCCTCCGGATCCTCATCTATAAAGGGAGCGTGAAAACTAACCCTGGGTACCACCCACCCCAGGGGAGCCTGGTAGGAGGCTGGGGCTATCTAAAGCCAAAGGGAGCACTCCAGGTTACCAGGAACGTGGGAAGACTGTGGGTCCTGCAAGGTCACAAGACACTGGATTTAGGATTTACAATTTTGAGATGTCCTGTCATAAGGTATTACTGCCACCTGCAAAAAGGCATTATTCTAATAATAAAGGGGCTTCTATGTCTAACATCATTTAGCTTTTTAATCTTTTTATAGAAATGTATAAACTAAATTAGAAAACAATCCCTCTGACTAATTAGAAATTCTAGGTTTATACAGGTAGACCCGATATTTGGGGAAGCATGGGAGTTTCTCCTGCATCTCCACCAAACTGTGCTCCTGGGAAGGGAACATGTCTGGTCTGCTGCTGTGACCCCAGCGCCCAGCCTGTGACCTGAGGTTAGGGGAGGAGATTTTAGGAAATGTTTGGGGAAGTGTTCAGACTTCAAAATGGGAGATTCAGACCAGCTAGCAAATCCGCAGTCCAGCTCTGGGATTCTAAGCTCCTTTAGCTATTTCCACCCAAATAGCCTGGGTACCGGTGGGTGCGGTGCCCCCAGGGGTGATGAGGGGCACATCCCCCAGGCATGGCCACCCCTCCATGCAGGCTCAGACCCCAGTAGGGAGGAGAGGAGCAGGAAGAAGGAAGAGTTGGGGCAGGAAACTCCTCCTCTGGAGGGTGGGCAAATAGGCAGAGCGGGGTCGGCAGTGAGGATCTCCAGAGTCACTCCCCTCCACACTCAGGGGGTTTGGGCCAGGCTAGACACTCACCCGCCCCGAGACACCACCAGCTTCACTTTCACTTTGTAGGACACAATGATCCCCAGGATCTCGCGGTTGGCTCCTTCCCTCAGGCTGCAAGGTGACACAGGAGAGTGGGTTCAGGAGGTCACTGGTGGGCAAGATACCAGGGAACAGGGGCAGAGGCCTTCATCCCTCTGCCGTGTGTGCCCCACCCAGGGCCTGGTGGAAGGGAGGAAGGTGAGCTGTGCCCTCAGAGATCCCTGGGTTCCAAATTATGAAACCCACGAGGCCTCTCTCCTTGCCTGGGCCAGTGACCTCGCCTGGGTCCTGCTTAGTTTTGTGCTCAGCAAGCCATAGCAGAAAGGGCTGGACTGGGAGTTCAGCCAGGGTAAGGGCAGCTGGGATGGGGTGGGGGCAATCTGGAAGAGACGTCTCTTACAAGGTGGTGTCTCAGTGGGGTGTTGAAGACAGGCAGGGTTTGTGCCAGGGTGGAGAAGGTGGTAAAGGCTCAGAGGGAGGTGGGAGCCTGTGCAGGGCTGGAGAGAGCCGGTCCAAGTTGGGGGCTGCGGGCAGGAGTGCTGCAGAGGGAGGCCCATAGCCCACTGAGGGCTCTACATCTCCAGGGCTCTGCCTAGCAGGGTGGCCTAGAGGAGTCAGTGATGTATCAGACAGGAGTGACCAGATGCCCTGGGATCCCTGGCTTTGAGGGGCATTCTGTGTTGGGTCTAGACAAATCACCCTGGTCTCTCCAGACTCCCCAGTCCCCTCCTGTTCATCCTCCAGGAGCCACACCCATCCTGCTGGCCCTGCTCTGCCTCGGGACACACCCCATGAGCGGAAGATGTAGGTCAGGAGCTGCTGCCTCTTGCAGGAAGCCCTTCCAGGCTGCCTGCTTCCGAGCAAGCCGGCAGACTAGTGATGCATCTCGTTCTCCCAGTCAACCATGCTTAGGAGTGGGAG
Source organism: Otolemur garnettii (assembly GCF_000181295.1). Classification (NCBI taxonomy): domain Eukaryota; kingdom Metazoa; phylum Chordata; class Mammalia; order Primates; family Galagidae; genus Otolemur; species Otolemur garnettii. Next base: position 27,136,275 of record NW_003852396.1, on the reverse strand, counting down.
TAGGGGCAGCCTCTCTCACAGGTCACATTCCTAAGGCTCTGGACAAGCCTGAGGAGGAGTAGCCTGAGCCTTGCCCTCTACTGGTGGGACCAAGGAGGGTGTGGACCCATGGGAGTAGTGCACAGGAGCCGGGAGCAGGAGGTGGGTCCTCACAGGGTGCTGGAGGCCAAGTTCGTGTCTTCATGCTTGAGTTTCCCATCCAGGGCGAGACCCCGCTTCTCTCGGTTGTTGGCCAGGAAGGGAGTCAGCGTGTAGACCTTGCAGAATGTGGAGCTGGGTGCCACCGTGTCACTGGGAAGAAGGGAAGCATGTGTGGAGATGGCCCTCCCCAGAGCCAGCCCTGGCCTCATCTCCACCTATACGACATCTAGCCTGACCTTGCTCCAAGCCTCTCTCTCCGTACCTGTCCTCTAATCATAGGAACCACTTGGGCAGGCCTGGCTCTGGCAGGAAGACCACTGCCCCCCAGAGGAGGTACACTTACACTCTATACACCAGCATCACTGACTGGGATGCTCTGCAGGAAACAAACTATCCGAGTCTAACAGTGCAGTGCTAAGTAGCACACTTAGTTTAAAAATGACAGCTATGTGCAGAGCATGAATGAAGCTACCATCAGCTAGGTCCGGTAGTTAAAACTTTACATGCTTTATCACATATTGGTCCATCATGGGCAGGGTATGTCAACTGTTAGGTTTTGCTCTGTCCCCATCTACCTTTTCAGTGAGATAGCTGGCATGTAGCAGCCAGCTTGGCATGTGCAAGCCCTAGACCCACACTACTTGGGTTTGAGCCTCCGCTTTGACACTTGGTATCTCTGAGGCTCAGCAAGTCACATCTCTCTGACCCACTTCTTCATTTACATATTGAGACAGCAGCAACCATCACCCCACAGGGCTTCCTGAGAAGTAAACAAGTCTAGGAGTGTGAAGGCCTCCCCAGTCATCAATGTTGCTATAATGCAGATGCTACAACCATCCTCAGGGTTTGGGATTTTCCACTCTGAGAAGTTTATGTTACTCTGTCTCAGATCATGTCACTTTATGCCCTTGTCCCTGCCCCTCACCAGAAATCTACACCTCATGGTTCCCATTGTATTTTAAATCAGCAGTGGATATAAGAAATGTCTAATAATGGGGGGATGTTTGTCCTGATCATGACATGTTCACCTATAGGACATTAAACTATCTCAAAGACCATGTAGTAATATTTTTAAAAAGTTTTTAAATTGCAAAAAATACTGATTTAAATTACATGTAAATATATACACATACATATAAAATTACATAAAATGCAATTGCCCCCACAAAATTCTTTGTAGGACAATGAAAAAAAAATGTGTGTATTCTAAAGGGAGCCTCTACTTCCCTTAGGTAAATAAAGATGTTTTGCTTGAGATCTCTCCTCTTGACTTAGCTGCCAACAAGGTTGGGACAAAGTTCTATCCATGTCCAACCATAGTAGCTCTCCTCAAGCCTAGATTTTTTTATATGTGTGTATAATTATTCTCAGCATTGCAATGAGCTGAATTACTCTTTTATTAGATAAGAAAAGTGGTGTATCCAGTGCTTTACCCTCTTTGCCTTCGCTACCAGGAAGCTCAGAACACAGTATCACCCTTCAACCTAGGTTTCAGGCACAGTATAATTCTTTTCTGTCCACATCCCCAACCCCCTTACATTTATTAGCTCTTGTTTTGTTGCTCTAGTTATAGTGTCTTTTGCTTGACTATAGCATGTACTTTCCTGTAGCTAAATCAGGTGGATGATTTTTAAAAGGTTCTTCAGGATCATCTGAGTTGGCAAGGAAGTCTGAGGCCCAGCCCTTCTGCCAGGTGGAGAAGAGCCACCTGGGCCTGTGATAGGACCTATAGCTTCTTTTTTTCCCACCCAATTTCCCATGTTCAAGGCCAGGCTTGTGCTCACTTACTCAGCCTCTTCCATGGCCACAGGGCACTTGTATTGAGCTGTGTTGAAAAGGCAGATGTCCGCATACTGGCGCACTAGGGAGGGAGAGGGGATCGAGGCACTATGAGCCAGGGATGCAACCCCCACAGAGCATCTTAGGCTTCTCCACATTGGGGATGTCCAGCCCCAGACAATAGCCAGAGGCCACCAGGAAACACTTCTGTAGGAGACCACCCAGCCTCTACCCAAAGGGTAGCTCCAAACACACCCATTCCCTTCTATAACGAAAAGTTTTCCCTTCAAGGACAGCTTTGCTCAGAGCCCAGGAAACTGAAGAGAAAAGGTGGCTTAAACAGCAAACTCATTACCTGACCAAAAAGCAGCCTGTGTTACATGCCCCAAAAGCCTTACCCTTTGGCTCAGAGCAGGCCTTGGCTTCAGTAGTTATTTACAAGGCTGTTAACAAGGGGAGACCCTAAGCTACCCCCAAGCCCTGGGAGGACTCCCTCTGGCCTGCCCCAAGCTGACCCTCTTCCTGGGCTACCTGAGATCTTGATCTTCTTCACTGTCTTGTTGGTATTGTTGGTGACGTGAACGTTGACGCTGATGGGTTCTCCGTGGTAATAGATCTGGGAGGCACAAGAAACAAGGGGCTGGCTGGGAAGATGCCCAAATTCTAGGGAAAGGAGAGGAAGGAAAGGCCCCACACAAATTTCCTGGAGTTCCCCCAAACCTTGGCTGTTCTGCCATTTTTCCCAAGTTCATCATCCACTTCTCACTGACACTAAGGTGGCAGGCACTACGCCACCAAATGTATTAGCCCTCAGTTCCCTGTGGGACCCTTGAAAGATAACTGCTCCAGGGCTGGCTCACCCACCAGTTATAATCATGGTAACAACAATAACAATGATGTTAGTGGTATGAACTGGGCAGGTTTCCTAAGCCTCAGTTTCTCCCTCTGTTCAATGAAAGGATTGGACTAGGTGATGTCTCAAGTCTCTGTTGGCTCCAGAATCTGTCCCCAGAAGAAGGGTCCAGAGGAAGCAGGGGAAGGTGAGGAAGGACTGACAGGCTCTCTGGGGGAACCAACTCTGAATCCTCCCCAAGGGCCTCACTTGCCTCTTGTCCCAGGCACTTGCCTTTAGCTGTGCCCCAAGAAGGATAGAGGTGCCCACACCTCAAGGAGGGGCTAGCCTGCGCTAACAACAGGCATCAGTCAGCTGGTTTTGATTTGAAGCTTAAGGAGGAGTCCCTTCTTCCGGCAGCATCTGTTGCCTGATAGCACAGGGTCTGGCAGGGTTATGGCAGGAGATCCCAGGCTGCCTCTCTCCCCTCCTCTACTGACCTACTTGATTTTTGCTACTTAGCCTGAGGCAGGCAGTTGGTGGAAGAACAGAGCATAGTGGAGAGATGGCCAGAACCTTCAAGAGGGCACACTGCTCCTTTCTGAAGTCAACCTTCAGACTCATGCCCCCTCTGCCACTCTCTGAGGCCCCAAGGGTCTTTTCCATATCCCCCTAGAGAGGTCTCAGATTCCCAGAGCCCCATGGGCCTCAAGCTAGGTTAGAAGCTCCTACTGAGGAGTTCCCAAAGCCCAGGAGAAAACTGGGATCTGAGGTCCAGGCCCTGGTAGAGCAGTCCCCACCCCTGTCAAATCTGAGCCTCCTACCTCCTTATCCAGGGAGGCCTCTAGGTGCAAGGGCTTGTCCGACATGAGGAACTGCCTGGTGGTCTCAGCTGTGGGCTGGGGGCCAGGCCTCTCTGGGGCATACTGAACCTTCCGGATGACCAGACGCACAGAATTCCTAATGGAGAAAGATGGTGAAAGATGACCAGAGTCACCAGCCTTCATCTTCTTTCCCTGCAATCTTCATCTCACTCTGCTGCTCAAGAAACTACCATGGTTCCTCTCCCCATTGTCTCAGACTCCAGCCAAACTACAGAGCCTTGTCACCAGCTGGTCCCACTCCATCCTTCTATATCCTGTGGCTGCACTTCATCTGGGTCTAGTCTTGGTACTTAGGAGGGTGGTAGAAAAGGGACCATGTTTTCACTCATCACTTTAAGCTGATGTCATAGAACAGCGTAAGCTCTTTGAGGACAGAATGTTTTGTCTAAATTGTTCATGGCTATAGTCTTAGCACCTACGACAGTGCCTGCCATATAGTATATACCTGTCAGGTATCTAGTAAGTGAAAATATGCAGAGAGAACATGAGGAAATGGGGGCTAAGGATGGTACTGGGGTTCAGTGAGGGGCTATGGGCTGGGGGGATGCAGGCCAGTGAAGAGGATGACTCAGTGAAGATGTTCGGGACTCAGGGGTCAAATGAGGACAGGAGGGGCTGGCTAGGGTTGAGAGCTTGGGGAGGCAGTATCCGTAGCAGGCTGCGTGTACCCACAGCCCCGCGCCTCAGAAAGGCTGCCTCCACTCCCTCCTGGCTTTCCTCCTACTAACTGTATGACCTTGAGTAAATTAATCTCTCTCTGCCTCGGTTCCATCATCTATACATGGTGACAACAGCAGGACCTACCTCTTTGGGTGGCTGTAAGGATCAAATTAGTTCATGTATGTCCAGTACTCTGAACAATATCTGGCACCTAATAGGCCCTTGACAGATGACAGCCAGTATATCATTATTCCTATTGATAACTATTAATAACTGGGTGCCGTGGCTCAGGCCTATAATCCTAGCACTCTGGGAGGCCAAGGAAGGAGGATCATTTGAGCTTGGGAGTTCAAGAACAGTCTGAGCAAAGAACAAGCAAAGAACACATCTCTATAAGAAGTATAAAAATAAGCCAGGCATTATGACAGGATCCTCTAGTCCCAACTACTCAGAAGACTGAGGCAGGAGGATTGTTTGAGTCCAGGAGTTTGAGGTTACAACAGAGTGAGACTCTGTCCAAAAAAAATAAAAAAGCTAAACAACAAAAAACCCTGTTTGGTGTGGATTTAAAATGGCCCATTGGTGGTAGTGGAATGAGGATGATGGCTCTCGATATTGCCTCCTCTTCCCTGTTCAGATTAAGCCCCCTCCCACAGCCCACAATACCCTCTTCTCCCTGGATCTCAGTTCTTAAGAGGAAATGGGGGATGGAGAAGCAAGAGAGAAAGGTCCTGTCCACACACAGGTTGACGAGGCTGCAGATGGGGAAATGCAATACACTCTAAACCCACCAGGTGGCGAATAAACTCAGTCCCTAAAGAGGCTCAGCCAGCCTCTCCAGGGGACTGTGCCTCAGGGCACAGAACATAAGAGATGGGCCTAAGGTCAGCCACTCAAGGAGAGGAGGCAGGGATCGCCAGGGCCTGACCCCAAGCAGGGCAGCATGAGAATCAGGGTCAGTTGTTTCCAGCTGCCAGCCTGGGGTCTCTGTCTGCTGGGGTCTGTGCCTTCCCAGGAGGATGCCTCCACTCTGAGACATGGGCTAACCCCTCCTGTCTCTCCCCTGGCTGAGTTCACTATCTCTATTGCCTCCCTTGCTTAGAAGACTCCACTGACACCCCTCAGTTCCTGCTGATCACCTTCCAGAGAAGACCAGGAAATGGGATGGCCAAGAAACATCCTCCTCACTGCATAACACGAGCTGAATTTAGGGTTTGTTTCCAAACAAAATATAAGAAGAAATGGAGGGGCGAGACTAGAGGCAGGGAGATGGAGGAGGAAGCAAAGATGCTGAGCCAGGGCAGCCAAAGCCGCCTCTCCCAGGAAGCACTCCGTGACCCACCAGCCTTGCAAAGTGCCGCTGAAAGGTCCTGAGGATGGAATGTGCCATCCTTCCTCTCACAGTTCCAGGAATTGTCACTAACCTCCTCTTGGGACCTTTCCCATCCTGTCTCCCTCCCTCTCCCAACAAGCAGCCCACGCCCACGCCTGGCGCCTGCTCACCGCTTGTGAATCTTCTCCTCCAGGTTCTCCGCACAGAAGGCTTTGACTTCATAGTCCACACCACAGGCCTAGGGGAAGGGGGCACTGAACACGGGGTCTTGGAGAGGCAGGGTCCCCAGCATGGCCAGCCCACCCTCTCAGTCTACAAATGAGGAATCTGGATGGGAACCCTAAGCTCCCACAGCCCAGTCCCCCAGTTGGACCCCAAAGCCCTTGCGCTCAGCCCAGCCCTGGACCACCACCCTCTGTGGCTGTGTCCTTCTGTGACTAAGCTGTTCCTCAACTCCCCACAACACTGGAGCTCCCAAACTAACTTAACAGGGCTCTGCTCTCTGGACTCCTGCCTCAGTCGTGGTGGTTATCCTCGCCCCAGCAGCCACCCAGAAACAGCAGCAGGCACCTAGGAAGACTGGGAGCGCCTACTGTATGCACGCCTGTGCTGGGCAGCTTGCTTCAGCCTCACTTGACCCTCGGACAACACAAGGAGGCACATCCTGTTATCTCCACTTTGCCAGTGAGGAAATGGGGCTCAGAGACCTGGGGCCTGGGATGCTGCTGGTGTCACTTCTCTCCAAGTCTCAGTTTCCCCATCTGTGAAATGGTGATGATTGCACCTCCATACCATGTTGCTGGGGGTAATGCGAGGCCAGGTGTAGGTCCTCAGAACATTTTTGTCCTGTTGCAGTTAACACCACAGCCAGTGAAAGTGACTCAGGAGAGCCAGTCTAGACCATCATAGAATGTGGCAGTGACGTGACCTCGAATCTGGGGGCTTGTCTGAAAAGAGACTTTCTGAGGTGGGATCAGCCTGGCCTAGACACAAAGACACAACAGGGAGGGTGGTCCTGTCTGTCTGCACCTCCCAGGGAGAAAGCAGAGACCAAAGAGTCCTGGACCTGGAGAGATGGTCCCCATGGGGTGACCTACCTTCCCTGTGTCTTCAGGCCCTGGCTGCAGTGTCACAGAGCATGGGAGGTTTGGAGGAATCTATAATGAAGAAGGGACAATAAACCACCTGTCACATCCACCACTGACTCTCCCCACATCTCGCACCCTGCCACCCTGCATATCCCTCGGACCAGGGGTCAAAGAGATTAGCCCAGCCCAGTCCTCAGAGCAGTGGCTAAAAACGATCTTTCCATGAGGCCTACTGTGGTAGCCAGAATAATGGCCTCCCAAAGATGTCACTTCCTAACCTGTGGGACTGTGTTACCTTCCATGACAAAAGGGACTCTGCATATATGATTAAGTTAAAGACTTTGAGATGGGGAGACTATCCTAGATGATCTTGGCCCAGTATAACCACGTGGGTCAGAGTGATGGGGCATGAGAAAGACTCAACTGGCTGTTGCCAGCTTTGAAGATTGAGGAAGGGGCCACAAGCCAATGATGTGAAGCTGGAAACAGACTCCCAAGGATCTCCAGAGGAACAAAGTCTTAGATGTTAGCCCAGTCAAACATGTTTTTGGACTTCTGACCACTAGAACTGTAAGATCATAATTTTGTGTTGTTTTAATTAGTACGTTTACTTGTTGCCAAGTCTGTGGTCATTTGTGAGTGCACTCATGGGAAACTAATACACCCACACAGCACAGGTGACTCCATATCCTCTCTCCGCTCTCTGATCCACTCAGAAAAGGAAGGGATTGTGCTCAATCCCAGAGTTGGAGTGTCTACGAAACAAGAAATTTTAAAACCTGAAATCTTGGAGTCCTGGATTTGAGAGGTTATAGAGTAATCAATTGTTTGACATCCCTCATTTGTGATCTGGGTCAAGGCCAGGCAAGTGGACACTTGTAGTGACCCAGGGGCCACAAAAGGCTCCTGTCTCTGCAGCCACCTCCTCAGCCCCTTTCTTCCACCATGACCTGGACTCAGGAGGGTCTGAGGAGTAGCACAGAGGTAAAGGTGATGCTGCCAGCCATGGCCAAAGAGAAGACACTTGCCAGGTAGCATAAGTGACAGTGCCCTGGATCCCAATGCACACTAGGGAACTGGGTAATGTGGAGCAGCTGACCTTTACCACCCCACCCAGAGGTGGCACTTCTGAAATGAGTCCCATGGATAGTTGTTCCTGACCTCAAAGGTGAAAGGGTAGGCATGCTCGCCCAGCTTCTTGATGAGGCGCTCCTGCAGCCGCGTCAGGGGCTTCTTGTCCTCGGGAGCTGGTGGGAAGGACTGCACGTTGGCCACGAAGAGGTCCTTGCGAAAGGTCAGGCCCAGGACATCCAGGTCCTCCCGGCCATAGCGGAAGGCGCAGGTCAGTGTCACGTAGACTGTGGGGAACAGAGGCACTGAGGAGGTGCCTGGAGAGCAGCAAACAAGCTGCCCAGAGTACCAGCCACAGCCCTGGGACAAGCCCAAGGGGCAGCCACAGGCCTGTGCAAAGGTCCCAAGCTCCTTGGAGATGCTGCACTGTCTGCCCTTGGAGGAGCTGATATTGAGTAGCTGGGAACTAGAAGAGGTGCCTATGGCCTGGCCCCTGGGAGGAGGTGGGGACTACCTATTGGACAAGTTCCACTATCCACCTCCCTTCCCCCAACCTCCTCTTGAGACCTGCACTCTGCACTGTGTGCTGGGCCAGGGAAATGGTCTAACAGGTTGCAGTAGGCTGGGAGGCCTGGGATGGGGGCCGGGGGCGCCTAGAAAAGGAGCAAGGAGATGGAGGCTGCTGAGTGATCTCCTTAAGGTATGGGTCTTGTCTCAGCCCCCCACTCCTGTCTTCCTGCTGACCTTGGACAATCCATTGACTTTCTGTATCAGTATTCTCTTCTGTAAAATGGGACCCTACCTCCTGCCCTGTTGGCATCCTCAGCCCGGCCACAGTCATGACATATTGATGTCAAAAGTGCCTGGGGGCAGCGCCTGTGGTTCAGTGGGTAGGGCACTGGCCTCATATACTGAGGGTGGTGGGTTCAAACCCGGCCCTGCCAAAACTGCAACAAAAAAATAGCCGGGTGTTGTGGCAGGTGCCTGTAGTCCCAGCTACTCAGGAGGCTGAGGCAAGAGAATCACCTAAGCCCAGGAGCTGGAGGTTGCTGTGAGCTGTGACGCCACAGCACTCTACCGAGGGCGATAAAGTGAGACTCTGTCTCTACCAAAAAAAAAAAAGTGCTTGGGCATTTAAGAACATTCTCCCAAAGTGTGCCTGGGGCAGGGCTGCCCTGGGCTGAGAGGCAAGAGTGCCTACTGTGGTGTCGTTGGGGCCTTCAGGAGAACCAGTGGGGAGGCAGGGAGATCCTGTGCTGGAGGCCTGTGGGGGAGGAGATCCCCTGAAAGGCTGGGAGTGGGCGTAGGGGCCACAGCCTACCTCTCCTCTCTTTGAGATACTCAGGATCCACCAGCACCACACCATCTGCAGGAAGGACAGAGTGAGCAGACACACGCAACTTGACCTCCCAACCCCCTGAGCCCCAAACAAACTCAAATCCAAGCTTAATCATCTGTCCATCTCAAAGCATCCTGAGAGAAAGGGGAAGGCTGGCACCCAGGGGTGGCATGGCCTACTCCTACCATTCCACCCATTCCCACCCCAGGCCAGCCCTACAGACCCAGCTGGGGACTGTCAGCAGGTTACTTAATGTCTCTATTTCTTGATGTATGGATAAGAATAATAAGGGTTGAAAACCCCTATGACCAGGTATACTTTGGAACTTACTTAGAAGTTTCTAATTGTAGAGAGGCAATATGGCACATGTTCCAGATATTCTGGAGTGCCCTCTGTAGGACCCCCACCCCACTACTAAAGCCATTCATACTTCCACAGGGAAATGCAAGTGTTCTCGCCAAGTGGCTAATTAGATAAGGCATAAACAGCTCTCATCAGTTTAGGTCAGGCTTGCCAGTGAATGAATTTTGCACCACACTTAGAAATAATGTTAGGTTTTCAGAGTTTTCAGATTAGGAATGTGTCAGGGGCTGTGACCTATAGTACCTACCTGACAGGGATCCTGTGAGGACTGAATGGGTCTTATATGCACATGAGTAAAATGGGTCAGATGTGTAAAGCACTTAGGCGGTGCCTGGCCCTTGTGAGCACCATGAAATGTGCCCCAGTGCCCTGAGGCCTGCCCTCAGGAGCCAAGTCCAGTTGGACACAAAGGACATCTCTGCCCAGCACCCCAGAGGCCAGAAATTGGCTCAGGGGTCATCCCCTGCCTGGCACCTCCAGTCCACTGCTGGCCAAACCTCTCTCCCCTTCTCTTTTCCCACACTCTGCACACCATACCCCCTCCCATGCTGCCCCAGACAACCTCTCAGAAATCTCACAGGCCTTGCCTGGGAGTGAAGGCCTGCAGGGGTCCCAGTGCAACCCCAGTCATGGGCAGGTGCCAGGAACAGCTGGTCAGGGTAGTGGCCAACCTGTTCCCAGAGCCTGACCATGCATCTTCCTTTTATGGTGAGAACCTCCTCTGTGCCACATCCTGCACAGGCACCAGGGCTCAGTGGAAAGTCTGCGGAGAGGGAGTCCCAGAAAAGGTACTCACTATCACAGGAGGCTCCATGGGAGAGGGAAGCTGGAGCAGGGCTCAGGGGACAAGTGAGAGCTATTGATCACATGACTCGGGGGTAGGCCACAGCAGGCAGTGAGAATAGCATGAGGCCGGGGAGAACAGAGTCTGCAGGCCAGCAAAAAGGAGGGTCAGGCCTGATTGTAAATGTCCCAGTTGCCAGGCCAGAGGCTTGGGCTTGTGTGCAGAGGAATAGTTGAGCACAGGGAGGATATAATCAGATCAATCCTTCAGGCCATGCCATGATGGAAAAAGCACTTCTCACCATGAGTCACCTGGTCACCTCTAGACGATGCCCCAGAGCTCTCTAGGGTACCCAGGGCTCAAGCACAGGGCCTGGCACAAATTAGGTGCTCTGAACACTGTGAACACTGGCCGAACAGCTCTCAGGGGCATATGACTGCATGTGTTTTGGGCAGCTGGCTTCCTCCTGCTCCCACCTCCTCCCAGCCTCCAGCTGCCTCTGCTGCTGCCTTTAGTAGGCTAGTAAGCTCGGACAGCCCTGGCCTCCACCTACTGGACCACAACTTGAAGCACCTGAACCATTTGCTTGCTCACTGCCTCTGAGGGCCAGTTCAGGGAGAAGATACAAATCATAGAGAACTCTGAGCACTGGGAGACAGGCCTGGAGAGGAGTGGGGTTGCTCTGCTGTAGGCCACAAAGCAAGGGTGAAGCTGGCCGTGCTGCAGTTCACACCCCCTTAGTCTCCTGCCCCAGAGTCTCCAAGGTCCTCCTCCAAGTGGGCTGAAATCCACCACTGTGCTCTCTCTCTAGCGTCTGGGACCATCAGATGTCTCCTGCTCCCTGGCCTCAGGACAGATCCCAGGGATGTGATAAGAGAGATCATATTCTCTGGAACTTTTTTCCCAAGCAACCCCTCCCAATTTCTAGTCTCCATTCTTCCAACCTGTCACCTCCTTTGGCCTCACTTTGGTTTATTCATATCCCCCTTTAAAAAGCCACTTATCCGCTCTGGTCCTCACTGTGCCCATTTATAAAACAGGGTAAGTTTGGGCCTCTCTCTCTCAAACACTCGGGGAAGAAGCAATGAGACCAAGGCTCTCCCAGTGAGTATTCATAAACAGGGGTCATTTTTACCCCCAAGGGGACATGTGATAATATCTAAACACATGATTGTCATGCCTGGAGGGAGAGGGAGTGCTGGCATCAAATGGATGCTGTCCTACATCCTAAAACATACAGGATGGGTTCGGCGCCTATAGCTCAACCGGCTAAGGCGCCAGCCACGTACACCTAAGGTGGCGGGTTCAAATCCCCAGCCTGGACCCGCCAAACAACAATGACAGCTGCAACCAAAAAATAGCCGGGCGTTGTGGCGGGCGCCTGTGGTCCCAGCTACTTGCGAGGCGGAGGCAGGAGACTCGCTTGAGCCCAGGAGTTGGAGGTTGCTGTGAGCTGTAATGCCACGGCACTCTACCCAGGGGGACAGCTTGAGGCTCTGTCTCAAAAAAAAAAAAAAAACCATACAGGATGGGCACCCACCAATGGTTATCCAATCCAAACTGTCAAGAATACAGAGGCTATGAGCCCCTGAACTTGAACAAGAACTTGGAAGGTGCCTTCAGTCACAGTCCAGCCTCTGGCAAAATTCCCACATGGATGAGGACAGCCTCCATTTCGCAAGCCCCAGGAAGGCCTGTCCCTCCATTTCCTCTACCTACTAGCTGTGTGACCTGGCACAAGCCACTGAGCCTCTCTGTGTCTCATTCTCCTTGTCTGTAAAGCAGGGAGAGAAAGTGTAGTGCCCCCCCACCAATCTCCTAGATGACAAGCCTTATGGAAAGTGGTGGCTGCCACCATCATCATCCTTATCCTCCTTATCAGCATCTGGACATCTTCCCACAAGCACACCGTCCTCCCATGCATGGGGAAGGATCTGCCCAGTAAATGCTTGCTGCCTCAGGCAGGAAGCCATGCATGCCTCACTCCTGGCACCAGGCCCCCCTGAAGACCTGAGGGCTTTTCTTAGGAAGCTTAGACAGCCCACCCTTCCCCTCACCCTCCACCTGCTTTCCATGGACTCACCCACAGGGTCCACAAGGTCGATGTGATCCACAAAGTCCCGTTTTCCCAGGTACACGGTGAGCTGGGGAGGACAGGAACAGGGCATGTTAGCAGCAAGGGCCAGAAGGACACAATCCCCTACCTGGAGGAACCCTGGGAGCTGCCCCTGAAACTCCTAGACCCATTCCTAATCCTCATCAAAATCATAACTGGATATAGACCCAGCTCTAACATTAAAAATAGCAAATCCTTTTAAAATTTTAAAAGCATTTCTTCCTCCCAAAGACCTAGGAAGGAGTCATAACTACTTCTGTTTTACAGATGAGGATGCTGAGGCCTAGGGAGATCAGTGCTGCCAAGTGTCACTGAGGGTGCAGCAGCGACAGGAGGGAAGTTGGCTGAGCAGGAGTGCCGGCTTCTCAGAGAGGGTGAGGGGTCTCCAGGCAGGCCCCAGGCTGAGCCCTCAGGGGTCTAAACACCGACACCGCATCCTTCAATTGATCCCCACACACCTTGTAGCCTGGCAGAAATCTACTTACATGAGGACTTGTTTTCTTTCTTCTTAAAAATATTAATTAATTAATTAATTACTTAACTTATTTGAGGCAGTGTCTCAATTTGTTGCTCTGGGTAGAGTGTCATGGTGTCATAGCTCACATCAACCTCAAACTCTTGGGCTCAAGTGATCCTCTTGCCTCAACCTCCCAAGTAGCTGGGACTAAAGGTGCCTGCCACAATGCCCAGCTACTTTTTTTTTTTTTTAGGGACAGGGTCTCGTTCTTGCTCAGGCTGGTCTTGAACTCCTGAGCTCAGACAATCCACCCACCTCGGCCTCCCAGAGTACTAGGATTATAGTCATAAGCCACTGCACCCGGCTAATTTGCTTTTTTTTAAATGGACATATAAAATCATATGTTATTTATAGCATATAACACAAGGTTTTAAAGTATATATACATTATGGAAAGGATAACTCTAGCTATTAACAAATGCATCTCTGCACACAGTTACCATTTTTGAGCAAGAGGGCTTGTTTCCGAGGCAGTTGAGGCACTAGGGAGGTGGTGCCCACTCAGCAGTCAGCCAGTGGGGAGGAGCCCCAAGCTAGAATTCCAGTGGCTCCAAGTCAAATCCATTCACAGTGTCATCTTAGATGCTCCCTGCTTCTCAGCAATCCCCAATCCCAATGGCTCTACCTCCACCAAAGTTCCCAAAACTGTCCTTCTCCCCCCCAAAGCCACTCCTGCCTGAATGACCACACTGGCCAGTTGACACTCTGCTGCAAGCAGCCTCAGCACTCCAGCCCTTTCTTTATCCAGACTCAGCACCCTAAAATGCAAATCCGACCGTGTTACTTCCATTTGAAAACCCTTTAATGCCTCCTCAGTGGGCAGAGGTAAGGATGACAAATGAGTTTCATTCCAAGAACCAACTCTGAATGACTGGCAGGGCTGCCCCTGGCCCTGGGCTGGGAAGGAGTATAAGCAAGAACACTGCGCTGCAGGACAGGGTGATGGCAGGCATCCCCACAGGGGATGTGGGACTGTCTGCCAACCCAGGCCAGGGGTCCATTCTCCTAAGCCTGGCCCTGGCCTCCTCAAGACTGGCCCTGCAGCCTCTCAGCCTCAGCATCCACTCCCTCTGCCTCTCTCCTGGCACTCTGAGGTCCAGCTGCTTGGGACCACCCTGAACTCCTTGCAATTGTATGTTCCTGCCAGAAATGCCCTTTTCCACCTTGCCTTGCCTGGAAATGCATCCCTTCTGGAATGAGCTGTCACTGAGCACTCAGGCTGGGCCTGCAGGCCCTGCTACCTGGCATCTCACCCTTGCCACTTCATAGTGAAATGATCCATTGTGAGTAGCACGGTCTCTGCCTGACTCATCTCAGCACACCCTGTCCCAGTCCCCGCCAGGCTTGGATAGACCTGGAGTGGAATAATAATCTACGTGCTGAACTGAGAGGGGATAAGGAAGGAGTATGGGCCCGTGGGAGAAAGAAACAGGGACAGGCCCTGGGTACTTCCCTGGATAATGAGGTGACCAGGATGTATGCTGGGGTCTTCTTGTATACCAGGGACTCACTCACCTTGAGCTCTCAGTACTTACTGATTAGCTCATCCTCTGTTTATCACATTCATGTCTCTCTCTACACCAGTCTGGGAGCCCCCAAAGTGCAGAGGGGTTATACCTCCCCACTTACAGAAAGTTTTCTGAGAGCCTCCCCCTTGAGATCGAGGGCCCCTACCAAAAGAGCTGTGTTCCCCTCAGATGAGGAACAGCATCTGTCCCCTCCCCCGAGGAGCTGCACGTGTCAGGAGAGATGCTTTTCCTTCGTGGTCCCAAGAGCCCGGAGTCAAGTAGGAGCCCATCAGGCTGTTATAGACTCACCTTTCCATTCGGGCTGGCCTTCTTGAATACTCTGTGGAGAGAAAGAGAGGTGAGGCCAGGGTCCATGTATCATGCCCAGGGGCTCCTGCAGGCCGCCTAGAGGCAGGACCTCTGCCCAGGGGCCTGGAGTGGCCAACGCAGGTGCTGAACATGGAACAGTGCCCAGCTTACCACCTCTACCACTAAGTCACCATTGCTGCCGTCATAGCTCCCCTGGGTGAGCAACAGTCTATTCCTCACAGGGCAAGCAAGGGAGTCTTCCCAAGTGCAAGTTCCTAAGCTTAAGCACAAAGAAAACCTGCTGTGCTACAAAGCCAAGCTGCCTTTGTCTGTCTTCCAGGTTACATCCCAGGTTCCCCAAGAATAGCAAGGCAATTCCTACCTCAGGGTCTTTGCTCAGGCAGGTCCCTTCCCGGGACACTCTCCCCCAGGCACGTGCTTGCCCAGCACCACTGCCTCGTCTGATGCTCCAACCTGCCCCTGCCCCTACCCCCCAATCCTTCTCTGGCTCTGGTTTTTCTCTGGTAACATTTTCCTCCACATGCAGGGATCTTTGTCTCTCTTATCCACTGATGTATCTATCCCAAGCTCCCAGCACAGCACACTTAATCGTTGTTCAATAAGTATGTGTTAACGAATGGCAGGTAGCAAGCACTCAATTAATATTAATTGAATAGCTGAGAGAGTGAATGAATTAGTGAAGGAATCAACTGTCTTACTTGACTGAGAAAGGAAGGAGATATGCCTGTGATCACGCAGCAGAGCCCTGGACACATAGCCAGGCCAAGACACAGTTCCCAGCTTCTGAAAAGTTCTCACTTTCCCTCCCCAGCTCCTCCTGCCCTCTATGCCCAGCCAGGACTGAGATCTGGACCCCTCAGCTACCCGCATCATCTAGCCCCAGGATCTCACAAGTCAGAGTAAGAGGGAGAAAAAGAAGTGAAAAAGACAGAGCCCCAGAGATGAGGGAGAAGAGAGGGGAGGATGGTGAAACAGGTTCTGGACATGTGAAAATAAAAGATGGAATGAGGGGTGAAAAAAGAGAGGGGGGGGAGAGGAATAGCCATAAACAGAGTGAGAGAGGGTGTGGTCCCAGTGAGGCTGAGCGGGATGTCTGCCACCCAATCTCTCAGGAGCAAGACCTCTAGCAGGCATCCCAGTGGGCACGGTGCTGAGGTCCGAGACAGAAGCCCACAGATGTAGCTACTCCCCCATCCCCCAGGAAGGCGAGTGGCTGGTGGCTCTGTGCTGCCTCCACAGCCCCGGCCTGTTTCCTCACTTCTGGGGGCCCCAGGGACCACTGATGGGTCTGAGCATGGCTGGCAAAGAGCCTGACGCATCCCTCCCCCACCTCCCCTAGGAGGCCCAAGCTTTTCTCCTCCTCATATCTATCAGTGTTTGGAGTGTAAAGATGCCACTGTTGGCTGAGGGGTGATAATGGCTAAAGTGAGAAAAAAGATCACAGGTTTGAACAAGTAGCCCCCAAGATGAGGCTGGACTTGCCTAAGAGACCTGGGAAGCGGCACAGCCCACAAAACCCAGGAGCCCAGGGTCTGAGGGAAAGGAAAGCCACAAATAACTGAGTCGGGGACAGCCGTTCTGGAGGGTACTGTGGCCGGTGGGGAGGAAAGATATTCAAGAAGGGAGGAAGGGAAGGTGGAACTGGCATTTGTTGAGTGCCTAATTATTTCTTATAGCAGCACTGTGACATGGGTATTATACACTGCATCTTCCAGATAATTAACTCAAGTCTCAGAGAGATACAATAGTTTGCCCAGGAACATACAGCAAGCAAGGGGCTCAGTCAGCATTCAGAAACAATTCTGTCTGCCTGTCCCCAGGGGCAGGGTGCTTTATCCACAATCCTGCTGTGGTTGGATAAAGCAAGTGTTTTTATCAACATTAGGAATAATAGCAGACGGGAAACAGGACAGGAGACGCAAGGGTGACAAGGGGCAGGAAGCACAGACCAGCAGTGGAAAATGACCTGCGACTAACTTAATTAATCAGTACTGGGGCCACCTCCTTCAGGAAGCAGGGACGCTGATGGCTTCCTCAAACAAGGATAGCTAAGAGCATGTTACACCCTATATCCGCCTTTAAGTATTTTTCCTAGAATGCCGCTGCTTCTTAAAACAATCCCATTTCAGAGATGAGGAAATTGAGGCTGACAGAGGCAAACTGTGGTCTGCCTGTCTCCAGAGCCTATGTCCTTCCCACCACACTACCAAGGCCTCCCAGAAATAACTCCACTGGTTCCTGGTCCAAACAGTCTCAGAAAAGAGGCCCTGTGGGGGTGTTCCCAGTTTACCAGGACCCCTACTTGCACAGCACCACACAGATGCCTCTGCCTGTCCACTCTGAAGAGCAAATACAAACATCCCAACCTGTGATCAAAGCCAGACTTCCAGGTTGTGGGAGGAGAGGTATAACTCACCACTCCACCCTACTCCCACCCCTCCGCCCCCTGTATGCCCTACAGCCTGGTCCTCAGAGCTACAGCTGGGTGGTCAGAAGAGAAACACCAGCAGTGTTCTGGATGATTAATGCTCACTGGAGACAAGGAACAGCAACCTCCCAGAGCCCCAGGGTAGCTCAAGACAAAAGGGGAGGGATCACCATAAAGGGCCAAAAATCTCACGGGAAGGACAAGCAGGGAGGACGCGTGGGGCCTGGAGCCAGCACCAAGGAAGCCATCCGATCTCAGGCAGTCGGGTGCTCTCTCCACCTCTCCTTCTGGGGCTGCATATCCTTCCAGCTGCACTGCTGTCTGCGTAGCTGCTCCATCGTCTCTGTAGGCCAGCTCCCTTTGCTTACTCAGGGCTTTTTTGCTCCTCCATCCTTTTGGCTTGCCATGTGACTTTCACTCCGACCCTGTTTCTATGCTAGCTTCCCACTGCTAACTGGCTGAATGGCCCAATTCCAAATTCCCAGGAGAGGAATGTGATTGGCCAGCTTTGGTCATGTGTCCCACACCTGGGCCAATCAGCTATGCCTAGGTGTGCCACACACCTGGTTTATCCTGTGGTCCTTGAGGCCTGGGCAAAAAAGGGTCTGTGTAGCAGCCATTTCCAAACTAGGAGTCAGAACACAGTAGCTGATAATGAAGTCAACTTAAAAGGATTTTTTTGGTTTTGAACGAAATGAACAGAATGGAATAGAAAATGTAAGCATGCACTGCAGGTAGCAAAGGTATAATAGATATTATTATTACATTTACCAATATTTGGTTTCCCTCTAAGGCTGTGTATATGGGAGTATCAAACTTCTCCAATAATATGAAGTTAGGTATGCCCATGTGGCTTTCTCTAGCCAACAAAATATGATTAGAAGTGCCATGTGTTGCTTCTAGGCAGATGCATTTAAGTGCTGGTGCTCGATCCCCCATGCTCTCTGTATTAGTTTCTATGGCTGCTACAGCAAATTATCACAAACTTAGCAGCCTAAAACAACACAAATATACTATCTTAAAGTTCTGTAGTTCAGAAGCACAAAAAGGGCCTCACTGGTCTAAAATTAAAGTATCAGCAGGGCTGTGTCCCTTTCTGGAGCCTTTTGGGATGGATCTGCTTCCCTGCCTTTTTCAGCTTCTACAGACCACCTGCACTCCTTGGCTCACGGTCCCTGCCTCCACCTTCAACACCAGCAAGAGCTAGTTGGGTTCTTACCATATTGCATCACTATGTCCTCTTTGGTTTCTCTCTTCCACTTTCAAAGACCCTGGGGTTTACACTGGGGCCCATCTGGATAATATGGAACAATCTACCTATTTCAAGGTCAGTTAATTAGCAACCTTGATTCCATATGCACCCATCACCATTACCCTCTGTCATGTAACATAACAGATTCACAGTTTCCAAGGATTAGGATGTAGACGTCTTGGGGAAGGGGGGAGTATTCTTTTGCCTACCTTATTCTCTTTCCTCTAGCACTGAAACCAGAAATGATCTGGATGGGAAAGCCTCCACCAACCTAAATACCAGGGCTTGCCCACTACCTGATAGATGCGTAGCATAAGAGAGAAGAAAACTCTTGAGCCACTAAGGTTTTGAGGTTATTTGTTATTGCAACAAACCAGCTTCTCCTGGCCAATAAACTTTTGTTTCAGGTGAATGTGCATGTGCTTAGTTACAGTGAAAAATGAATTTTATGCTGCAAATTTAAAAATGTTTAAAATCAACTGTTCTAGAAAAACATACCTAAAGCAAACATGCCTATTAGTGCCTGTGCACTTTGTGGGATGATTTCTCATTTCATCTATTCAGGGTGTTCTGCCAAGAAGACAGACAGGTCAACTCTCCATTAACCAGAACATTGGCTTCTCCTGCGAGCCCCATCCCCCATTTGCAGCATGGGGTACTTGTTGATCAATTTTGACACTAATGTTCTGTTGCTCTTCTATGAGCTATCAGTACTTCCAGTGTCCCTTTGTGCCGATCAGGGAGAGGTCTACACTGCAACAGAACCACATGAAGTAGCTTCCAAGACAGATCACCCAAAATAAGAGTTTGTAACTCTATATGGTACCACTACATAATGGAATACTATATAGCACTGACATTAGGCTTGCTTCTTTCATAAGACAGGGTAATGCCTATCATAGAATATTAAGCAGAATAAGTCTGCAATTAGAACACTACATTTGTCTTGAGCTCAAATTTATACTCAATAAACACCTAAAATAAAAAATGAGAAGGCTATGTTCTTAAGATGGCAAGAGCCCCCTAATTGATCTATGAATTTAATGCAATCTCTATCAAAATCCTGGATGACTTTTTTTTGCAGAAAAATTAAAAGCTAATCCAAAAATTCCCAAGGAAATGCAAGGGATCCAGACTAGCCAAAACAATCTTGAAAAAGAACCAAGTTAAAGGATTTACACTTTCCAATTTGAAAATTTACTGCAACATTATAGTAATCAAGACTGCGAGGTACAGGCATAAAGATAGACATATGATCAAAGGAACAGGATAGTCCAGAAATAAACCCATGTATTTATGGTCAATTGATTTTTGATAAAGACACAAAGACAAGTCAATGGGGGAAAGAGCAGTCTTTCAACAAAGGCTGGGTATGGTGGCTCATGCCTATAATCCCAATACTTTGGAAGGCCAGAGGATCGCTTGAGCCAACAATTCAGAACTATCCTGGGCAATATAGTGCGACCCCCATCTCTACCAAAAAAAAAAAAAAAAAAGATAAATGACCCTGGGACAACTGGATATCCATATGCACAAGAGTGAAGTTAGACCCCTACCTCACACCATGTACAAAAATTAACTTAAATGGACCAAAGACCTAAATGTAAAAGCTACAATTAAAAAAATATTAGAAGAAAATATAAGGCTGGGCATGGTGGCTCATGCCAGTAATTAGCACTCTGAGAGGCAGAGATGGGAGGATGGCTTGAGTTTGCAGTGAGCTATCATCATGTCCATGCACTCTAGCCTGAGCAACAGAAGATGATCCTGTCTCAAAAGGGAAAAAGAAAAAGGTTTTCAAGAAAAGAAAACGTAAGTGTAAATCTTCATGACCTTGGATTAGGAATTGGTTTCATACGATAGCAAAAGCACAAGCAAATGAAGAAAAAGTAGATAAAATTATTTAAAAACATTTGTGCTTCAAAGGTCACTATGAAAAGAAATGAAAAGAGGCTGGGCACAGTGGCTCATGCCTGTAATCCTAGCACTCTGGGAGGTCAAGGCAGGTGGAATGCCCTGAGCTCACAGGTTTAAGACCAGCCTGAGCAAGAGCCAGAAGCCATCTCTAAAAAAAAAATAGCTGGGTATTGTGGCAGGTGCCTGTAGTACCAGCTGGCTGAGGCAAGAAGATCGCTTGAGCCCAAGAGTTTGAGGTTGCTGTGAGCTATGAGGCCACAGCATTTTACCAAGGGTGACAAGTCTCAGAAAAAAGAAAATGAAAAGACAACCATGAAATAGAGAAAATATTTTCAAATCATGTGTCTGTTTAGAGTCTAGTACTAAGATATATAAAGAATGATTACAACTCAACAACAAATAGGGAAATGACC
Source organism: Otolemur garnettii (assembly GCF_000181295.1). Lineage (NCBI taxonomy): Eukaryota > Metazoa > Chordata > Mammalia > Primates > Galagidae > Otolemur > Otolemur garnettii. Next base: position 27,115,521 of record NW_003852396.1, on the reverse strand, counting down.
CATTTAAAAATGGGCAATGGCCAGGAGCAGTGGCTCATACCTGTAATCTTAGCATTCTGGGAGGCCAAGGCAGGTGGATTGCTTGAGCTGAGGAGTTCAAGACCAGCCTGAGCAAGAGCAAGACCTTATCTCTACTAAAAACAGAAAAATTAGGCTCGGCACCTGTGGCTCAAGTGGCTAAGGCGCCAGCTACATACACCTGAGCTGGTGGGTTCGAATCCAGCCTGGGCCCGCCAAATAATGATGGCTGCAACAAAAAATAGCCAGGTGTTTTGGCAGGTGCCTATAGTCCCAGCTACTTGGGAGGCCGAGGCAGGAGAATTGCTTGACCCCGGAGTTGGAGGTTGCTGTGAGCTGTGATGCCAAGGCACTCTACCCAGGGTGATAGCTTGAGGCTCTGTCTCAAATAAATAAATAAAATAAAAATAGAAAAATTAGCTGGATGTGGTGTTGCAGGCCTGCAGTCTCAGTTTCGCAAGAGGCTGAGACAAGAGGGTCGCTTGAGCCCAGGAGTTTGAGGTTACTGTGAACTATGATATTACAGCACTCTAGCCTGGGGCAACAGAGTGAGGCTCAGTCTCCAAAAAAAGAATAAAAATGGGCAATGGATTTATTTGAATAGGCACTGTTCCAAAGAAGATACATAAATGGCCAATAAACACAAGAAAAGATGTTCAACATTATTAATCATCAGGTAAATGCAAATCAAAACCATAATGAGATACTTCACATCCATTAAAGCACTAAGAAGACTATAATCGAAAACAACAACAACAGGTGCTGATAAAAACGTGGAGATACCGGAACCCTCATGCATTGCTGGTGAGAACATAAAGTGGTACAACCACTTTGGAAAACAATCTGCCAGTTTCTCCAAAAGTTAAATATAAAATTAACATGTGACCCATCAAGTTCACTCCTAGGTATATACACAAGAGAACTGAAAACCTATCCACACAAAAACTTATACATAAATATTTGTAGCAGTATTTTTCAAAAGTCATAAAGAGTGAATAAAACGTCTAAATGTCCATCCACTGATGAATGTATTTTCAATGAGGTATATACATACATACAATGGGATATTAGCCAGCCATAAAATGGAATGAATTCATGCTACAACACAGATGAACCTTGAAAACATTACATTAAGTAAATTAAGCCTGACACAAAAGGCCACATATTTTATAATTCCACTTACATGAAATGACATGAAATGTTCAGAGTAGGAAAATTGATAGAGTTAGAAGGTAGATTAGTGGGATTGGTGGGAGGATGAGATGGGGAGGGACTGCAAATGGGTTTGGACTTTCTTTTGTGTGTAATGATATGTTCTGGAATCAGACAGTGGTGATAGGTATACAACCTTGTGAATATATTAAAAACTACTGAATTTTACAGTAAAAGGGTGAATATTATGATTTGTAATTTATATCTCAGTTTTTTTAAACTAAGGGAGAGAGAATATTCAAAGGTTGCAGAAGACTTCACTTACCCACCCACCCACTTCTTTACAGCTCTTGTTTTCCCATGTTGTACAACGAACATAACATAACTTTATAAAGATGCATGGGCTTCCATAACAACATATGTCTCAAGACTTGGGGAAAGGAGAGTCTAGAAAAAAAAATGTTAAGTGAAGTAGAGAAAATTTGCATCCTTAATTCTGAATGCTTTGAAACAAGAGTCTCCACATCTCTGATCCTGAGATTCTTCCCCAGGCCTGCTGTGTCATGCTCACCTATCTTTTCCCCCAAGAAGCCTTCCCTGACTCCTCCACATCTGGATCAGGTGTCTCCCTAAAACCACACCTAATATGTCCCCATTCACAGCATTTCCTATACTTTTCTATGGCCTAATGACTTACACTCTGTTTTGAAAGTAGAGATATTCACGTAATTGTCAGTGATTCCCTGGGCCATAGCCTGGTACCTGTACCTGGGATACAGCAGGTACTCAGTAGATAAGTATAGGTTGAATGTTGTTGAAAGAATGCTCTAAGAGAGAATTAGTCAAGAGTGAGAATGACTGAAGTTTAAAAAGATGGTGGTTAACCTCAGTGAATCCCCAACAATTAAAAAAAAAAAAAAAGGATGGTGGTGATATCCTTACCTCTGGGTAAGCAGATTCTAAAGATTTCTTCTTTTACCTATACTTCTTTGCTTTTTAAGACAGAATCTCATTTTGTCACCATTGTTAGAATGCCATCGCATCATAACTCACGGCAACCTTAAACTCTTGGGCTCAAGTGATCCTCTTGATTCAGCCTCCCAAGTAGCTGAGACTACATGTGCCCACCACAAGGCCCAGATATATATTTTTTTTATTTTTTTTTTAGAGACGGGGTCTAGCTCTAGCTCAGGCTGGTCTCCAACTCCTGAGCTCAAGCAATCCACCTGCCTCAGCCTCCCAGAGTCCTAGGATTATAGGCATGAGCCACTGCACCCAGCTTTACCTTATACTTCTGTTTGGCTGTCAGGAGTAATGGGCACCGGGCTTAGAAAATACCTCATAGGCTCAGGGTCACAGTCACCATCAGGCTGAGCCAGGAACACAGTTGACAAACCCAAAACAGGCCTCTGTTCAACTCTAACCAGTGACGATCCCATTCATCATTCACTTGCCCACCAAACATGCACATGGCCCCTACCAGTGCCAGGTGCTGGAGGCAGTAACATGAACAATCAGAGTCCCTGGCAAAAGACCACAGTATAGCCAAACTAGAAAAACCCACCCAGAATGATAGCCACCATACTTTAAGCTTTCCCTCTGCACCAGGCACTGCACTAAGCACTTTACAGATGTTATAGTATCATTCTATCTAAATATTCCAATTTTTCAGAGGAGAAACCTAGACTCTGAGACCCTACATAACTTGTCCAGATTCACAAAGAAAACTTGTAGTGGAGAAACCCCGTGAATGGTCCACCTGTGGAAAATCATTTAGACAAAATGTGTCTTACTCAACCTCAGAAAACTCATACTGGGCCTGTAATCCCAGCACTCTGGGAGGCCAAGGTGGGTGGATTGCAACTGAGACAAGAGGATCACTTGCACCCAAGAGTTGGAGATTGCTGTGAGATATGATACCACAGCACGCTAACCAGAGCAACAGCTTGAGACTCTGTCTCCAAAAAAAAAAAAAAAAAAGAAAGAAAGAAAAGAAAACAAATACTGCAAAGACTGTCCATGAATGTGGACTCATTACTGGCAAATCGAGAGAGCACTAGTAACAATTCATTCTTTTCTGACTATTAGAAAACCTATGTTAGGAAAAAGTCCTATGAATGCAATGAATGTGAGAAAACCTTCCGATATTTACTCAGTCTTCAGTCAATATCAAAAATTCATCCAGGAGAGAATCTAAGTGCCAGTTACTTGTCCAAATATTAACTCATTTATTCCTCCAACAACCCTATAAGGGGTGCCACTATCATTTCACAGATGAAAAACTGAGGCTCAGAGAAGGTAAGTGATTTGCCCAAGGTCACACAGTAAGTAAGAGGCACAGCTAGATACTAGAGCCCAGGCAGTCTGGCTCCAGAGACCATGCTTTGAACCACTCCTGAGGATTGTGTGGTCCTGTCTGGGGAGTCAAGAAAGGCTTCAAGGGAAGAGGCAACAAGGTGGAGGGTTGTGAAGAACACACAGAAGTGTGGAAGAGGTGGCGGCACTGCAGGCAGCAGCCTGGAGAGGGCCACTGCTGCGGACTGGGGAGATAGCAAATGGTCTGGGGTAGCTGCAGTGTGTCCTGAGTGCCTGAGAGCAGTACCAGGGAGGATGCCGGCCTAGAGAATGGTCCACTCTGCCCCCACTCAGTCATGAGCACCTCTATGTGTGGCCTTGGGCCAGGGGTCTTGAGGAAGCTGTGAAAGGCTTTGAATGCCAGGCTGAGGAACTTGGACCATATCCAGAAAATGATAGGGAGCTGTAGGCATTTGCTGGGGACAGAGGATGACTGGCCAGGACTGAGATGCCCTCAACCCCATAACTTTCCCCCATCTCTGGCCCTGACAGCAGTCACAGCTCAGCTGGGTAGGGTGGGGACCACGCAGGGGGCATTCACTCTCAGACACAGCTACCCTACATTCTGACCTACTTTCCTGGGTGTGAAAACAGCCACCAGGGAGCAGGGAGGTGTAAGGAGCAGGTGGCAATGGCTGCAAAGAGGTTCCTAGGGCCCTTATCACATTCTCCCCAGTTGCAGAGTTATTTGTGTACAGGCTTGTCTGCTCTGCCAGAATCTCAAAGCCCTCCTGTGTCAGTGCTGCCTGCCTGTTTACCCGCCATCAGTGCACCTGCTTCTCAGGACAGCTCAGGATGGGGAAGGAGGCAGGAAGGCAGGAAATGTCACCCCATTTCACAGATTTCCGGAACCTGGGGAGCCTGAGGGGCTACGCACAACCTGCTTCATTTCCCAGATGGAGAACTCAAAGCCCAAGGGAAAGGAGTCTTGCCAGGGTTGGAAACTCAGGCTCAGAGAGATTCATCAGTGTACCCAGAGTCAGACAGGAATGACCAGGCTTCTGATGCTCCTGTCCTCTGTCACATCCCTGCCCAAATCCACCTTGGCTTCCTTGGCACAGGGTAGTGTCTGGCAGGCCTGAGGTGTGAGGGGCAGTGGGGGGGGGGGCTGGGAGAATGGGAACCAAAGACCTCATTCTTGGCAAAGGAAAGCACCCCCAGAAAAAGAGGAAAACTAAAAAGCAAGCTGACTGAATTGGAACAAAGAAAATTCAGCTAGTTTACATTTAAGCTAACCATTGCTAGCAAGCTGCTTGCCTTTTCTGAAATTCTAGCCTGTTGGGGATACAGCTTACAAACACCCTGCAGGGTCTGTGAGCACTCTGAGGAGAGTAATGGCCAGAGATTATGAGAGATTATGGCAAGTCCTAGACAAGATACATCTTCTAAGGCGTTTCCTGCCCATTAAACAAGCAAAGCAAATACCCATTATGGAGATTTGCATTTGCCTGGGGCAGAGATCAAGGGCAAAGCTCGAGCCCTGAGATAGAGGCAGAAGAGCTTGTATCCCTATTGCAGAGGAAGATCCTTTGTGGTGGTGATGGGGGGAAAATGCCTCCCTCCCAGCCATTCCTCAGAAGAGATTAATGCAGGTGGCCATTTTACTCCACCGAGAATTAGCAGAGTATAACGCCTCCCTAGATTTCTGAAGGCTATCCTTAAGGTTAACGACATAACAATAGGAGCAGAGAAACTGCCAACATCTTTGTTCCCTCCCTCATCCAACGGAGTTGGGAGTCAATACGGGGGAGTTGATGCCATCGACACCATAATTAACACCACCATCCCTGCCCTGGTTGATGCTCTGCCCGGCCCCTGCTCAGAGGAGAGGGCCTGGGGATGGGAAGAGACGGGTATGTTACCCTAATTGGAGACGGGAAATTTTTTCAGCTGTCTCCCTTCCAGAAGCAGATGGAAAACACAGTTTAGGATGCTCTTTTCCCAGTTTAGACTCCACTTTCCAGAACTCTATGAGACTTGCCCTGCTCCTCTCTCTTCTTGTACTACCCTTTCCATCGGTTCTCCCAACTTTGATCCTTCCCATCCTGCACACTCTACCCAGCATCCCCTCATCTGAGAAGCCTTCCCCGATTACATCAGCTTAAAGTGCTCTTGTCCTGACTCCTCTTCCCTCCTCCGCGCCTTCCTTCCTATTCATCTGTTTTATTGCCAGCCTTTCATTTCTTCCTTTTATTTTTCAAACTTCTGGGCCTAGCACTGTTCTTATCTACAAGAGATACAGGGCCTTGAGCCTTGTCCCCAGGGCATCTACACTCTGCAGCGAGGAGGCAGACACTCCACAAATAAACAACCCCCCTCAAGAGCACAGTGGTACAGTCAATGATGTTTGACAAAGCAAACAACAATGCACACTGGGGAAAAAGAGCCCTGTTCGATAAATGGTGCTGGGAAAATTGGATAGCCACATGCAGGGAATGAAACAAGAACCCTGTCTCTTACCACTCACAAAAATTAATTCAAGATGGGTAAAAGACTTAAATGTAAGACACGAAACCATAAGAATTCTAGAAGAGAATGCAGGAAAAACTCGTTTACACAATGGTCTAAGAATTTATGACTAAGACCCCAATAGAAATTATAGCAGCAACAAAAATAAATAAATGGGACTTGATTAAATTAAAAGGCTTCTGCACAGCTACGGAAATAGCCCACAGACCAAATAGGCAACCTACAGAATGGGAGAAAACAGTCACAAGCTACAAATCTGATAAAGGGCTAATAACTAGAACCTACAAAGAACTCAAACAGATCAGCAAGAAAAAATTAACAACTCCATTAAAACATGGGCAAAAGACAAGAAATTTTTTAAAGGAAGAGACAAATGGCCAATAAACTTATAAAAAAAAATGCTTAGCATCACTAATCATCAGGGAAATGCAAATTAAAAACAATAAGCTATATCACCTTACTCCTGTTAGAATGGCTTTTATTAAAAAGTCTACAAATGGCTAGGTATAGTGGCTCACGCCTATAATCTTAGCACTCTGGGAGGCTGAGGAGGTGGACTGCCTGAGCTCAGGAGTTCCAGACCAACCTGAGCAAGAGCAAGACCCTGTTTCTAAAAATAGCCAGGCATTGTGGCAGGCACCTGTAGTTCCAGCTACTTGGGAAGCTGAGGCAAGAGAATCATTTGAACCCAAGAGTTTGAGGTTGCTGTGAACTATGATGCCATGGCACTCTCACCCAGGTTGATGCAGTGAGACTGTCTCAAAAAAAAATTTTTTTTAAAGTCTACAAACAATAGATGCTGGTGTGGATGCAGAGAGAAAGGAACACTGATGCACTGCTGGTGGGACTGCAAATTAGTACAACCTCTGTGGAAAACAGTCTGGCAATTCCTCAAAGAAGTAAAAGTAGACCCATCATTTGATCCAACAATCCCACTACTGGGTATCTACCCAAAAGAAAAGAAGTCATTTTATCAAAAAAAAAAAAAAGAAGAAGAAGAAGAAAAACCCACCTGTACTTAAATATTTATTGCAGCAAAATTCATAATTGTGAAGATGTGGAATCAACCCAATTGCCCATCAATTCATCAATTAACAAAATTTGGAATGTATACCATGGAGTACTACTCAGCCATAAAAAAGGATAAGTTAATGCCTTTGGCAGCAATATGGAAGGAAATGGAGACCATTATCTGAAGGGGAATATCTCAGAAACAGAAAAACAAATAACACATGTGCCCTCTAACAAATTTCAACTACCTATGGACATTCAAGTGAACAGAGGAAAATAAAAGTCACTGGAAATCAAGCAGGGGAGAGGAGGAGACAGGAGGAGAAGGGTAATGGGTACAATGAACATTATGTAGGTGATGGACATATTTGTAGCCTTGACTCATAAACATCTGTACCCCCTTAATATTTTGAAATTAAAAGTAAATTTTTTTTTATTTTTCATTTTTTTAGAGACAGAGTCTCACTTTATCACCCTCAGTAGAGTGCTGTGGTGTCACAGCTCACAGCAACCTCCAACTCCTGGGCTTAGGCGATTCTCTTGCCTCAGCCTCTCGAGTAGCTGGGACTACAGGCACCTGCTACAACGCCTGGCTATTTTTTGTTGCAGTTTGGCCGGGGCTGGGTTCGAACCCACTATCCACAGTATATGGGGCCGGCGCCCTACCCACTGAACCACAGGCACCGCCCCAAAATAAATAATTTTTTAACAAAAGAACAGTGGGAAGCTGGAAGAGGTACCCAGCTTAGCTCCAGGCCCACGTCACAAAGCACACATTCACACCTTTCCCTCCCTCTCTTCTTTGACCCCTCAACATCTGCACAGGACCTGCACATCACCTCTCATGGACACCATGGAACTGAAAAGATGGCAAGCCCCAGATAGCCCGAACTGCATCTTCCTCCACTTACTTCTTGTTTCTTGGTACACACTAGGTGCTTAATAAAGATTCTGAATGAAAAAAATAAATGAACAGGCTCGGCGCCTATAGCTCAACCGGCTAAGGTGCCAGCCACGTACACATAAGGTGGCGGGTTCAAATCCCCAGCC
>NW_003852396.1:27083666-27106180 GCF_000181295.1 Otolemur garnettii | reverse complement strand
AAAAAAAAAAAAAAAGAGTGACTGTCACATTTTCAGGAATTTTGTAAGCTAGTTATTTTTTTTTGAGACTAGCCAAGCTAGTTATTAAATACAACCAACACCAGTGGTTCTCAAGTTGGGGTGAATTTGTAGTCCAGGCTACACAATGTCTTGGAGACATAGTGGGCTGCAATCCAGGGGAGAGATGATACTGGTATCTAGTTGCTAAAGGCCAGGGACACTGCCTGCATAATACAGAGGTCAGTACCCTCAGCCCCAGCAAAAACATCTCCAGCCCAAAATGTTAACAGTGCTGATGCTGAGAAATCCCAATATAACTTACAATTAAGTAAATGATATTAGCTAGTTAGAGATGGTGATTCATGCCAGTAATCCTAGTACTCTGGGAGGCTGAGGTCAGAGGATCACTTGAACTCAGGAGTTTAAGACCAGCCTGAGCAAGAGTGAGACTCTATCTCTACTAAAAATAGAAAAATGAGTGGGGCATGATAGTATGCTCCTTTAATCCCAGAGACTCAGGAAGCTGAGTCAGGAGGATCTCTTGAGCCCAGGAATTTGAGGTTGCTGTGAGTTACGATGATACCAGTATACTCCACCTGGAGCAACAGAGACTCTGACTCAATAAATAAATAATAAATAAAAATTAAAAAAATATATATATATATATATATACACACACAAAAGGAAAAGGAATACCTACTCAAAGCTTATCACTTACTAATTATTTACTAAATTTCATTATTATGCTCCTGAGGTTATTTATAGCTACTATATGTCTACTATGTATTTACATCTACTACATGGTGGGAATAACATCTGATGGTATCTACTGTCCATCTCTCTTCCTAACTCCATGCATAAATGAGATTACTTTGGTAATGTGAAGTCTATGGTGGGAGAATTTACACCACAGAAATTAGAAATGCTACACTCCCTTCCCCACCTTCCTCTTCTTCTGGAGGGCCAGTTGTTACCAGTGCACTACTGGCTGTAATCCTACGTAGAGAAGGGAAATTCACAAGCCTGGTGAATTCTTCCCAGTTTCCAGCCAACATAGATGGCTCATGGAACAAAAATCTGAATGTAGCCACATGCACATCCTCTATACACCACACACATGCACACACAGAGAGACTGCACATACAAATACACACCTCACAAGCACACATGCATCAAACACCCCACGCACATGCACTGTACACACTCCACATGCCCTCCCACAGTAGCCCTCTAGCCAGCAGAAGAGTAATTTGAATAATAAAGAAAAGAAACATAAGCAAAAGAATGACAATTTGAGCACAGAAGTTTGAGGTCAGTGAGCTATGATGGCATCGCTGCACTGTAGCCTAGGCAGAGCAAGACCCTGTTTCCAAAAGAAAAGACTGACAATCTGACTAGCCACATTCTTTGATGTGTGAACATCTTCACCTCTACTCCCTTCTCATCCTCTTGGTCCACCCTTCCCCACACACTCCTCGCTCAACCTAGTAAAGTAAAGGTCTCAATACCACCGTCCCCCAGAGGAGAGTCCAAGCCAGTGACCCCATTCCAGACCTGCTGGAGGCTATGGTGGCATGGTTCTGCGTCCAATTCTCAGAAGGCTCCAGGGTTGAATCTGGCCTCTGCCCCTTCCCACAGCCCAGGATAAGCAGCTCCCTGGGTGACTCCACCCACGTGATCATTTTAGCTGCCACCAGATGCTGGCAGGTCCAAACCTCCATCTCCAGTCAGATTCTCCAAAGTCCCCAATAGACTCACATACACACACTGTTCCTCCCCCTCTGCCCTCCATCCCTGCTGAACCCAGAGGCTGGTGCACAGGAAGAGCTCAATCCCATAAACAGAGGAAAACAATCTTCCTGATGAAGCAGATGGGAAGTCTTACCCCATCTTACAGATGAAAGCCCTGAGATTCAATGGAGTTAAGGAATTCTCCCAGGAGCAGCAGCAGACTGTGGGGCAGAGAGAGACTCTGGGAAGGCTGGAGCTGGGGGCTGCAAGCAGCAGCAGCCAGGCCAGGGCAAGCCCGGCAGGACCGACAGGATCAGCTTCCCCAGCCTCAAGTAGGGGGCTAGTTACAAAGAAGAGGAAAAGGCGTTCCTGCTACGCGTCCTGTTTCCTCTTCTCCTCCAGGCTTCTCAGGCCATGGAGGGCGGATGTCCCTGGGCTGGCAGCACTTTGCCTGTGCAATGACAAGCACTTTGCTCGTCACCTTCAAGCAGAGGGGGAGGGTCTCCCCAAGGATTAGGGTCTCCCTGGACCCCTTTCCATACCAGCAGTCTGGCCTGATGGAGATAGGGGTGCACGGCTGTGACCCCACAGGTTTCCTTCCTAGCCTAGGGAGCCTCCACCCCTTATCCCCAGATGGTACTGGTCACAGCCAGGTATCTCCTATCCATCAGAGGTCACACAAAAGCACCTCCACCATGAAGCCTTCCATGTCACCCCCTCTTGCTATAGGAGCCCCTCTACCTGTTTTCCCCTCTGCCTGCCCATAGCAGCCAAGTCCATAACCGCCCAGCTCACTCTGTGGCTGTTGCCTACCAGACCTGGGCCCCCCGCAAATCAGGAAGTGGAGGGGGTTCCCAAAGGTGGAGGCCATAAAATGGGGTTTCTTGAATGAGAGGACAAGGAGAGCCAGACAGGGGTCCTTCCTGAGGGTGAAGGTCAGGTCTCCTCTCTCAAATAGATGTCTCTCTGAGAGAAGTGGCCATGACTCCTCCATCAGATTGGAGGCTCCTACGGGATGAAGGCCATGCCTCCTTCCTCAGACAAGGAGTTGCAGAGGACAAAAGGACTATGTCCCCTCTGTTACACAGGGAGTACCCAGGAACAGGTGCCATGTTCCCCCATCACACAGGACTCTTTCTTCATAAGGCAGAATCATGTCTCCTCTATCAGACCAGGAGCTCCCAGAGGGCACTGTTCCCATCTGCTGCCCCTACAGCAGTTCCTAGAACAGGCTTCAGCTCAGCCTAAAATGCAGAGAAGGGCTTCCCTCTGGAGCAGAACTACAACAGTGGAGTCTCACCCATCCCCTCCCTTGCTCAGGGTCCATACCAGCTTCTAACTCATGCCCTCCATTGAGCTGAAGCCACTATGCCATATTTAAGACAGCTATATGTCTGGGCAGAGGCCTGAACCCTCTGGAGAGATGGCAATGGGGTAACTGAGGAATTCCGAACAATAAGACACCCAGGACAGGCTGGGCACCTGCTCTGGTTAGATGTGACCAGGTGTGTTGCCTAGATGAGTCTCTATGCCTGGCTCTGACACTAACTGGGCAAACCTCTTCCTCCTCCTATTTCCAAACTCTATCAGCACCCACCTCTGGCTAAAGAGGCATGAAGCATCAAAAAGAGGGGCTAGAAGGCTGTTCCTATGCTTCTTGTGAGGACAACACTGGCCTTCCATGGGTGCCATCCCTCAGTCTGGTCTAAGCAGCCTCTGCAACTGTCCTCCCTATTCACACCAGCTCCAGGGAGCTGCTATTAGTTAACATCGATCCGCAAAGTGCTTTGCTGACACCTTTTATGAGCTCAGCCTCACCAGAGGCCCCAAGGACCAGGAGCAAGGGGCAGAAACTAAGGCCTGGGAATGCAGGCCACTGGGTACAGCCAGGGGGCCGCTGAGCCAGCATTTGAAATCTGGGCCCAAGACCAAGGCCCAAACAAGCCCAGAGCCAGCACTATGTAAGTGTTAGCTGAATGTATGTTGACTAAAGAAGAATGTGAGTAGATACTGGTAACAATCTGGGTATATATGCTTTGGAAAGAGATTAACATTTTTGGTTTATTTTATTTATTTATTTATGAGACAGTCTTACTTTGCTGCCCTCGATAGAGTACCATGGCATCACAGCTCACAGCAACCTCAAACTCTCAGGCTCAGGTGATCCTCGTGCCTCAGCCTCCCAAGTAGCTGAGCCTACAGGTCCCTGCCACAACACCCAGCTATTTTTAGAGATGGGTGTCATTCTTGCTCAGGTCTCAAACTCCTGAGCTCAGGTAATCCACCCACTTGGGGCTCCCAGAATGTTAGAACTATAGGTATGAGCCACCTTACCTAGCCTCTATTTATTTATTTATTTATTTTTGAGACAGAGCCTCAAGCTGTTGCCCTGGGTAGAGTGCCATGGCATCACAGCTCACAGCAACCTCCAACTCCTATGCTTAAGCAAGTCTTTTGCCTCAGCCTCCCAAGCAGCTGGGACTACAGGCGCCTGCCACAATACCCAGCTAATTTTTGGTTGTGGTTGTCATTGTTGTTTGGCAGACCGGGGCTGGGTTCAAACCCGCCAGCTCTGGTGTATGTGGCTGGCACCTTAGCCACTTTAGCTACAGGCACCAAGCCTATTTATTTATTTTCTTTTTCAAGATGGGGGTCTCATTATATGTTACTCAGGCTGGCCTTGAACACCTAGGTCCAAGCAATCCTCCCACCTTAGCCTCCTGAGTAGCTAGGACTATAGACATGTGCCACTATGCCTAGCTCAGGTACAGGTTCCTACTAAGAATTATCAGGCAGGGTGTGGTGGCTCATGCCTGTAATTCTAGCATTCTGGAGGCCAAGGTAGGAGGATCCCTTGACCTCAAGAGTTTGAAAACAGTCTTAGAAAAGCAAGGCCCCATCTCTACTAAAAATAGAAAAATTAGCTGGATATGGGATGGGAGGCAACTATAGTTCCAGCTACTGCAGTGGCTGAGGCAGGAAAAGGCTTGAGCCCAGGAGTCTGATGTTGCTGTGAGCTAGGCTGACGTGGCATTCTAGCTCAACAAAAAAGAAAAGAAAGAAGAAAGAAATTATTATTATCATAACTGATAGTTCAGGTTTGATACACGCCAGACATTCTTCTACATACTATATTAACTCATTAACACAGAACTCTGTAAGTTAGATCCTCTTATCAGCCCCACTTGAAACTGAGATACAGGTGGATGTGGTGGCTCACACCTGTAATCCCAGCACTTGGGAGGCCAAAGTGGGTCGACTGCCTGAGCTCACAAGTTCAAGACCAGCCTGAGCAAGAGCAATACCCAGTCTCTAAAAAATAGCTGGTGGTGGGTGCCTGTAGTCCCAGCTACTTGGGAAGCTGAGGCAAGAGGATCAATTGCTTGAAACCAAGAGTTTGAGGTTGCTATGAACTATGATGCCATGGCACGCTACCAAGGGTGGCCAAGTGAGACTCTGTCTCAAAAAAAAAAAAGAAAAGAAAAGAAAGAAAGAACTGAGAAACAAATAGGTTAAATAATTTGCCCAAAGCCATTGAACAGGAAATAAAAAATGGAAGCAGCTCAAACCATCTGCTTAATGAATTAAGAAGTAAAAACATAACAATGCTTCCGAATTTTAAAAGAATTAGATGTTTTCTGAAAGATGTAATTTATGTCAAGTGTGTTCCAAACCAAACATGTTCATTACGGGACATAGTGTGGTAAAATTTAGGATGTAAGAGGGTCTCCAGAAGACTAGGATTACAAATGTAAAACACATGTTGACCTTAAAGTCACAATTATTCTTCTTTTCCAACTTTTGGGGTTTGGAGGGGTTTTGTTATTGTTGCTGTTAAGCAGGCCCAGGCCAAGTTCAAACCTGCATGGGGCTGGTGCTCTAATCACTGAGCTACATGGGCCCAGCCTTCTTTTCCAACTTTCAACTGGGTGATTTTATTAAAATTTAGAAAACAAAAAGTCCCATAACAATCATCATTTCAAGATTTATTGATTTGTCATGTGTTAGGTACTTTACATATTTGTTACGTTAAATCTTGAGAGCAACTCAGAGACAAAAGGGCATTATTCCCACTTTTAAAAAGTGAAAACTGGAGCCAAGAGAGGAAATCAGACAAGCCCCTAGGCATCCAGCTCATAGGAAGCAATGCCAGTCCATCAACCCCAAAGCTCTTTCCCTACCTGAACAGCTCTTTGTGCTCTCAGAAGGTGGCCTGGGGAGGCCAGAGCCCCACAAAGGGTGAGCCAGCATGAAAGCGCTTAGGCAGCTGGTGTGGGCCCAACAGGGATCCCTGGAGGAGAGGGCTCAAGCCCTGCTCCTCTAGAAGCTTCACCCTACCCCCTTCGCTACTTCCCCAGGCTGAAGACGCCCATTCCACCCCCTTCCTTGGTGGGTGTGATCCATTTGGGTATTTGCCTCCCAGGATGAGAGCTCCTCCAGGGCAAGACTCTCTTGGCACAGAGAAGGGTGTCATAAAGGAGTTAAGGGCACAAGTCGGAGTTAGGCAGGCCTGTGACTTCATGTCCCTGCACTGCAGCCATCTGGAGAGTTCCATGAAGCCCCAGCACAGGGCAGGAGCTCTATAAGTAGTGGTAACAACTAACCACCACCACAACCAAGTAGACTTGATGGTGGCCTTGGGCAGGTCCCTCTCCTTTGCGTCAAGCTGGCTCACAGGCTCTCAGTGGGTTCATGTTACCTCAGAGGAGCAGAGTAGCTGAGAGGAGATAATGGGTATGAGGAGTTCTGAGGAGACCAGAGTGCTGAGCAGAGACAAAGGCCTGTTATTAGGGTGAGGCTGAATTATCGAGCATTGTTAAGAAATGCATTTCCATTACTTCCAAGAACACATAGGCTTGCAGAAGAGGTGGGCGCAGCAAAGCCGGCCAAAATAGGGCAGTGAGCGGGGGAGGAGCATTCTGGGGCACCTCTAAACCTTTCCCCAAACCATACCCTGGACCTTGGTAATAAATGCCTCCCAAACCTTCCACCTGCTCCTCAAACTGGTTCCTTTCTGTGGTCCCGGGAGAGGTTGGGAGAAGCCTGCCAGGAGGACCAGCATGGGTCCCCTTATTAGCCACCAACCTATCTGGAGTGACAGCCTCAGAAGCAGTGATGCCTGCTGCAACCTGGACACTCAGACCATCTGACCCCACACCCCAGGGAAAGCTGCACAAATGGAAAGGGATGTGGCACACAGCGACTGGAAACAGGGTCTAGATTTCCACCTTGGCACTAATGACTCTATTTGGATGTAGCACCTCACCTCACCTGCCCTTACCTGGATAACAGGATGACACAACCTACCTCCTGGGCACTGGAAGGAATGGACAAGTTGATGTCTGTACATCCCTGGCACATAATCTAAGCTCAGCACATGGTAAGATTAGTGCACCAGGAGGCATCAGCACAAGATGAACTGGGCTACCCTGTGTTTGTGAGGCTTACAGTGTAGGGAAGAAAAGATGTAGGTAATCACAGGTAATCACATAGGACAACACAGATCGGGAAAAAGTGAGGTCCAGTGAAGACAGATGATGACGAGCCCTAGGGCAAAGGGCGACCGATTCCTAGTGGAAGGAGGCTGTGTGGATTCTGGATGGTCCCCTCTCCACCGTGGGCAGGGGAATTTCTGTATTCCTGTCCAGCAGCAACTCCCCACTTCAGCCCTGCCAGTCTGTGAAACCCTCTTCTCATCCCCAACATACCCACACACAGTCCTTGGGACCCCACGGCATGTCAGAAGGGGCTGGCCAAGAGAGAGCAGCCAGAAGTAGGACAGGGCCAGCAGCTGAGGAAGAGCAGACCATTCTCAAAGGCCCAGATGGAAGGCCGTGCCCCTCTTCCACCCGGCTGAGCACTAATAACCTCGACCTGTCACACTGTAAACCTCCTTCCCGAGCCTCTCCTCTCCTGTCCTCTTGCAGTAGCTGCCACCAGCCTCTCCCTTCTCCTCCTTCCACCCTTGCCCTCCCCGGGGAGCAGTGAGCTCAGCCTTTCCCATCAGCCATCCCTGGGAATGATGGGAAATGCAGGGCAAGCCAGGAACAGGGAGGAGAAGGGGTGTCCCAGGGGCAGGACTCAAGCCTGCTGCTTCCGGTGAACCCCTGGGCCAGCCAAGGGCACAGTCTGCCTGTTTGCACACTCTGAGGAGCTGACAGGGGCCTTACCTTCCAGACGGGAAAGAGTGGCCCAGGGAGAGAAGGGAAAGAGGGGACTGACTGCCACATCCCGGGCACTGCTGGAGCCTTGCCCAGGCCTTGTCTCATGTCATCTTCACAACTACCATGCGAGGTATGTGCACGAGGATGAATGATGATTCCCAAGATACCCACGGCCCATCCCCAGAGCAGTGAATATGTTACCACACATGGTGGAAGGGACTCTGCAGATGTGATTGGTTAAGGATCCTGAGATGGAGAGATTATCCTGCATTATCAGGGTGGGCCCAAGGTAATCACAAGGGTTCTTATAAGAGGAAGGTAGGAGGGTCAGAGAGAGAAAAGGTGATGTGATGATGACAGCATTGAAAGAGAGCCTGGGAGATGCTACACTGCTGTGAAGGCAGAGACCAGGAGCCAAGGAATGAAGGCAGCTTCTAGAAGCTAGCCAAAGCAAGGGAATGGATTCCCCCTCAGAATTTCCAGAAGCCCTGCCAACCATTTCAGGATTTCTGACCTCCAGAATAGTAAGAAAATAAATATATGTTGTTGTGATGTGGCACAGGAGCAATAGGAGATTAACCTAGCAAGCACTCTCGTTCCCATTTTTCAGATGAAGAAACAGAGGCTCAGAGAAGGTACATAACACCCTCAGGTCCTGCACAGACCCCCCCCCCCACACACACACACACTACACTGGTTTCCTAGGACTCTCCACGGGCTCTTAAGGCTGAGAGCCCCTCAGCCATGGCTTCCAGACCAGCGTCTGAGGAGGAGGCCAGGGAGATGGGGCTGGGTCTGCTGCTGTAGGGCTGAGGTTGAGGAGGGTAGGGAACTAAAGAAGGTAAAGTTTTGTGCCTGCGGGAAGGTGACAGTAGGCTAAACCCATTCACAGCCCATGACTGAGACTTGCCAGGTCCCAAATGAGAAGCAGAGAGGCATGTGCCCCAGCAGAAGGGCCCTGGCTATGCAGCTGGGCTTGGTTGGCTGACTGTCTCTAGGATTAACTGAGATTAGATGAAATCCTCTCCTCATCTCATTCTAATTCTGATAAAATCCCTGAGAGGAAAGTTCATTATTCTGCATTACTGCTAAGGAAAATGAGTCCCAGGAGTTAGTGACTGGCCCAAGTTCTCCCTGCTAGTGACTAGTTATTCACAACAAACAACAGAACAAAAGCCATGATTAGCAGCTGTTGAACACTTCCTACACACTTAACATTATTTTTTTTTAGAAATAGTCTTATTTAGTTGCCCTCGGTAGAGTACTATGGCGTCACAGCTCACAGCAACCTCCAACTCCTGGGCTTAGGCAATTCTCTTGCCTCGGCCTCCTGAGTAGCTGGGACTACAGGAGCCCACCACAATGCCCAGCTATTTTTTTGTTGCAGTTTGACCGGGGCTGGGTTTGCACCCCACTCACTGAACCACAGGCGCTGCCCAGCCTAACACTATCTTAACTGTTGCAGGCATTTTCTGAACCATTCTAGATACAAATCTGATCAAGTTCCTCCTCAGCCTAAAAAATTTTAACTGCTCCCAACAAGCCCTTCACAATCTAGCCCCAGCTCAGCTGTCTGGCCTCACCTCCCACCATGCTCCCCATATACCCTCTGGCCACACTACCTTGGTTAGTTCCTGGAGTCACCAAAATCCTTCCCACTTCCTACTTCAGGGTCTCCTACAGGACTCAAGCCCCAACATCCAGGGCCTCCATGTACACAGGGTGAAGAAATTTTTGGTCCTGGCCACCTGGTCCCCTTTGTGAATAAGGAAGAAGGGTCAGGGGCAAGGGGTCTCCCTTAGATGGCTGGAGGCCTGGGGAGCCAATCATCTCCTAGATAGCAAAGGTAACAGCCGACTGGATGGGACAGGGTGTGGTGGCAAATCTCCTGGGCAGAAAGGGCCCCAGCAACACAGACCTAGTTCCCTGGAGCTGAGGGAGCCTTGTAGAACTTCTACCCCCACCAAGGGCACACATGACAACACTGAAACCCCAAGAAAGCCAGGACTTGCCCCAGGCCCCAAAGTGTCACTTGGGAGTCAGGTCAGGAAAGTGGTTAAGATCTTGGGATCTGCCACTAAAGGGCAGGGTGACCAAATCTCTCTGACCCTCATCTCTAAATGAAAAGAACAACAGTGCCTTTCTCCCCTGGCACATGAACAGCAGAGACCGCAGTGGATAAAAGCGGCTCTTACCATTGAAGAGAGCAGGGCCTTCACTGTGGATGCCTGGGTCCTAGTTAGTGCTATTTCCACACCTACACACATACTGCTGGATGGGAAGTTCATTCCTGTAGTGAATTTTTTTTGGCCGGGGCTTGGTTTGAACCTGCCACCTCTGGCATATGGGGCCAGCGCCCTACTCCTTTGAGCCATAGGCACCACCCCCAATTTTTTTTTTTTTTTAGAGAGAGAGTCTTACTTTATTGCCCTCGGTAGAGTTCTGTGGCGTCATAGCTCACAGCAACCTCCAACTCAGGCGATTCTCTTGCCTCAGCCTCCCAAGTAGCTGGGAATACCGGTGCCTGCCATAACCCCTAGCTATTTGGCTGGGGCCGGGTTTGAACCCACCACCCTTGGCATATGGGGCCAGTGCCCTAACTACTGAGCCACAGGCACCATCCATCTTGTAGTGAATTTTTTTTTTTTTTGAGATGGAGCCTCAAGCTATCCCCCTGGGTAGAGTGCCATGGCATCACGCTCACAGCAACCTCCAACTCCTGGGCTCAAGCGAGTCTCCTGCCTCAGCCTCCCAAGTAGCTGGGACTACAGGCGCCTGCCACAACGCCTGGCCATTTTTTGGTTGCAGCCATCGTTGTTTGGCAGGCCCAGGCTAGGGATTCGAACCCGCCACTGTAGTGAATTTTTATGATTTTTATTTCTTGGCATCCACTTTGAATATGTCAGACTTTTCGTACTAGAAGAAGGGCTCTGGCACCCTGACCATTTCCATTACTCCCAGTTCCTCACTGACCTCAATCCAAGTATCTGCCTGCAACCTCCTGCTGGTGACCACCTCCCTTTGGGACAGCTAACCCAGCCCACCTGACTCACCCCACTGACCCTACCCCTCAGCCGCTGCACAGGCCTGCCATAGTGACTGCCCTCAGTCACAGAGACCCACGCCAGCTGGCTCTAAACCTGCCAATTAGATCTCTGGCCCACAGGTCACTCGTTCTCCCTTGCTCCCACCCACTAGCTGAGCGTGCGTCCCATGGCCCTGCAAAGCACTCTGCCCTCCTCTCTCTGTACGAATAGAACTGCTTCTGTCACGTCATATGTTCCATTGTGCAGTCTGCTCCAAGTCTCCCCTGACTGACACGCCTGATTCTAACTGTCCTCTCAGCCCGGGACTCTCCCACAGAGTGGCTATCTTCATAGAAATTAACTGGACATAGGTCAGACAAGAGCCAGGGCCTCTACCAGGTTAAACAAGTTTCCTGTGAAAGGGACATCTGGTCATAATCCTTACCCCTCCCTCCCAGACCTTCTCACCTCACCTCAAACTCCTCAGAACCTTGATATTAATAACTGGAAACAATACATGGTGAGACAGACCCCCTGATGGAGGGGTAGATAGAATGCGAAAGGCACGTGATAATCACCACCACCTCCCCTGGGCCCTCTGCTGACAGGGCTAGAGTTTACAGCTACTCTCCAGAGACCTCAAGACCAAACTGAGGACAATACGATACCCCCTCTCCAGGGACATAGCTGGGTGGGTTAAATTTAACCCCCCAGGCAGGACTGCCATGAGGAGGACACCCAGAGAGGTGAGCACTCAGCTCTCTCTGGAGCTACTACTTCTGGGCCCTCAAACCTGTTTATCTTCTCTGATCATCTCCAGGAAAGGGATTATCAGCCTCATTTTCCTTAAAATTAAAAAAAGGGGCCAGTACTCCCCCAGAGGGGCAAGCCTAGGCTGGAGGAACTCCTAAGCCAAAACTGGGCCCCCACCTCCAAACTGATGGAAGGCGAAGAGGAATGAAGGAGCCCTCTCTGAGCACTTCCTATGTGCTGGAGCTGTCCTGGACCCTTCATCAATCATTTCGCTCAAACTGCAAACAGCCCAGCCAGAGGGGATGATTGGTTTCATTCTGCTATACAGGAAGCCAAGGTTTCCAGAGATTAAATAACACGCTGTGGTAGTGGCTGGCAAAGCCACACTCCTACACTGTTCCAGAAGGCCTCTGGGTGAGGGCCTCACTCCCATTCTTGAATGCTTCCATCAAGACCTTTAGAAGGGAAAGAACCTGGCCCAGCCTCTGATCAATCCTCAGCCCCTTTGGCCCACCTCCTCCCTCCCAGCCCCTCTCGCCTCACCTCACCCTCCTCAGAACCTTGATATTAATGACTGGAAATAATACATGGTAAGGCTATCGCACCCCCTGACAGCATCTCCCCCTCCACACCCAGCTCCCATCTACTTCCTATGAGTATTACTCCCTGGCGCTTCCTCAGAAAGCCTCTAGGGAGCCCCAACTAGGCGAGGTTCCCCATCAGACACTCTCCTCTCCCATCCCGTACTTTTCCTTAGAGCACTGCTCACGGTGTGCATCTGTGCTCCAGGCCATAAGCCCCATTAAGCCAAGGCTGTGTCTGTTGGCTGCCATGATATTCCCAGAGGCATGCACAGTGCTCGCTGGCACCCAGCCTCACAAAGTCACTTCCCACTGGCTTGTGCCAGGCCCTGCACTAAGAACTGTACCCAGGCATCACATTTAATCCTAGTGAGTGCTCTAAGGGGAGGAAATTTATCACCTTGTTTTACGGATGAGGACTGCAAGACTCAGAAAGACAAAACACCTTCCTGGGAGCTACCTAGCAAAAGCTAGGACAGGGTGAGGAATAGCACCCAGGACTAGCTACATGATTTGTGGACCCAGTGAAAGTGAAAATGTGGGGCCCCTTGTTCTGATGTCAAGATAGAGACAAAAGAGCATTCAACTCATCCAGAGGCAGGCACCCTCAGTAATGTGTGCTCATGGTCACAGGTCCCCTGAAGCAGTGGGTCTCACACATGATCAGGAGTCAGAATAACCTAAAAGGCTTGTTAAAGGCCCACCCAGACTTCTGCTTCAGGACGTGCAAAGTGGGTCTGAGAATTGGCATTTCTAATGGCTCCACTTCTAAGGGGGATACTGATGCTGTGGCTCAAAGACACTGAGAACTGGGCTGTCAGGAGTGAGGACGCCCAGTGTCCCTCAAATAGTAGTGCCATCTCAGTTCAAAGGGCCAGCCCTAGTAAGAAGGGAAGGAAGGGAAGAAAGGGAGAAAGAAAAATGAAAACTTTATACAAGTTACTTTGTTTAATTTTAATAACAATGTTGCCAGGAAAGTTCTCTTATCTTCATTATAGAGGCAAATGTAGCACATAGAAGCCAATAATTTACCTAGGGTCATAGCCAGGAAATCATGGGGACCAAAATTGAACCTGGTTCAACCACAGCTGGCCCTGAAAGGTTCCAGTCCCATGACCTGCTTGCCTGAGAGAGCAGAGCTTAAGCTCAGGAAGGATTTGAACAGCCAAAGGCCAGGGGAGCCCTTGCAAACCCTAGGATCCTCCCCTTCCACTGCCTGCCTGCCCACCATACCCAGACCTGCCACATAAAGACCTAGGACAGTGGCAAGGGCTAATGCTGGCATCATTCCTGCAGGCCAGGGTGCCCACCACCAGATCCTCCTCAGTGGTACTCTGTGTACCAGATTACACCACACTATTTCAGAGTATGCACAGGCTGTTCCTTCTGTTCCTTTTGCCTAGAATTCCCTTCCCGCTCTGCCTATCTGTCCAACTCTTACTCATCCTTCAAAACTTGGTTCAGCTCTACATCCTCTGGAAAGTGCTCGCTCAACACCTTGCCACCCTCACAGCTCTACCATGTCACCCTCGGCTTCTCCAACTGCTCCTCCAGTCCTTCATGACACACATATTTCTTAGGCATTTGCCCTGCCCCAGGCTCAGGACAAGGTACTGAGGCTGTAAGGCCAAGATTGAGCTCTGTCAGGCCAGGGTGTGGATCTGCTTTATGTCTATGAACCCCTGCTAGGAGGAACAGGCAGAGAAAGGGCTGGTGAGAGTCCTCAGGAAGTCCCAGAGGGTGATGGAACCTCAGCTGAGGGTTGGAAAATCCTACATTCTAAGCCTTGCCTGAGAGGAGGGAGGTCCCTCCCAATTCCCCCAAGCCTGGAGTAAAGATTTTTGGCAAAGCAGCATAAAGCTCCTACCAAACAAATACAAGGCACGCTATGTGTCTCTGTACCAAGGGGCCTGCTTGGCTATGAGCTCCCCAGGAAACTAAGACACCCCCCCACCGTGGGGTGGGGGAGATAAAGCCAACATCCCACCAGAACCGGAGGTAGCCCTAGAGTAGGCCTAAAGCCTCCTCTCCCAGGAGGTTTGGGTTTTAAACAGAGAAGGAAGGGAGGTGACATGCCCCCATCCTGAAGGACCTGCCCTGCACACCCCTCCACTGGAAGGGATGGCTACAGCCCACAGAAGCCCCAGGCAGGAGAGGATGGCTGCTGCCTGCCCAAGGTAGGGAGGCTGGAGTGCAGCCAGTTGGCAGAGGAAACATCTTGAGCGGCAAGCAGGAGGAAGGGAGGAGGAATGAGAAGGGAGGAAAGAGCCAGACACGCAAACTCCTCCACCTCCTCCTTCCAACCAAAACAGAATCCCCAGCAGACTGAGACCTGTGCAGAAAGAGAGAGGGGAAAAAGCTGAGGCTGCCCAGAGCGGTGGCTGAATGATGGCCCTGTGGCTCAAGCCTCTGGAAGTTTCTAGGGCTGGGTAGCCCTGCCACAGATGGGGAAGGGTGAGGGCGGTCCATCACTCATCAGGACCTGCCCAGCTCTGCACCCACAAGGGCTCCAGGCTCCAGGAGGAAGGGAAGGTGGGCTCCACCTGGTATCTCCTACTCCTCCTTCAAGACTCCACTCTGCCAGCCTAAGACAAAGTGAGACCTCATCTCTTAAAAAAAAAAAAAAAAGAGCAGTGCCTGTGGCTTAGTGAATAGGGTGCTGGCCCCATATACCAAGGGTGATAGGTTCAAACCCGGCCCCCCAAAACTGCAACAACAACAAAAAGCCAGACGTTGTAGCAGGCACCTGGGGTCTCAACTACTCGGGAGGCTGAGGCAAGAAAATCACCTAAGCCCAAGAGCTGGAGGTTGCTGTGAGCTGTGATGCCACAGCACTCTACCGAGGGCAACAAAGGGAGACTCTGTCTCTAAAAAAAAAAAAAAAAAAAGCCAGGCATTGTGGTGGGCACCTGTAGTCCCAGCTACTGGGAAGGCCAAGGCAACAGAATCACTTAAACCCAAGAGTTAGAGGTTGCTGTGAGCTGTGATGCCATTGCACGCTCTACCGAGGGCCACAAAGAAAGACTCTGTCTCAATAAAAATAAATAAATAAATAAAATGAAAAATTAAAAAAAAAAAAAAGACACCACTCTGGGACCCAACTCTTCCTACAGTCCCCAGACCTGACCTTGGGTGGGTTAGGCTCCATCACAGAGGCTAGCAGAAACCCCAACCCCCCAAAGAAAATTGTGAGGCGGTGCCTGGGGCTCAAAGGAGTAAGGCACCAGCCCCATATGCCAGAGCCAAAAAAAAAAAAAAAATTATGAATCACAACTGATCTGAAAGGAGTCTAAGCCTTTGGAAATTCCAGAGTCTACTAGGAAATGAGGAATCCAAAGGAGGCAGCACTGGCCTGGCATGGAGGCGGCTCTGGACTTCCAGACAGCCAGACACTGTCAGCCTCTTTATGTCCGTTACAAAGCCTTTGTGGGGCCTTTTCCTCTGGTAGGACAGGTGGCTGGGATGAGGAAACAGAAGGATTCACGGGGGCCAAGAAAACAGGCGGCATCATCTCTGCCCCTGCCCCGCCATGTGCTGCACACACTCACAGCCCAGGGACCAGGCCTAGGCCTGGTTCTGTGACTTGGACAACCCCCTTGACTTCCCTGGTTCTCTGTGTTCCACTCCTGTTCCCTTCAGGAGAAGTAGGAATCCCACCCTCACCCCTACTCGCGCCCCTCTCCCCCACTCTGTCCTCAGGCTCCATTTGGTGGAGTAAGCATGGGAAGCAAAGTGGTGGTCAGGAGGGTGGAAAGCCAGGCTCTGAGCCCACATGGAAAGTGAGCCCCAGACCACTCATTTCCTGTCTGGGGACCTTTCCTCTCCTTCCTCTCTCCCTCACACACACATCTGTGCCCCCATCTGAGACAGGCTGTATTGGTGTGATTTTTGTCTGTGCTTTTCCTTGCAGCCCTCATCTGAGTTACTTCTCTCATTCACTTTTTTACCCTAGTGAACCAGCCCACCTTGGTTGAAATCTCTATGCTAGAGGATTTCAGTCACATGACCTCCCCTCACTCAGCCTGTTGCTTCATCTGTAAACAGGAATGACAGAAGCACCTGTCCTACACCATCTGGTTAATCTAAAGACAAAACAATCATAGTGCCTGGCACCTAGGAATACATGGTAGCTCTTTCTATTAATTTTTGCGTATTTTTTGAGCACGTATTGTATGTCAGATGCTGCTGGCCACCAGACATAGGGTGAATAGAGCAGTTTAGTACAATTAAAGCCTCTTTTCTGGTCAGAAAGATTGCAGGGCCCTGTAATACACAACTCCTGTGGGTATGGCACAGACCACAATGCACAGGCCATAGTGTGTCCCTGCCAGTAGGCAACACAGCAGCCCTGCAAGACAGAGACATCAATTAAAAGAGTACTGGGTGTCTCTGACAGTGTTATGAAGTGCAATGCTCCAAAGGCCTGGGGTGGGGAACAGGCCAGCCTGA
Organism: Otolemur garnettii; assembly: GCF_000181295.1. Classification (NCBI taxonomy): domain Eukaryota; kingdom Metazoa; phylum Chordata; class Mammalia; order Primates; family Galagidae; genus Otolemur; species Otolemur garnettii. Next base: position 27,089,476 of record NW_003852396.1, on the reverse strand, counting down.
GGAGTCAGGGAAGGCTTCCCTGAAGAAGTGATGTTTGCACTAGCAGCTAAAGCAGCAGCAGTAAAAACTCTGAAAGGGGCAAGGGCTGAGTGTGCTACATTGAGGCAAAACAAATCCAAGCCTGCCATGGGAAAGCCCTGGGAACAGGCAGAGTCAATGAAGGTGCTGCAGGAACTGGGCAGGCGAGGCCAGCGGGGGTAGTATGACCAGATCTGGTCACAAGGAGGCCTGGTCAGAAGTCTGGATTTTACTCTGACACCACAATCCGATGTTGGTGGGGTTTCAGCAGGGAACTGACACAATGCAGTCATGCTCTGATATGCTCACTTTCGGCCAGGCACAGTGGCTTGTGCCAATAATCCCAATAATTTGGGAGGCTAAGGAGGGAGTTCAAGGCCAACTTGGGTGACAGAGCAAGACACCATCTCTATTATTTAAAAAAAAATAAATCCTCACTTTGGCTGCTGGGTGGAGGATATTAGGGCAGGGAGGCTGGGGTGGAAGCAGGGAGACCAGTTGGGGGCAGGTTCAACAGACTACTCTGAGTTCGAATCCCGAATTTGCCATTTATTAGCTAAGGAAACTCTAAAGTCTTTAGTTTTCTCTTCTGTAAAATGGAGATCACAACAGTACCTACCTCCTTGAGTTGTGAGGATTAAAAGGGCAACTTCATGAATGTAAAGAACTTGGAGCAATACCTTGCCCACAGGAAGTACTGTGTGCCTTGGCTGTTGTTAGTTATTTTGGTAAGAAATGAGGTGACTCAGATCAGGGAGGGAGGTAGCAATGAGAAAAAGAGGTGGACAGATTCCAGAGATAATGCCAACAGGTAATGTTGCAGCCACTCCAGCTCCCTGTGCCACCTGCAGCCACACGACAGACCCTAAGCCAGAACTGCCCAGCTAAGCTCTTCCCAAATTCCTGACCCACAGAAACCACAACAATAACAAAATGGATGTTGTTTTGAGCTACTAAGTTTTAGGGTGATTTTTTATGGAGCAAAAGATAAATGGAACAACCCACACTATGGGTTACCTGGAGGAAACCTCCTCTCCCCTACAGGCAAGAAAAGAGGACAGCCGAGCAGGAAGGAAGCAGAGAGAGGTGCAGGGGAGATGGGAAGGGGTAAAGCCATGCCTGAGGCCTTGGCAGCTTGCGGGGTTCTGCCTTCAGGAAGCGATCAGAGAGCTTCAAAGCAAATCATGTCAACACCATTTACAACAGCAAAAACCTGGAAATAATGTAAATGCCCAATAAGGGGATGTTAAATAAACTGTGGAGAATCCATGTGAGTCACTAACAAATACAGATGCTGAGTTAAAAGCATGGGAAACGATGGAGGAAAAAAAAGCAGTATTCGAAACTTTATATACAGTTTAATCACAATCGCGTGTGAATATACAAACACACGCACACACATAGCAAAAAGGCCAACACCAAAAATTGTTTCAAATATTTTCTACACGAAGACACTGAGGAAACATTAGCAAAGGCCAGTGGGTGACTGAAAGGCTGAATAAACGAGCCTCCTACCCAAAGGAGCCATCCCTGATCACAGTGCACCCAGCTGACGGGGCCTGGCTGTGTGCGGGAGTGCAGAGGAGGGCGGGGCAGGGGGGCAAGAACAGGAGTCTATCTGGGAACTCTGAGAATGCAGAGAGCTTGTCTGCCTGCCTCTGACTCCACCTGCCTCTCCAACCCTTTTCCCCTTCTGCTGTGATTTCACCTGTTTGCCTCCTGAGACCGCAGGGGTGGAGTTCTGGAAGGTTTAACTGCTGTGTCTCCAGTCAGATGCGGCTGGGTTTTTCTCTTCTTTGAGACAGCATCTCAAGCTCTCGCTCTGGGTAGAGTGCTATGGCATCACAGCTCACAGCAACCTCCAACCACCACAATGCCTGTCTATTATTTTTTTGTAGAGACAGAGTCTCACCCTTGGTAGAATGCTGTGGCATCACAGCACACAGCAACCTCCAACTCCTGGGCTTAGGTGATTCTCCTGCCTCAGCCTCCTGAGTAGCTGGGACTACAGGCACCTGCCACAACGCCAGGCTATCTTTTTTGTTGCAATTTGGCCAGGGCCGAGTTTGAACATACCACTCTTGGTATATGGGGCCAGTGCACTACCCATTGAACCACAGGTGCCACCCTGCCCAGCTATTTTTTTGGTTGTAGTTGTCATTGTTGTTTGGCAGGCCCAGGCTGGATTTGAACCCGCCAGCTCTGGTGTAAGTGGCTGGCACCCTAGCCACCTGAGCTACTGGTGCTAAGCCAGATGTGACTGTTTTTAAAAGAAGAGAGAGCAAGCCCCTTCCTAGACTTTTCTGATTCCCCCTCTACCACAGGGACAATCTCTGGGAGGGAAGCCAGTAATTAGAACCCCAGGAATGGTTGGAGTATGAGTTGGAAGGAAGAAGGGACGCAGGTGGCAGAGATTCAGGCAGTTCTGGGGGTTCTGGTATGAGACCCAAGTGTCTCATGACACCTTGAGCCCATCCCAAACATAGGCTTGTGAACTCCATGGCACATGCCAAGGACAGGTCCAGGCTAAGGCCACCAAAGCCACCAAAGCCCCTATCCCAACCAGGCTTGGCTGTTACTTCTACACCCTCAGGTGTGGCCCAGCACCTCCCTGGACCTCAGTGCTCACGCATGTTCAGGAACCCCAGGTCCCTGGTCTCTGGTCTGACCCTGCTAATGCTCACATGTACAGCAAAGTCCCAACTCAGGCCCAGTGGCTAAGGCGTTGCATTTCCAATTAGTGCACAGGAGCCCTGCTGGTCTCAGGGGAGGCTGTACCAGCTCAGACAGCTCCGGAGAAGCTAGTGGTGATGAACAATTTTCATTAGCAGCGGAGGCTGTAGGCGTGGTAAGGAGGGAGCTGACTCCTTTACCAGGACATGAGGGAGTGCCTGAGACCAGGCATAAATGTGTCTCCTCCCACAATCCAGCCAGGGGCCTGGCTCAGCGTGGGCGCTCAGTAAATGAAGAAATAAATAAAAAATGTGAATGAGTGATAACAACAGCAGCTAGCATGTAGTATTTACTTTGTGCCAAGCACTTTACCAATATTAACTCATTTAATCCTTACGAAAACATTAAGATTCCCATAATAAAAGATTAAGATTCCCATGATAATAAGCTTTATTACTCCTATTTTATAGACAGGGAACCTGAAACAAAGAGAGGTTAAACAACCCACCCAAGGCCACGCGGCTTTGAAGCCTGGTGGTCTGGTCCTAGAACCTTGGCCTTAATCACTCTGCCTCCCACCCTGCACCGTTACCCCTCTCCCCGCCACCAGTCTTCAGCAGCCTCCCCCCAGAACCCATGCTTCACCTCAAGGCCATCCTCTCCTAACAGATGCTGCCTTTTTTATTCTGGCTATCCATTTTATTGTGGTGAAATTCACAAAACAGAAAATTTGCCATTTAAAATATGAACAATTCAGTGGCATCTAATACATTCTCACCATTGTGTAAAACCAACATATTTTCAGTTCCAACATTTTTTCATCATTCCAAAGGGAAGCCCTTACCCCTAGATAGTCCCTCCCCCATTCTTCTTTCTCCTCAAACCCCGGCAAACACCAGTGTCTGCTTTCTGTCTCTACAGATTTATCTATTCTGGATATTTCACATAAACAGACTCACAAACAATATGTGACCTTTTCTGGGTCTGAGTTCTTTCACTTTAAGTTTTCTTTTTTTTTTTTTTTTTTTTTGAGACAGAGCCTCAAGCTATCCCCCTGGGTAGAGTGCCGTGGCATCACAACTCACAGCAACCTCCAACTCCTGGGCTCAAACGAGTCTCCTGCCTTCGCCTCCCAAGTAGCTGGGACCACAGACACCCGCCACAACGCCTGGCTATTTTTTTTGGTTACAGCCATCATTGTTGTTTGGTGGCCCGGGCTGGATTCGAACCCGCCATCTTAGGTGTATGTGGCTGATGCCCTAGCCACTTCAGCCACAGGCGCCAAACCACTTTAAGTTTTCATGATGCATCTACTTTATAGCACGGATCTGAATAATCCTGAATAATATTCTATGGCATGACTAGACTACCATTTTTTTAGCCGTGCATCTGCTGATGGACATTTAGACCACTTGTTCCCACTTCCTGACTATTGTGAACAGTCAGGTGCTGCCTGTTAATCCTCACCATAACCCTGTTGGTGAGTATGATTGCTCTGTCCCCATTCCCCACAAGATAACACTGAGGTTCATTCATGGTAGAGATGGTGACTTGGACGGAAGCCCTCAGCTCCCAGACTAGAGAGACTTTCCTATATCCTTGTATCCTCATCTCCCACCAGATATTCACTCATCCCAAGTGTCACACCCTTCCTGAGCATCAGTTACCAAGTGCTGGGCTCTAGGCTGGGTGCTGGCCCAGCCCCATACTCAATTATTGCCTGAAGCTATAGAGGCCAGGAACTGCAGTAGCACCTTCTGGGATGGCTCCTGTCCAGCCACAGGGCTCCAGGATCCATGGCTAGGGCCCAAGCATACCATGCCCAACACAGGTCCAGACAAGAGCACATCCAGCTCCTTTCCTCCCTGGGTTTCAGTTTTCTTCCCTGCAAAGAGGGAAGATGGTCCCCCAGCAGATGGCTCCAGAGATCTGCAGAGTAGAACAGGAATTGCTGGGCTGGAAGGACCATCAGAACAGACAGGCCAGGCTCATGCCTGTAATCCTAGCACTCTGGGAGGCAGAGGCCAAGGCGGGTGGATTGCTTGAGCTCACAGTTCAAGAGCAAAAAAGCAAGACCCCATCTCTACTAAAAAAAAAAATAGAAAAACTGAGGCAAGAGGATTGCTTGAGCCCAAGAGTTGGAAGTTGCTGTGAGCTATGATGCCAGGGCACTCTACCCAGGTTGACAGCTTGAGATTCTGTCTCAAAAATAAATAAATAAATAAATAAATAAAAGAACAGACGGGTTTGGGAGAGAGACAGCCAGTGAGGGTTTCCTGTGCCACTTGGTCACTGTACCTCTCAAACATAAATGCACTACAAAGAGCACTTTACCAGGAATCTCCACTATCCCTTTCTGCAGTATAACTCTGAGCCAAGCCTTCACTGAGCTGTCTTTGCCTAAAAGCAGGGCTCAAGGATCTAAAAATTCCTGATTGTAGGGTGGGAGTAGTGGGATGACCTTATAGAGCCCTTCCTAGTGAAGACTATTTCCAATCAAGCATTTCCTTCTGTAACATGATGTGCCTATGACCACTAGAGATGCGTGCAGGCCACCACCTTCCTGGCCTTTTACGAAACTGCTTTCTGTTACACATTAGCCTGTTAATAGGAATATCCTGGGTGAGTTTTTTGGCATTCTAGGTAGGCTGGAACAGTCACTAATAGTCCCTGCTGCTTACTCTGGCTTCCTACACAAGGGGCTTAACAGATACGTGTTGGATAAATAAATGAGTGAATGAACAAACAACCCCTCACTCATTTCTCAACTCTTAGCCTCTCTTTTCTTTTCTTCCTTTCTTTTCTTTTTTTCGTAGCCTCTCCTTTCTAGTCCATTTACCTACATTGCTGCCAAGAGAATCTTCAGATCCCGCCATTCCTGCAGGCATCCCTTGGACAAACTGCTTACTTAACTCAGCTGAGCCTCAGTTTCCTCAGGTGCAAACAGGGACTCTACCTGTTGGGTAATTAGGAAGATTGAAAGAGAAGGCATGGCTCGGCGCCTGTGGCTCAAGCGGCTGAGGCGCCAGCCACATACACCTAAGGTGGCGGGTTCAAATCCCCAGCCCGGGCCTGCCAAAACAACAATGATGGCTGCAACCAAAAAATGGCCGGGCACT
>NW_003852396.1:27059848-27082589 GCF_000181295.1 Otolemur garnettii | reverse complement strand
AGTTTGAGGTTGCTGTGAGCTGTGATGCCATAGCACTCTACCGAGGGCAACATACTAAAACTCTGTCTCAAAAAAAAAAAAAAAAAAGAAAGGAAGAAAAGAAAAGAAAAAAGTAAAGTCGCTTATCTAGAGGAGCTGAACAACACTTCTGATTGCCCATTTGAGCTCTGCAGGGCAGATACCATGCAGCAGTCCTCCGCAGGAGCACATAGTAGGTGTGTTGTTAACAAGTTTCCAATGAAAACTCAATCCTCCTTTCTTTGCACCAGTGAAGCTTCTTGCAGTCAATTCAAGGTGTCTCAAAGGCACTGTGCCAGAACTGGGAAATGTAGTAAGTGAACAAAACTCAGCCCCTGCTCCAGAAAGCCCACACCAAGTGGGGGCACAAATGGGTAAAGTCCAAGACAGAAGTTGATGAGGGTCAAGGAGTAGGAGAGAGGGGCAGTGAGCATTTATTGAGCAGTGACAGCTACCAGGCACTGCGTTAAGTCCCACATTACCTCACTGCAGCCTCAACCCCACAGGAATGAGGACAGGGTATTATCGTCCCCGTTTTAAAGATGAGAAAACCAAGGTTCAGAAAGATTATGTAACTGTCTCTAGGTTGCAGATAGAACATGAGTAAGGGCTTGGTGCCCATAGCTCAGTGGGCCCCTACATCTGCTAGCCCCTACATCAAGGCTAGCGGATTCGAACCTGGCTCTGGCCTGTTAAACAACAACTGGAACAACAAGAAAAATAGCTTAGGCTCGGCGCCTGTGGCTCAAGTGGCTAGGGTGCCAGCCACATACACCTAAGGTGGCGGGTTCAAATCCGGCCCAGGCCCACCAAACAACAATGATGGCTGCAGCCAGAAAATGGCCGGGCATTGTGACGGGCGCCTGTGGTCCCAGCTACTTGGGAGGTGGAGGCAGGAGACTCGCTTGAGCCCAGGAGTTGGAGGTTGCTGTGAGCTGTGATGCCAGGGCATTCTACCCAGGGCGATAGCTTGAGGCTCTGTCTCAAAGGAAAAAAAAAAGGAAAAATAGCTGAGCGCTGTGGCTGGCACCTCCCAGCTACTTGGGAGGCTGAAGCAAGAGAATCGCTTAAGCCCAAAACCTTGAGGTTGCTGTGAGCTGTGACACTACGGCACTCTACTGAGGATGACACAGTGAGACTCTGTCTCAAAAGAAAAAAAAAAAGAACAAGAGTAAGGATGGGATTTGAAATGGTGCCTGACACCAAAGCCCAAGTTCATTCTTCACAGTCCCCACCCCAGCTGTCTCCTCCTTCCTCGCTCTGAAGGGGTGCAGATGTAGGGGAAGGGCAGGAGGTAAAACATTGCTGCTTGCTCAATTACCCTTCCCAGATTATGCAGAGGGGTGCAGCAGGAAAGGTCAGTCCAGCCCACCCAGATGGCTTTTCTCAGCCACCAAGCCAGCCAGCCAGACTCCCACCTCACCCTACCCCCACAGAAGGCCTCATTCAGGTTACAATAGCCCTGCCGTTGAGGAGCTGTACTCCACAGTTTATAACCACTTTCACCCTCCTCACCTGGCCTCCACCACTCCACCACAGCAAGCTGTACCCCAGCACTCAGCACTGGGCATGGCGCACAGCAGGTGAATCTGAAGGACAGCAGAATGGACTACATCCCAATGGGAAGGGTGGGCTTTCCTGAGCCATCATCTCCATCCAGCTTCCACCAGGATTCTCCGAGCTTCCAGAATAAGCCTGAGGCTGCATCAGGCAGTTTCACCTGTGGTTCATTATTTCAACCTGGAAGTATTCAATGGAAGTATTTTTTCCATTTTGCAGATAACTAAGATTGAGGCCAGAGAGGCCTTCTAAGTCTTTGATTTACAAGGCAAGGGGAGCTGTGAGCTCAGCCTGGTCCAGAACTGACTGCTTCTGCTTCAGCAAGGACTCTAACTGGTGACAGTTCCTTGCTATGGGATAAGAGCTCCATGAAGACAGGCAGCAGGTGTGGCACCAACAGCCCAAAGGACCAGTTAACAGAGCAAGGCAAGCCAGGGTGTGGGACTGAAGCTTATAGATCAGATATCTTTTAAAAAAAAAAAAAAGAAAGAAAGAAAGAGAAAATGGTAAAATATATGTGTTTTTTGCAAATATCACAAACCCCCAAGCATGTGGACACGTTGCTAGGCCTTGGAAAGGGTCCTGGAGCATGAAGGGCCAGAAGCTGAAGCTGCATCAGTCTCATGGTGAATCCGCCTCGGGGCTGGAGGAAGGGCCCAGAGGCGATCTGAGCACAACCCGCCTTCACAAAGGCCCTGCCTCCAGCCCAACAGACAGATGAGGCTCCGGAGGACAGTCCTTCTTCTTCTCACGAGTCCTGTTGCTACATAACCCTCTCTGCAGTCAGTCCACATCTGTCTGTCTGTCTCTCTCTTGCCACGGTTTCAGAAGAAGCAGAGCTCATCTGAGTCCAGGACACGCCCGCAGGGGTCTGCTTCTCACATGGGCAGCACTGTGGATTTCTGTATGATCCTCCGGCACATTCCCAAGAGGCTCCCTCCACCCCTGAGCCAGCAGAAGCAGCGCTCTTAACAACCCCCTCTGCGAACATTTGTAGGGTATGACACAGTTCAGTAATGTTCCCACAATCCTCGTCCTATTTGATCCACACAACAGCCTTGGGAGGTATACAGGGCAAGTTTTATATTCCCCAGGGGCAACAAATGACATTTGCTGTGCAAATACAATCTACTATGTATTAGACATGCCAAAGAGCTTTCCACAAGTGACATCTCACGGATACCCTGGAAGGAAGGGCTGTATCTCTGTAAATCAGGTCGTAAAACTGAGGCCTCACCCAACTTCTGGGGCGGGGCCTGAGAACAGGCTTGCAGGCTCACTCCTCCACCTCTCTGCCCATCTTGTCTCTGTCTGGAGGGGATAACTCAGAAGGCAGTGGGCAGACACAGTGGGTTGAGGAGTGAGAGGCCTCCAGCCACCCAGGCAGAGGAACAGCTGAGGGCTCAGTACGGGCTTTCCTGGGAAAAATGGAAATCAACTAATGCCTTGTCTCTGGATGTGTCTGAGGAAGAACACCTGCCCTTCCTTAAACCATTTTTTGTTTTTTTTGCAGTTTTTGGCTGGGGCTGGGTTTGAACCCGCCACCTTCGGCATAGGGGGCTGGCGCCCTACTCCTTGAGCCACAGGCACTACCCACCTTAAACCTTTTTCAAAGCAACAGCCTTACAGACCCAGGGCCTTATGTCTTCCTCACACCCTGCCAAGCAGCAGACAGCCCCATTCCTACCTCCTCCTGGGTTTTATAGGCCCTCTGGCTACCTCCTTGCTCATAAGATACCTCTCAACCCCTCAAGCTAGCCATCCAGGGCTGGCTTTGTTCATCCAGAAACGGCCTCCGTCTTCCACTAACAATGCATTCACTGATACACGTATTCTATAAACCTTCATGGAGAACATACTGCAGAGTGACCAGCATTCTCAGTTTGCCTAGGATTGAGCTCAGATTCAGGACTCAGACAGTCCCAGGAAAAATGGGATGGTTAATCACCCTAATGTACTGTGTGCCCAGTCCTTGGCAAAGCAACAAGGACACACTGATGTACTGGACACAGTCACTGCCCTCAAGAAGCTTCCAGTCTGAAGGTGGCTACTACTCAGTGAGAAACCATAACTAAAGGCACTTGCTCAGCACCTCACACAAATGATCAGCCGCCACCTTATTAGGATATTATCACCTCATAGTGTGCTTAAGAAAATTAAGGCTCAACAAGCTGTGGCCTGCTCAGTGTCACAAAGCTGTAAGCAACATACCATAACTTGAACTCAGATCCAATAAGACAGATTGAGGTCCCAGCAGGATCATTAAAGCAAGAGAAAAATATAAAGACATGTTTTATTTAATTCATTTTTATAGCCCCAGTGTCTGGCATGTCCTAGGTATTCAGGAAATGTGTGAAAGGAGGGAGGAAGAGAGCTCTGTTCAGTCCTTATTTAATCATCTCCAGGATAGACGATCCCAACCCCCAATTCAAAATATATACATTTCAAAGTCAGTTTCAGCTGTTTTCTTTCAGCCCCAAGACCAGGAAGGAAATCAGAAGAGGGAAAAAATGCTTCTCCTTTGGGTCAGCAGCTCAGGGCTCACTTCCTCCAGGGAATCTTCCCTGATTCATCTCCCGCTCCCTTCTGGCCCCCACTGTGCCAGCCCCCAACCAGAGCTGGGGGTCCAAGAGGTGTCATACCCATCTGCCTTCCAGCAGAGGAAACTGACATTTCAGCAGTCAGCTATAACGCAAAGTACCACCAGGGAAGCCTGCAAGGTGCTTGGAGAGCATGGAGGAGGGCCATTTACTGAGCCTGGGCAGGAGGCACAGTCAAGCGAAGGCTGCATGTCCAGAGCAGTGCCCTATACAATTATTCAAATGAACTACATGGAAGTGTCTTTAAATACAACCTAAAAATATAAGGAAGATTTCACTAGACAGGGGAGGAAGGGCATTCCAACCAAAGAGATTGGCTTGAAAAAAAAAAAAAAACAACACAGAGATGTAGAAAAGGAAAGGACTGCTGAGGACTGTCCAAAAAAGTCACTGCCTCCAGGTGTTGGCTGTGTGGTGGAGAGAACTAGGAAATGAGTGTGGAAGGGAAGCTGGAAATAGATCCCGAAGGGCTCTCTGTGCCACCTGAAAAATGTGGATTTCCCACAGGCGATGGAGAGCAATGGACCAGTCTTCTGGATGGGAAAATATGCTCAGATCTGGATTTCAGAATAGGAGAATGGCTCGGAGGGTTTAGACTGAGAAAAGAGATAGCAACAAAGAGAATATTACAACAGTCCAGGCCAGAAGTGTGGCTTGACATGAGTGGCAGTGGAATGAGAAGAAGAAAGGTACTTTGGGAAACAAGTACCTACCACCATTCAGCCTGGATGCCCCAAACCGTATCTATCTGAGAGAGAGAGGGAGCTTCTCTTCTTCACGGAGCTTGGAGCACCCTCCTCTAACTCTGTACTCAATGGAAGCCAAGGGTAGAAGAAGTCAAGTCTGCCTACACCGTGGGTCAGGGCTCATTCTGGGGCCAGGTCAAGTTCTTTGAATGTTATTCCTACTACAAAGTTTCTTCTGCAAAATAGCGAACTTCAGAGGTGGCTGGCTTGTTTCAAGTATCCATACAGAATGGCTGCTACAAGAAAAGTCAGCATTCTACATAATGTGAGAAATGACTGCATATTAACCACTTGATTATGATGTGTGATCAGCTTTGTCATTTTTAGGATATCAAATAATTCTGAGGCAAAACCAAAAAAAATCTTCTTACTGAGCGTTAAAATGCCTCCAAGTTTCTCCTGCTGCCCTGGGGCTAAAGAGAGCCAGAATAAAATGAACCATTTGATGAACCCTGCTAATGCGCTGGGCACTTTCATTAGCACAGATACAACAGAGAAAGCATGAAAATATTATCCCCAGAGGCTGGCAAAAGCCTGCTGCCTCTCTCCACCATGTCAGGTGGCCTCGACGTTCCCCAAGACAGCGGTCCAAGCTGTAGAGACGAGTGCATACGCCCCCTTGCTGCCACTCCACAGCCCCAAAGCTTAAGACATGGTTTCCCAACCATTGGTTCCTTAGGCAACAGCCATGAGACCTCTGTGCAGCGTTTCCTGGACTGGAGGGAAGCTTTGCACCTCCCTGCCCTCCAGCATAGTAGACTGGGCAGACCCAAGTTTCCAATGGTGGGTTTGCTGAGCCCAGTGTCTCTTTTTTTTTTTTTTTTTAATAAGTCCATTGAAGTGAGCCCAGTGTCTCTTGATGTAACTTCCCCATTTCCTCTCTTCAGACTCAAAACATTCATGATGTATGTACTGTGATGCTATGTGGTATAACTTTCACTTTTCATCATTGAAAAGTACTATGGGAGACATTATCTATCACCATTCAGCATAGAGACCCCAAACTGGGGCTGTCCGAGGGGGGGAGTGGGCAGTTTTCAGTCTACACTCTCAAGACACTCCTTAACTGATACCAATCAAGTCAGTACCTGACACTGTGCCTGCCACACAATGGGTTCTATAGTCTCTGGTGAAGGAAGTCAGTCCTGGATGAAAACACATGTCACAGAGAGAATGCCAAGAAAAGCATCACCTCTGGCTTCATCAAATGCACTTTCCAAAGCCCTCCTTCTGAGGAGCGTCTCTAACCCTTACCAGTGCTTACTGGACTTGCTTTGTCCCTGCTATAAACTGATTCCATCACTTCTTGTTGGACAGTGTGTTGTGATCATCTCTTTCCTCTCCTCTAATATAACTGAGGAGGATGAGAGTGGGAACTTGTCTGCTTGCTCTTCATACCTTACAAGCCAAGCCCTGGGACCAGGCAGATACTCACAGAAGCCTTTGTTTACAAGAACCTCCTCAGGAGGGCCATGGTGGCCTAATAGGTAGGGTCCAAACCAACCCTAAAAACGCCCAGCCCACAGGCCCCAGGAAGGCAGTGCTCCACATCCTGATGTTCCCTGCCAACACAGCACCCAGGAGGGCCACACCCCAGCCTCAGAGTAAGGGCACCTTCTTGGGCAGGGGACAGGGCAGAGCTGCTCCATAAATTGCCTCACCACTGGGAGAAAGACCCGCCACTGTCTCAGAGAGAGGCCTGCCTTGAGTGGAGGGAGAAATGTTTGTGGTATTGAATGGAACAAACTGTAAAATGCTGGCTATTTGTTACTCTGGCTGCAGAGAGGTCAGCACCCCTCTGGGGACAATTTGCAGGCAAATTATCTCAGGACAAGGCCTGTTTCCTCTAATGAAGCTTTTCCCCTTGGCAGCTCTGCACCCAGGAGTGTGAGGAGGCAATGCTCAAAGGCAGTCCCAGAGGCCTGCACTGAGGCAGCACTGGTGTACCACCCACCCAAGGCAGAGGGACAGTCACCGTGACCTTCTGAGCCCAAGAATTCTGAGCAAAGCACCTCCTCCAAGGCCCCTCTGGGGAGGAATGGAGGAAGGGAGCAGGGAGTCATGCCGAGTTATATAACCACCTTCCTTGGAGTCAGAGGCCCTGGCATGTCACAGCCCAGTGGGGGTGGGGGCGTCTTTCTTCCCTTCTTCGCTGCTTCACTCCAGATCTGGCAGACCCTGGACAGGCCCTGTGTTCCAAGTGCCCAGGCTCCACACAGCCACTTCCTGCTAGGGGTTGGGAACCAGGAAGGCTGTTGTTCTCTGAGTGTGTGAAACAGTGGCCTGCTGGCTTCCTTGGCAGGAAACCAGGCTCTGGGCTCTGCACCCGGGGGTGAAGGGTAAGGGAGAGGGGCCTGAGGCCAGGGTGCCAAGGGCTCTCTCCACAACCTGGTTTCCTGCTCCCCAATCTCGCCCCACTCCCTCTTCATCTGCCACGGATGAGGGACTGAAAGAAAGGGGGCCTAGCTGCCCCAGCACCAGCCCTGGTCAATCTCACTTCCCTTCCGGGCCATCCTCAGAGCTCCTCCTCTCACTGGCATGGGCCCCACCCTACCACACCCCCGCATCTAGCTGTGTGCACAACTCTGGACAGGAGGAAGGGAAGGGGAGGAGGGCAGGAGGGGGAGGAGCAAAGACAAGCTGAGATCCACTGTTAGTCTTGAATAACGATAAGTTTTTATCAAATCCTTACCCTTTCTGCCACTGCAAAGCCATGCTGTAGGTGATAATGTTAGACCTATTTCCCAAGTGAGAAAACCGAAGCCAAGACCTATGCTGAAGGCCATGGAGCTAGCAACTGAGCAGCAGAGCTAGACTGCAAAGCCATCTGAGCCTGACTGATACAGAGAAACTGAGGCATGATGAGGAAAAGCAGCTTACCCCAGGTGTCACAGGGGTGGTGAAGAAGCGGGGTCCATGCCTTCCTGGCCAGAGCCCCTGCCTTCCATTCATCCCGCATGGCTATTCCCCACAGACAGCCCCTCTCCTGCTCTCTACCCTCTCTGCTTCTTGCTTCCCTTCCCCTTTGCCCCTGCAGACCCATCTCTGAGCCTCCCCTTCCACCGCTCCTCCCAGGCTCACCACCCCAGCCCACCCTGGTCTCATGGCTCCTCTGGGTCAAGGAGTAATTCTTGGGTGGTTTAATTAGCTGATTATGACCACAGCCTGCTGGATCCAGTGCCCAGAATTCTGTCCTCAGTAATTAGGTGGGTTCTGTGTACTTGCCCAGTGGGGAGCCGATGGGGAGCTCTATGCTCTGCCAGCCAAGGGAGTTCTCTCCAGCTGCATAAAGAGCTCCTTGATCACTAGTAGGTCACTGGAAGCCAAGGTCCCCTCCTCAGGCCAGGTCAAACCACACTAGATATACTAGAGCCAAACCTGGATATCCATCCTAAAGAGGGACTCCCTACATCCCCATGCCACTGCCCACACCAGGAAAAGTCTCATGAAATGTCTCAGCATACAGATGATGAATGGAGCCCACCCAGCTCGGGCACCTATTTAGGAAGTAGGATTGGAAGAAGTAGACAGAGCTAGGATAGCATTTAAGACAAAGGAGCAAAGGCCCAGAGGCTGCAGGGAGCTACCAATCCACTTACCAGGTAGCTCTGGTCATTAGAAACACACTCTCCCACTGGAAAACAGCAAAGTAAAACCATCATCTAGTGACCTCTGCCCTTCAGGTCACAAAGAATAACCCAATTCCTATGAATCTAGGCTACTTTTAGATATTTTAAAATCAGCACTGATATCCCAAATGTCTTTACCAACCACAGGGCCCACTCTCCACATGTACCTACTCCCAGTGAAAAGCCTATGTTCAGCTTCCTTGACTAAATAAATATTTATGGAGCTCAGTGCCATGCCAGGTCTACACAGGTGCTGGGGACAAGCAGATTCAGGCCAGGTACCCTTGAGAAGTTCTTGACCTCACAAGAGGACATCACAAGTGTGTAAATAACCAGGACCCAAGAAAGAGGGAGGGACAAGTGCTAAGAGAGGGAGAAGATGGTAAAAATATCACAAAGCACTTAGAGATCAGTGAAGGCTTCTGGAAGAAAAGCACAGGTGTCCAGGCCTTGAAGAATAGGAAGGCATTGTTTGGGCAACCAAGTACTGAGAGCCATCAAGAATACAGGCTTCTGTAGAGGCCTTAGGGGCCTCAAAAAGTGAATCAAACATGGTCCTTCCCTGGGGAAGCTTACAGCCAGATAAGGGAGGTATGTCCAGTGAGAGGTCATCTATGTGCTAAGATGTAACACTGACCCTGTGCTGGGGACTTTCTGTGCTTTACCTGCTTTAACTCATTCAGTCCTCATAACAACCTACTATCCCATTTTACAGATGAAGGAGTTACAGAAGACCAGGGCTAAATAATCAGGGACATTACCCAGGACATTACCCAGCTAGTAAGTATCAGAGGTGGGATTTGAAACCAGGAAATCTGGTTCTCCCAGAGCCTAATCTCACCGGCAAATTGATTCTGATCTATGCTAATCAGATCCTGGAGGGGGCTGTGTGCCCCAGAACAGCCTGGAAACTCAGAGAAGGCTTCCTGGAGGGTGACCCCAAGCTGGGCCTTGAAAGGAAGAGAAGGAAGGGTGTCAGTGAGGAGGGAACAGCCTGAGAGAGTCAAATGAAACCTTCAAGGACCTATCAGTTACTCCAGGAGATGGGACCTGAGAGGTGGAACAAGGTTCAAGGGCTTGATCCCTGGGAGACAGCAGTTTTCAAGCAGGAGCCAACTACTTCCTCTTCCTCAGCACCCACCACCCATCCCCACATGGGATGTGATCCCTGGCAGTCTCAGTCTCACTGGTTTGTGGCAGAGGACTGAGCTATCCAATCCCCTAGAAGAGAGGACACCCCCTTCCCAACTACTCACTAGCAGAACACAGGAGAAGGGCCTCACATGTGGCTGATTTAATTTTCTTTCTTTTTTTTTGAGACAGAGCTTCAAGCTGTGGCCCTGGGTAGAGTGCTGTGACATCTCAGCTCACAGCAACCTCCAACTCCTAAGCTCAAGTGATTCTCCTGCCTCCACCTCCCAAGAAGCTGGGACTACAGGTGCCCACCACAACACCTGGCTATTTTTGGATTGCAGCCATCATTGATGTTTGGGAGGCCAGGGCTGGATTTGAACCAAGAGCTCAGGTGTATGTGGCTGGCACCTTAGCCACTTGAGCCATAGGCGCTAAGCCTGATTTGATTTTCATGGGACTCCAAGACTAGAGAGAATGAATGTTGTGCCCAAGGTCACACAGCAATGAGTAAGCAGCAGATCATGTGTCTGGGACCCTCCTGAGATGGTGCATCCTAGCAGTCTACACTCAACACCCTCCCCTGGCCCTTTGCCCAAACTTGTCCATGCCCATTGATCACAAGGCTGGGGGAAAGGGGTGACACTGCAAAGAATCAAGTGGGTTGTTGTGCGACCAAAGGTCTAGGGTCAGCATGAAAGATACCTCTTGCCTCATCTGGGCCCATGCATGGCTTGGTGAACCACTGACAGCCCAGACATTAAGTCCAGTCTCCTGCTGACCTGACATCAGGAACAGTGCTCCGCCTTACTGAAATTTCTTTAAATTAAGAGAGGGAGATCCATGGCTCAGCTTAGCCCCAAACCAGCCCCAGGCAGAGGGAAAACTGCTCTGCTCCATCAATTGTCACACAGAACTCTGAGGGCTTATCTACCCAGTCTCTTGAGCCCTAGCCTCCCAAGGGCCTCATCTGGCACCAGGTCTCCTGGGAAGTAACAAGCAGTTTCTCTGAAGTAGGACTAAAGATGGGGCCAGACCCAGGAAGGAGGAGCTGTGTCTCCTGAGAGATGACCCAGCCAAGGAACCCTGGCAGGGAAAGAGGGCTGGGAAAATGGAGGCCTTTGTTCCTCTCTCAAAACAGCCACCCTGGCCTGGCACAGTGGCTCAGGCCTGTAATCCTAGCACTCTGGGAGGCTGAGATGGGAGGATTTCTTGAGGCCAGAAGTTCAAGACCAACCTGAGCAAGAGTGAGATCCCATATCTACAAAAAAATAGAAAATCAACTGGGTGTAGTGGCATGTGCCTATAGTCCCAGCTATAAGCAATTCTTCTGCCTATCCTCAAGGGGCTGAGGCAGAATAATTGCTTAAGTCCAGGAGTTTGAAGTTGCCATGAGCTATGATGACTCCAGGCCACTGTACTCAGCAACAAAGGGAGACTCTGTTTCCAAAACAAAAAACCCACCCTGTCCCTCTACCCCATCCATTCTCCACCCCTTTACTAGGACTCAAATCCCCTCTGGGACAAGACCCATCCTGCACATGGGAGGGAGGAGAGGTGCCAGAAACCATCTGAGACAGGATACATGTTCCAATCCCAGGGCTCATACAAGGCCCCACTCCCAGGAGCCCTGTTCTAATAAGGGTGGTACATCCCACTTCCCAATCTGACAGCGGAGTCATGACTCCATCCCTCTCTTGAAGCACCTGGTCTAAAGTGGGAAATATTGCTTTCATTCTTAGGATTCCCTAATGGGAAAGATCTAATTTCAGCACTTAGAGAGTCCCTGGGCTAATAGCAGAAGAGAAGCAAGGGTTCAGTACAGTTCAACAAACTTGTGCCAAACATCTCCCATGAACCAGACCCAGCAATGGATAATGGACCAACAACCAGGAAGCAGAAATAGCCCTGAACCACAAGGAGCTTCAGGTGGGGGAATGAAGACATCTTGGGTATGAATGAATAAGAAAGCACCTTGAAATGCACTCACTGTGGTACCCAGTGCCTGCTGACCAGGGCTGCCCCTTTCTCTAAGCCACACTCCTCACACTTCCACACCTGCACCCAGGATCTGCAACTTAGCATAGGCCCAGAGGTGGGGAACCTGCGGACTCTGGGCCACATGGGGCCATCTGAATCCTCACATCCAGCCTTTTGACTGAAGCCAAATTTTACAGAAAAAGTCCATAGGCTCTTCCTTCTGTGGAGAAAATCCTCCCAGATCTGCCTAGGCCTTTCTCATACTCCAGCACTCACTTCAGGGGTCCTCTCCTCCAGGAAGCCTTCCCCAAGTCCCCCACCTGAGTCAGATGCCCCTGCTTTCTGGAGCCAGCACAGTGCATGCCTTCCCAGCTCACACTTCATTGATGTCCCTCCACCTCTCAGCCTAGACTTAAAGGACAACACAGGGCAGTGGTCTTCTGCCTCTGAACACTAGACAGAGGAAGGAGGGGGTAGGATAACCACTTCAGGTCCCCATGACCCTACCTCCCACTGCCCCCAACTTAGGGTCTCACATCCTTCCTCCAAGAGGCTCAAAACAGGGGCCTCTCCCTCTCTCCTCTGCCCCCTGTATGCAGCTTTGTCCTCACCACTCCACTGTAACCTCATGTCACCAGCCCCTGCCCTCTAGCTAATTCTGAAGGCTCTTGCTCCAGCTCATCCTCTGTGGTTCCTTTCCTGCTTCTTTGGCTCCCAGAAAAGTCTCCCTTTGAATTTCCCTCTTCTCTCCATTCCTAGGCATTGATATTCTCCCCAGATACCCTTGGCAGTCTTCTCTTCATATCCACAATCCTCAAGTCAATTACCATCTCTACACCAAAGACTTTCAAACCCCTGCCTGACACCTTGATCCCTACCCCAAGATCCAGACCCATCTATGCAGAAGCCTCTCTAAAGCTTCTTCAACTTCCAGCCTAAAGCAGACTTCCCTGCCTCCCCTGCCAAGCTGCTCCCAGCTCTGCAGACCTCACCCAGATGATCAGCATGGCCATTCTGACAGAAGCGGAGGATGGCCGGTGGGGTGTGGTATCAGTTTAGTGTTCTTCCACTCCCACCACCCCAAAGCATCAGAAGCCTTGGGAGTTGCAAGCCCACAATTCTGAAGCCCTGAACCCATGTCAGTGGAAAGCTTCAACCTCAGGTAAGAAGGCTCAAACCTGGAAGGAAGGGAGCCATGAAGAAGTATGAAGCCCAAAGATTGGCCTGGAATCAGGGATCAAAGACAGTCAGCCGGGCTTGATGCTACCACTCCCAGCAGCCCCAGGAACAGCCCTGGCCAAAGCCACAGGACTTCCCCATGTTCCAGCCAAGATAGGTCACACAGGGCTTAACCGCCAAGAGAAATGATGGCCAAGGTTCACGGAGAGCTGGTGATTACACGTCCCCATCACAGCTACCCTCCTCTCCCTGAAAAAAAGAAGAGTTCATAAACATCTTCAGGAAAGGAAATTCCATTCCATCTGATTGCCTCTCAGGAAGTCCCGCCTGTTGTCTAAATCTAATCCTTCATGTTGCGTGAGTTAGTGACAGCAGGGCCCAGAAAGGAAGCAAACTTGGGACTGGGGGTTCTCTGGGGAGGCCAACTATAAACCAGACAAGGGCCCCTCCCTCCAGGCAAAAGTGTGGCGTTGCAGAGAGGGCTTTGTGGGCAAACAGGCCTGAGTTCACATGCTTACTGGCTGAATGGCAATGGACAAATGCTTAATCTCGCCTGGTCTATTTCCTCATCTGCAAAAGGGGAACAACAATACCTACAATACCAGATCACTGGGAGAATCCAATGAGATTATGCATATAATCCTAACACATACCGGACACCCGACAAAGGTCCAGCAAAGCTGATGGACCCCACCTGCTTCTCCATATGCAAATTTCTCAGTTCCATTTTCGGCAGCCTTAGTTCAGAGTTAGTGGTCTCCCCACTTCCAGGCCTGCTCGTTCCATCCACCCTCCTTACTGCTGCCAAAAGCATCTCTCTGAAATGCAAATCTGCTCCCACCCCTCCACTGCCTCACACTCTCCTCTGAATCACAATCAACTTGAGGAGAAAATCCCTTCTACTTAGCTTGACATTCCCAGGCTGCTGGGGACTGGCCTGTGTTTACCTTTTAAGGCCCACCCATCATCTCCAGCCCAGCCCTGAAACCGCTTGTGTTGCTTCATGCCTTTAAGCCTTGCACATTCTGCACCTTTGGGCTTCTTCATCCTTCCAGATGAAGCTCAGTAGCTCCAATGCCACTTCCTTCCCAGGAAAGCTTCCTTCACTGTGCCCCCCACCAGGGACTGGGTTGGGGACTCCTGCTTAGGCCTCCCACAGCACAAGTCACGCTGCATTATAGCCACCTGCTCAGTTCTAAATCCTTGGGGGACAAAGTAGATTCACTCATCTCTGAATTCCCAGCCCCCAGGCACTCAGTCAACATTTGATGAGGACAGAGCTGCTAGGTCACAGTGCTGTCCAGCCACTGCAATAGAGACTAGCCATCAAGGTGCAGGCAGGTGCCCCATGATCTGCCGCCTCCCCCTGAAGCCTGGGTCTCCAGCACAGAGTATGGCACTTGTCCCGGCACTCAAACCTGGGGCCTGTGAGGAGCCAGACAGTGCCTGAAGGCCAGCCGCAGAGATATGGACCTAGTGGGCTCCAGCTTCTGCCCTGCCTCAGGCTTCTCTTGACCTTAAGCCAGTCAGGTGACTTCTCTAACCCTCTGGTTCCCCTACCAGAACACAGGAAGAGGAAAATTAACATTCTGGAAGAGGCGGCAGGATGGCTGGGAAGCAGTTTCTAAACCTTAAGAATCTTTTACTCCTGAGCCTCAGTTTCTTCTCTTAGAAAATAGAAAAAATCTCTGGAAGATCTTTCTCATGCTATTGGGAGACTCTCAGATGGCAGTGGGTGAAAAATGGCTTTATCAGCAGCCTCCAATGGTGAGGACCACTGTGATGGTTTTTCTCTAGTCTGTTAGCACCTTTAGGGGAGAACTGGGTCTTGCACACCTTTGATCTGATACACCTAGTACACAACAGGAGCTTAGTAAATAAATGTTGGAAGCAAGGAGAGGGAAGAGGGGAAAGAAAGAAGGGAGGAGGGAGAAATGGGACACAAGGATGAAAGAGGGTAAGGGAAGAAAACAGTGAGAGAGGGCGAGTGCAGAAAGGGTGAGGAGTCCAGGGAGAGGACTGCTGGGACTTAGGGGTGCAGAGGGGAAGTCAGGCTCAATGCTGAGCCTCTACTGAGGGCTACCTCCTCTGAAGAGCTGCCCCAGAGGCTGCCTTGCCCTAGCCCCCTTCCCCTTTTGTCCCAGTTTCCCATTTCAGAGGCATAGATTCTCCCTTTCAGAGTCTTTCAGAACTGGCTCTAGGAAGACAGGAGCTCCTCTCCCCAGCCTCAGCTCAAACAAGTCCCTGGCCAGCCACCCCTCAGGAGGTCACACAGGAGGAAATAGAGTGGATGGATGGGACCTGTTCCCCCCAGGCTCCAGGGGGGCACCTCCACCCTGTGTGATGTGTGTGTGTTTCCAAGTGGGGCCTGGATGAGGGTGTCAGCAGCCCTAAGGTCTGGCAGCTTGTGGGGTGCCAATCTCTGATGTGTCTATGGAGGCCAGTGTTGGTGTGGCCTTGTTCTCCACTGTGGGTGGGACATCTGTCAGTATGGGTGACGATGTGTGTGTGCCTGCACGAGTGTTATAGCAAGTGCAGGTGACAGCATGTATGTGTGTATCAGTGTACAGCCACACATGTGTGCCAGCTTAAGGGTGTGTTAGAGCTGGTATATGTTGGAGTATGACCTGTGCATACCAACAGGGGTGTCAGCAAAAATATGCTGGCCGATGCATGTGTACCAGGGAGCGTGTGTGATGGCATGTCACTGTGTGTGATGAGCCTGTGCCAGCGGCTGACAGTGTGTGTGCCAGCATGTGTGTGCCCACGGGTTAGTGTGCCCGTGTGTCAACCTGTCCCGTGCGTCTCTGCGTCTGCCGGCCAGTGCTGGGTGTCAGCGAGCAAGTGTCTTGGCCAAGAGCTGCGGCCCACATGGGGGTGGCTGGATCCTACCCTTCTCGGTACCCTCCACCCATGGCCCCCGCTAGAGACCACACAGGAGACCTCCGGTGGAAAAGAGCGAGGTGCCAGTCTCCGGGTGTCGCAAACTAGGAGCCAAGACACCGGCTGGAAGATCCATCCGAGCCCTCGCCCAAGTCGCCCCCACGCGCTCCAGGCCGGGCGGCCGCTTGTACTTACCGTGTCCCTTTGTCGCCCATGGTCCGCGGCGGCCGCAGGGAGGTCCGCGGCGTCAGCGCCCAGTCTGGAAAATCCCCGGCCAGAAGGAGCAGCGCGGGCCAGCCCGCTCCCGGCCCCTGCTCCGCCTCCTCCGCTCTCGCCGCCGCGGCCACCCCCGCCCCCGCCCCGGTCCTCGCTTGCCGCCAGCCGCACGGAGCCGCGCAGCGCCCGGGACGCGGCCAGGGGCGTGGAAGTGTGCGGGGTGTACGCGTGTGTCTGTGTGTGCGCGTCTGCGTGTGCGCACGGCAGGGCGGCGGGACGTGTCAGGGCCCCATGGTCGGCATTTGGGGTCTACCGGGTGAGTGCCTGTGTGTGTTGGGAGGCAGTGGGGGTGTGTGTGGGTGTGGGGGGGTGTGTGGTGTACGTGAGGGCGCACGGCTGTGTGCGCGGGCCTATTAAGGAATGTATCTGTGTGGCTGGAGGACTGTGCACGTCTTTGTGCAGTTGTGCGTGTGTGCGCACGGCCGTGGGTGCGAGCGCGCTCTCCCGCGCACGCCGGGACAGCCTTTGTGTGTGCAGGGGTCGGGGGGGGGGAGATCTGTGGACCGGGGCTGGGCTCCCACGACGTCTCTGCTTCGGGGAGACTCCGGCTGCCTGACCAAGGCCCTCACCCTATGCTCCACCCTCTCCCACCCTAACCACCCTCCCTTCCGGAGAGATAACACCCAACCGCCCAACAGGGACAGGAAGAAAGGGCCGAAGGGGCAGTAGACTGCGTGGATGCGGGGGAACTGAGAGGGTGGGAGAGGGACGGAAGGCTAGAAGAGGCGCCGGCTGGGGCCCACAAGAGGAAGCTGTGAGAAGAGGAGATACGGAAGGGAACAGAGCTGGCCCATTGGCCCTGGGAGCATGGCCTGGCCAGTAGCACAGTGGAAAGCCCCAGGTCCAGCTCCACTGCCTACTGTGGGTGACCCTGGATGCTGAGGCTTCTCAGGACCTATTTCCAGCCCTGTAAAGTGGGAATACTAATGTCAGTTTGTAGAATGGTTCATAGGTTGAAAGAACTTCGCTTGTGTTTGCTGGCCTCCCCTGAGTACCTGCATACAGTAGGTGCCCAGCGGATGTTAGTTGACCCTTCTTCAGGCTTCCTGATGTCCTGTGAAATCCTGGCTGGGACCCTGCTTTGTCTGGGGTCCGTTTCTGCTTTGCAGGTAGTGGGAGAGTGTGAAGTCTTTCCCAAATCCTCATTGCTGGGATTTGGCTAATTAGCCCTGATAGTTGCCCTATATTGGAATATTAAAGGGAAAGGAAGCTGTCATTTACGTTGATGCTATTGTGGGTATATAAACATCTCCAGTAATTATGCTCAGAGCAAGTTATCTAGATATCCCAGTATAATTACTATAATTATGTCCAGATTTGATGTGGGGGTTGCTGGTGGGCAGCCAGGGTAGTCCACTTCTGGGCAATGTTAGGAGCTAGGAGAATGTGAATTAAAGCTCAGAACCCTCCTCCCAGTCTTGACCTTTGGGCTCCCCCTCTCCCCCAAAGAGGAAGGAGAGGAAACCACTTGCTGTTTCTGCAGGGGTGGAGGGATCAGGGATCTTGAAAGGAGCACACTAGAGTCCTCCTTGATGACAACAGAGACCCCTTACCAGGTTGGAGAGGCCAGGTCCTGCCACCCTCTGCATCAGTTTCCGCACCTATAATCCATGTGTTTGACCAAATCATATAATTTCCAGTGGTTGTCAAGATACTGGGGCCCAATGCCTCTGAATTTTAAAATTCGGGCAGATTCTTCATTGTACTCAATAAATATTTGTGTTTATTCTACTATAAAAAGAATGTTTTAAATTACTTTTGAGTAAAACAGACAGTCCAGAAAGGTGCCGCAAGTGGTTTCAGGTAACCCACACAGCTTTTCCCAACCCAGTTTGGAAAGCAGGCCTTAACCTTTAACATTTGGGGGTACTGGCTCGGCGCCTATAGCTCAACCGGCTAAGGCGCCAGCCACATACACCTAAGGTGGCGGGTTCGAATCCCCAGCCCAGGCCCGCCAAACAACAATGATGGCTGCAACCAAAAAATAGCCGGGCATTGTGGCGGGCACCTGTGGTCCCAGCTACTTGGGAGGCGGAGGCAGGAGACTCGCTAGAGCCTAGGAGTTGGAGGTTGCTGTGAGCTGTAGTGCCACGGCACTCTACCCAGAGGGACAGCTTGAGGCTCTGTCTCAAAAAAAAAAAAAAAAAAGAAAACATTTGGGGGTACTGCATAGATTTGTTGATTGTGGAGCCAACAGACAGGATTCCAAATATTGTCCATCCCCATTAGCCTATTAACGTCATGAGGGTGTATATGGTGTGCCTGGTGCTATTTGATGGTCACAATTCTGTAAGATAAATGTTCTTTTCTCTTTTTCACAAATTAAAGAAACTAAGTCATTCTTCCAAACCCATAGCCTCCTCTGGACCCTGGCCTGTGATCTGCCTTCATTCAGCCCTCCCCAAAGGGAAGCTAATACATAGTAGAACCAGAATCTGACCCTTGATTTACTCTCTGTTCAACAGCCACAGTATACCATGTGTGGTTCTAGGAATTTACAGATCAGTGGTAAACAGGACAAATGGTGCATCCATGCCAGTGAGGGAGCTAGGATGGGGGATGAGGAGTTAAGAGGGTACTTTAGCTTTCATTGTCAAGCTCTATGGAAAACATATTCATTTATTCCTTGAATAATCAAAATTAATAGTGAGGAGAACTATCTGCATATCAACAATATGATTTTAGGCAGTAATAAGGGTTACAGAGGAAATAAAACAGCAATGAAACGTGATGATAGGGACTAGTGTACTTAAGAAAAGGCTCTCCAAGAAGTTGAGCTTTGAGCTGAGACCTACAGACAAGATACCAGTTATGTGGCTGGGTACAGTGTCTCACACTTATAATTGTAGCATTCTGGGAGGCCGAGGAGAGTGGATTGCCTAAGTTCACAAGTTCAAGACCAGCCTGACCAAGAGTAAGAAACATAGCTCTAAAAATAGCTGGGCATTGTGGCAGGTGCCTATGGTCCCAGCTACTTGGGAGGCTGAAGCAAGAGGATCACTTGAGCCCAAAAGTTTGAGGTTACTGTGAGCTGTGACTCCACGGAACTTTACCAAGGGCAACAATCTAAGACTCTGTCTCAAAAAAAAAAGATACCAGTGATGTGAGGGAACTATCCAGGGAGGAGCTGCCTGGACAGAAGGATCAGGAACTATAGAAGCATAGGAACAAGGACAGCGTGCCCAGGCTTGGGTGGACAGGGAGGTGGACAAGGCGTGCAGGCCTGGATGCAGGGCTTGTAGTTGGTGTGAGGAGTTTGGGGACAGCAAAGGCAGCTAAGTAACAGCATTTGTTTTTATTTATTCTTTTTTCTCTAGCATTTGCTTTTATTTTTATTTTATTATTATTTTTTTTTTTTGAGTCGGAGCCTCAAGCTGTCCCCCTGGGCAGAGTGCCATGGCATCACGCTCACAGCAACCTCCAACTCCTGGGCTCAAGCGAGTCTCCTGCCTCAGCCTCCCAAGTAGCTGGGACTACAGGCGCCTGCCACAATGCCTGGCCATTTTTTGGTTGCAGCCATCATTGTTGTTTGGCGGGCCCGGGCTGGGGATTCAAACCCGCCACCTTAGGTGTATGTGGCTGGCGCCTTAGCCGCTTGAGCCACAGGCGCCGAGACTTTATTTTATTATTATTTTTTTTTTAGAGACAGACTCCCACCTTATCGCCCTTGGTACGGTGCCATGGTGTTACACTGCTCACAGCAACCTCCAACTCCTGAGCCTAGGCAATTCTCCTGTCTCAGCCTCCCAAGTAGCTGGGACTAGAGGTGCCTGCCACAATGCCTGGCTATTTTTTGTCTCAGTTCAGCCAGGGCCAGGTTTGAACCTGCCACCCTCGGCATATGGGGCCAGCGCCCTACTCACTGAGCCACAGGTGCCGCCCTGCTTCTATATTCTTAAAGGCACTCTGGCTATTGGATAGAAGCAACATAGTATGAGATAAGAGCAGAGGCAGGACATCCCATCATTGCTGTCAGGATGGTGCTTTGGACTCAGGTGGTGGCAGGAGACGTAAACAGAGTAAAGGGCTTTAGGGTGAACTTGGAGGTAGAGCACACAGCACCTGCTGAGGGACTGGCTATGGCCAGAAGAGGATCCAGGATGACCCAGAGGCTTGGGGCAGTCCTTTTGTTCCACCTTCCCCATATATTCCCCCAAGGAAGTCATGGTTGAGAGGACTGGAGCGCTCCATCCTTCCTGCCTCAACCCACTTGCAGTACATCCTCCCTCTGAACAGCAAGGGGATTTTTCCTTTTTTTTCTTTCTTTCTTTTTTTTTTTTTTTTTTGGAGACAGAGTTTCAAGCTGTCACCCTGAGTAGAGAGCTATGGTGTCATAACTCACAGCGACCTCCAACTCCTGGGCTTAAGTGATTCTCTTGCCTCAGCCTCCCAAGTAGCTGGGACTACAGGCACCTGCCAAAATGCCTGGCTATTTTTTCTGTTGCAGTTGTCATTGTTGTTTAGCAGGCCTGGGCCAGGTTTGAACCCACCAGTGTATATGGTGTATGTGGCTGGTGCCTTACCCACTGAGCTACGGGCACTGCCAGCAAGGACATTTTTCTAAATGGTGAATGAATTCTACAACTGAAGCTCATAGGAGATGGTCAGCTCCACCTATATCCCAACTCCGGCCAGTCACATGTCTGAAATTTACCATTCACAAAATAAATTTCTTATTAAAAATGAGAAAAGAAATATTACTCATGCTTTATTGTGCAAAGCTTTAAGAGGGAAATTGCCTAATCCAGGAACATAGCAAATGAAAGGTAGAGCAAGGCCTCAAACACAAAGCTTTGCCCAGCTGATCAGGTTGTTGAATGTCAGGCTAAGGTGTGTAGATGTGAACGAGTGGGTGGGTGAGTTTTCAGCTCTTTGTTCACAAGGGACTTAAGGCTGACTGATATGCACCTTTGAGATGTTAGGAATTCCAAAACAAAGGTGCTTCCCTACTTCTGCACAACTAGAAACCCAAATGTGATCCTTGATTCCTGCCTTGCTCACCTCAATTCATAACAACCCAACCCAGACTTCTACATTCCAACAAAGCTGAAGCAGTAGGCAGGAATCAGACCATGCTGGCCTGGAGGGTGGTGTAAGGAATTTGGTCTTCATCCAAAGATCAATGAAGAAGCTAAGCAGAGAGTGACATGCTTAGACATACATTTGGAGAACATCACTCTGGCTGTTGTGTGAAGAATGGACTGGACCCAGGCCAGAGGGCATGCAGAGGGGAAGACCACTTAGAAAGTGGTGTCAGCAGTTCAGGGGAGGAATGATAACTACATTCCAGGAAGAGGACACACAACAGCTGCAAAGCTAGAGAGGAAGGAAAGGGCACAACGCTTTAGGGGAATTCAGATGGATCTGGGGCCAAAGCACAGAGAAGGGAGGAGAACTGGAAAGGAAGATGGGACATATCCTGAGGAAGCAAGCTCAGAGACAGGGCAGCTCCCCAAAGTGGCGGGGGCTATTTTAGATTTGTCTAACAAGCTTTCCAGTCCCCATATCCTTATGGTGGAATTACTGGTGTTTATCAGTAAGTGGACCATTCAAGGATCCCATTTGTAATCAACAAAAAAACCCAAGTCTGGCTGATCTAAACATATAAACAATTTATTGGTAAGATATTCAGCTAGCTACTGCTGGATCATGGACACAACTCATACCCCTGATATTGCCAGCACCAAACCTAGCCCTGTTGCTGCCCTAAAAACTAGATACAGCCCTGCTGCCTCTATCACTAGGACAGATTCTTTGCTAGTCTTACACCTTTGAGTCAACGTCCCCCCACAGATTTAATGGGTTAAGCTTAGGTTATGTGTTCCTGCCCTTGCAGCAAGGATGATGCTGAAAAGCTGTGCAGTTGGCGTTTGTGATTTCCATATTGGGAGGAGGGCTTTGACTTATTCCAAGACTCACAGGGTGGAGAATTCCCCAAAGGTAAGAAAATAATTTAGAGGCTGAGTAGCCAAAAAAATTCAAGAATCCACTTCACTGTGAAATGCAACTAAGTTGCAAGAACAGCTCAGGATGGGAAGGCAACACCAAGGGACAAATGCCCTTCCTAACAGAGAGGCCTTTTCCAGGATGCTTTAGTATCGTCAGCTTTCTAAAACAGGGAGAAAATGGTTCTGACTCTGACAATGGTGGAGCATTATTTTCCATGCTCCTCCAGATAACAATGTAAACAATGCACAACATATAAAAACAAGGATTTGAAAACATTGGAGAGCAAACAAAACAATCCAAAACAGGAGCAGATTTCACCCTTGGAAGCTGGGAACCACACTGGGTGAATATTGTACTTTTCTATGCTTTGCTGCATCGGGGTGGTGCAGGAGAGCTAGAACTCAAGCAGAAATCTTAAGGAAGCAGAAAGCTGCTTGAGATATTAGAGGATGGAATTAAGGGATGCTGGAATGGCTAGAAATTAAAGAGGATATCCTGGAAAGGAAGGAGGCCTAGAGGGGATAAGACCCCAGACATATATATAGACTTTTCCTAAGTCCTGATCTGACCCTTTGCCATACAAGCACAGGGGTGACTCCAAGAAGCCCAGTGGAAAACCCTGGTAAAAGAGCTGAGGCCAGTTGTAATGGCTTATACCCATAATCCTAGCACTTTGGGAAGCCAAGGCAAGGGGATTCTTTTTTTTTTTTTTTTTGAGACAGAGCCTCAAGCTGTCCCCCTGGGTAGAGTGCCGTGGCATTACAGCTCACAGCAACCTCCAACTCCTAGG
>NW_003852396.1:27057694-27059169 GCF_000181295.1 Otolemur garnettii | reverse complement strand
AAAAAAAAAAAAAAAAGAAAAGAAAAGAAAAGAAATGAAAGTGAGAAGCTGTAAGAAGTGAACAGAGAAACAGAGATTTCAGATGTTTCCAACCACAAGGGAAAATTTGAATTTTGGGTCTTTCCAAGTTATGGGGACTACCTCAGGCTTTCCAGAAGTGCCATCCTTAATAGTGAAGACTACTTCTCAAGACTAAGGTTTTGGGACAAAACAAGTTTAATTGACAAAACAAAATAGACCCATAGTCACCAGTTGGAAACAATATAAATGTCCATCAACATGAATGGACACAATGGACAGGCAAAATGTCCTATAGATTGAACATCCCAGATCTAAAATCTAACGTCTGAAATGCTCCAAAATACGAAACTTTTTAGAGTTTTATATTTTGGAGCCAACATGATGCTCAAGGGAATGCTCATCAGAGCATTGTGGGTTTCAGATGTTTATATTTGGGATGTTCAACGGTAAATATAATGCAAATATTCCAAAATTTAAAAGACATCCAAAAGCCAAAACACTTCTGGTTTCAGTCATTTTGTATGAGAGGTACTCAACCTGTTGATATGTATAATGAAATGCCACTCAACACTAAAAAGAAATGAAATCATAATCTATACTCAGCCGAGCATGGTGACTCATACCTGTAATCCTGCACTCTGGGAGGCTGAGGCAGGAAGATCACTTGGGCTCAGGAGGTCTAAACCAGCCTGAGCAAGAGAGACCCTGTCTTTACAAAAACAGAAAAATTAGCTGGGCATTGTGGTGGCTGCCTATAGTTCCAGCTACTGGGGAGGCTGAGGCAGGAAGATTGCTAGAGCCCAGGAGTTTGAGGTTGCAATCAGCCTGGCTAAGGCTACTGCACTCTCTCCTGGATGAAAGAGTAAGACTCTGTCCCACAAAATAAGTATATAATAGGGTGGCACCTGTGGCTCAACGGAGTAGGGTGCTGGCTCCATATGCCAGAGGTGATGGGTTCAAACCCAGCCCTGGCCAAAAACTGCAAAAACTGCAAAAAAAAAAAAATATATATATATATATGTGTGTGTGTGTGTGGTGTGTAAATAATAATAATAAATGCCCTGATGTGGCTGATCTTTAAAAACATTATGCCATATGGAAAAATTCAGAAACAAAAGCTCATATGTTGTGTAATTCTATTTACATGAAATGTGTAGAAAATGCAAATGTAGGGAGAAAAAAAGGAGACTAATAGATGCCTAGGGCAAGAGTGAGGAGAAGGAAAGTGCAGATTGATAGTAAACTGTTGGCCAGGCACGGTGAGGCAGGTGGATCACCTGAGATCAGGAGTTTGAGACCAGTCGGAGCAAGAGTAACACCCCATCTCTACTAACAATATAAAAACTAGCTGGGCGTTTTGTCAGGCACAGATAGTCTCAACTACTTGGGAGGCTGAGGCAAGAGGATCATTTCAGCCCAAGAGTTGCTTTGAGCTATGAAGCCATGACACTCTC
>NW_003852396.1:27055502-27057422 GCF_000181295.1 Otolemur garnettii | reverse complement strand
ATTTTTTGGCTGCAGCCGTCACTGTTGTTTGGCGGGTCCGGGCTGGGGATTCGAACCTGCCACCTTAGGTGCACGTGGCTGGCGCCCTAGCCGGCTAAGCTATAGGCGCCGAGCCGAAATACTGATATTAATGAAGATCATATAATAGAACATTATAGGGAGGTGTCATCTAGGACAAATTTGTTAAAGAATAAAAGAGTATTTGTGATTGGTGAGTACACACATAACTAACCAACTAAATAAACCTGAGATCTTCTTATAGCTCATAGATGAAACTTATTAAAGATTTATTCCAAATTTGGCAAACTTAAAACTTTAAATGACAGTACCAATAACAGATTTTTAAGCTGGAATAAATATTTATAAACTGTTAATGAAAATTAAAGTAGATCTGCCCTAACACATAAAATCAATCCACCACAAGTTGAAGGTGATCAGATCGTAATTTAACCACTTGCTATAACAAAAGTCAACAGTCTCCACAGGAAGATGACAAAATTCAGAGTCACCACAGCATATTATCTATAATGTTCAGTAAAAAAGTAAAAATTGGGCTCGGTGCCCATAGCACAGTGGTTACAACACCAGCCACATACACCGAGGGTGGCTGGTTCAAACCCAGCCTAGGCCAGCTAAACAATGGCAACTGTAAAAGAAAATAGCCAGGCATTGTGGCAGCTACTTGGGCGGCTCAGGCAAGTGAATTGCTTCATCCCAAGAGTTTGGGGTTGCTGTGAGCTGTGACACCACTGCACTCTACCAAGGGCGACATAGTGAGACTCTGTCTCCAAAAAAAAAAAAAAAAAGAAAGTAAAATCATAAATTCAACTTTCTACCTTAAGGATCAAGAAAATATATTCAGGCACAGTGGCTTACACCTGTAATCTCAGCACTTTGGGACGATGAGGTGGGAGGATTGTTTGAGGCCAGGAGTTCATGACCAGCCTGGGCAATATAATGAGACTGCTATTTCTACAAATATATAAAAATTGGCCAACAGCGGCACCTGTGGCTCAAAGAAGTAGGGCGTCAGCCCCATATAATGGAGGTGGCGGGTTTAAACCTGGCCCCAGCCAAAAACTACAAAAGAAAAGAAAAAAAAATTAACCAAGTGTGGTGACATGCATCTGTAGTCCTAGCTAGCACTCTGGGAGGCCAGGCTGGTGGATTGCCCTGAGCTCACAGGTTTGAGACCAGCCTGAATAAGAGCAAGACCTCATCTCTAAAAATAGTCGGGTGTTGTGGCAGGCACCTGTAGTCCCAGCTCCTTGGGAGGCTTAGACAAGAGAACCACTTGAGCCGAAGAGTTTGAAGTTGGTATAAGCTGTGATGCCACAGAACCCTTTCAGGGGCAACAGAATGAGACTCTGTCTCAAAAAAGAGAGAGAGAGAGAAAACCATCAAAACCAAATGTTGGCACTGTGGAAACAAAATAACAATTTTTTTTTTTGAGACAGTCTCACTTTGTCTCCCTCAGTAGAGTGCCATGGTGTCATAGTTCATAGCAACCTCTTGGGCTCAAGTGATTCTCTTGTCTCAGCTGGGACTACAGGTGCCTGCCACAGCGCCTGGCTATTTTTTAGAGGTAGGGTCTTACTCTGGCTCAGGCTGAGGCTGAGGCTAGTCTCGAACCTGTGAGCTCTCGAACCTCAGACAATCCACCCACCTTGGCCTAGAGTGCTAGGATTACAGGCATGAGCACCTGGCCTCAAAATAGCAAAATTATTAAATCACTATTAACGCTGATTTCTTTAAAGGAATCACAAATTACTAATATCAAGAATGAAAGGCGGCTCAGTGCCTGTGGCTCAAGCAGCTAAGGTGCCAGCCACGTACACCTAAGGTGGCGGGTTCAAATCCCCAGCCCGGGCCCGCCAAACAACAATGATGGCTGCAACCAAAAAATGGCCAGGCGTTGTG
>NW_003852396.1:27046454-27054592 GCF_000181295.1 Otolemur garnettii | reverse complement strand
TAGCCAGGCATTGTGGCAGGGGCCTGTAGTCCCAGCTACTTGGGAGGCTGAGGCAAGAGAATAGCTTAAGTCCAAGAGTTTGAGGTTGCTGTGAGCTGTGACAACACAGCACTCTACCGAGGGCAACACAGTAAGACTCTGTCACAAAAAAATGAATAAATAAAATAAGATAATGAGAATACATTATGACCAAGAGGATTTTATTTCAGGATATTGGGTTGACTTAACATTCTAAAATCAATGTAATTGATTACATTTATATATTAGAGGGAAAAAGCCGTATGATTAATCTCAACAAAATCAGAAAAAAAGCATTTTGCAAAATTCAACACCCATTAGTGATCAGAATTTTCGCTCAGCAAATAAGCAATACAGAGGAACTTACTCAATTTGATAAAGTAAACTGCGAAAAACCTACAGCCTAACGGGATACTTAAAAATTGAAATATTGAATGTTTTCTGTTGTAGTCTAAATGTTTGTGTCCCTCCAAAACTTATGTTGAAACTTAATTCTCACTGTGGTAGTATTTAGAGGTGGGGCTTATAGCAGGCGGTTAGTGCCATAACAGAGGCATGAGGGAGCTCGTCACCCCTTCTGTGCTGTGAGGGTGCAGCAAGAGAATGGAGTCCCTAAGGAACAGGTCCTCACCAGACATAAAAGGCTGATGCCTTAATCTTGGACTTCCCAATCTCCAGAAGTGTGAACAATAAATTTCTGTTGTTCAGAAATTACCCTGGCTAAAGTATTTTGTTTTAACAGCAGGAATGGAGTAAAACACTTTCCTTGTAAGATCAAGCATAAGACAAGAATCTCAGTTCTGGCTCAGCGCCCGTAGCACAGTGGTTATGGCATCAGCCACATACACTAAGGCTGGTGAGTTGGAACCCAGCCCAGGCCAGCTAAACAACAACAACTGCAACAAAAAATAGCCAGGCATCGTGGTGTGCACCTGTAGTCCCAGTTACTTGGGAGGCTGAGGCAAGAGAATCACTTAAGCCCAAGAATTTGAGATTGCTGTGAGCTGTGATATTACATCACTCTATTATAGGCAACATAATGAGACTCTGTCGCAAAAAAAAAAAAAAAAAGGAAGAATCTCAGTTCTCACTAATTCAGTTTAACACAATACCAGGGATCCTAGCCATTACAATAAAGAATAAAAAGAAATAAAAGATGAAGAAAAAAGAAGTAGAGCAGTCTATATTTGTAGATGACGTGATTGTTTACACAGAAAATACGAGGGAAAGTTGGGCACAGTGGTGCATGCCTATAATTCTAGCATGTGGGGAGGCCGAGGCCGAGGATCATCAGCCAGAATTTGAGACCAGCCTAAGTGTGACATAGTGAGATCCTGTCTATACAAAAAAATTGGAAAATTATCTGGGCACGATGGTGTGTATCTGTAGTCCCAGCCACTCGTGAAGCAGAAGGATCACTTAAGCCCAGGAGTTTGAGGTTGCAGTGAGCTATGATCTACAGCTGTACTCTAGTCAGGATGACAGAGTGAAACCCTGTCTCAAACAAAACCAAACCTTATCTCATAAAAGAAAAAAGAAAGATTAAGGAAAATACAAAAAAACTACTAGAATTAAATTAAGTCAATATATAAAAATCAATTGTGTTTCTATATATTAAAAAGAGAAATGAAAATGAGATTTAAAAATCTATAATGGCATAAAAACCCATAAAATACTTGAGAATAAATTTAATTAAACTTTTACTTATACCTTTATGCCGAAAATCAGAAAACACTGTGGTCAAAATCAAAGATCTAAATAAATGAAACAGAAAACACCAAGTTCATAGTGTGAGAGACTCAATATTTAATCCGTTATTTTGCCCAAAATCGATCTATAAATCCAATACAACAAGCTTTTTGTAGACATTTATATGAAAATAGCCAAATCAATCTTGTCCCTCAAAGGGACACAGGAGCCAACCTGAAAGAGGTCTCAGCAGCCAGAGTTGGAACAATATGAGAAACAAAATAAATAATGTCATATTGGATTATAGCCCAAAGTATAAAATAAATAAACGTGAGTCCCTACTGACCTAAATAAATGGTTGAATAAATAAATACATGGGGGAGAAGGGACAAAGCTTCCTTAAAGGATAATACCAAATAATGTATATAGATGTTCTTCTCTCCAGATGGAGCATAATTGGCCCTCCTGCTTTAAATATGTGCTGGACTTAGTGACTCACTCCCACAGAACAAAGCACAGAAAAGGAAAAAAAAAGTAACTTTAAAGTGGAAAAATCTGACAAACACTGTTTTAATCAAGTGATCAAGTTTACTAGACTGGGCACAATGGCTCATGCCTGTAATTCTAGTACTTTGGGAGGCCAGGATTTTAAGACCAGGCTAGGGAACAAAACATCTCTCTACAAACAAACAAAAAAATCAGGTCATACATAGTGACTCACACCTGTAATCTTAGTACTTTGGGAGGCTGAGGTGGGAGGATCACTTGGGACCAGGAGTTTGAGACCAATCTGAGCAAGTGTGAGACCCTGTCTGTACTAAAAATAGACAAAGTAATCACAGCTACTTGGAAGACTGAGGCAGGAGCATCACTTGAGCCCAGGAGTTTGAGGTTGCTGTGAGCTTATGATCATGCCACTGCCCTCATGTCTGGGCAACAAAGCAAGACCCTGTCTCTGAAATAAGAAGAAAAAAAACAATTTAAAAGTTAGCCGGGCCTGGCAGCACACACCTATCTCCCAACTAACTTGAAGGCTGAGGGAGGACCATCTCTTGAACCCAGGAGCTTGAGGTTGCAGAGTGCTGTGATCATGCACTTCAGCCTGGGTGACAGAGTGAGACTCTGTCTCTAAAATAAACAAAACAAAATAAAAACAAGCAAAGACTAAGAAGCTGTCACAGAGGGGACCAAGAAGTCATGAGGACTAAATGCAGTCTGGTATACTGGACTGGGTCCCGGCACAGGAAAAGGACAATAGTGGAAATACTATTGAAATCCAATAAAATCTGGAATTTAGTTAATAGTAATGTACAAATACTAATTTCTTAGTTTTGATGCACCATGGTCATGTAAGATGCAAACATTAAAGGAGACATATCTTTGCAATTTTTCTATACATCTAAACTATCCAAAAAATCCATCTAAAAAATCCAGAAGCAAAAGTCATATAATTCTCAAAGAAAAAGAGACAAAAACATATTTTTTAAATAAAGAGAAAAACATTGAGTCATAAAGGATTAATTCAAGAGGGCTGATAGCTGTCTAATGAGAAAGTTCAGAGAGAAAAAAGAAAATAGAGGCAAGAAAATAATCAGAGAAATAATAGAAAAACATTTCCCAGAGCAACCCCGAAGAATGTCTTTTTTTTTTTTGAGACAGAGTCCCACTATGTCGCCCTTAGTAGAATGCTGTGGTGTCACAGCTCACAGCAACCTCAAACTCTTGGGCTTAAGGGATTCTCTTGCCTCAGCCCCGCAAGTAGCTGGGACTACAGGAGCCCACTTCAACACCTAGTTATTTTTTGTTGTAGCTGTTGTTGTTTAGCAGGCCTGGGTCAGGTTCGAACCCACCACCTTCGGCGTAGACTGGCTGGCACTGTAACCGCTGTGCTATGGCTGCCCAGCCTCTAAAGAATGTCCTTTAGATTCAGAGTTGCCCATTGAATGCTGAACAGAATTAAAGAAAACAGAAAGCATATGTAGAGATTCAGCAGGTTTCAGAAAGCATAACAACTGCTGGAAATTAAAAACAAACAAACTGGGCCAAATATTATGCCTTGTGCCTGTAATCCCAGAGACTCAGGAAGCTGAGGCCAGAGAAAAACATGAGGCCAAGAGTTCCAGACGAGCTGGGCAACATAGTAAGATTTTCTTTAAAAAAAAAAAAAAAAGAGAGAGAGAGAGAGAGAGGCCATGTGAGGTGGCTTACGCCTCTAATCCTAGTGCTCTAGGAAGCTGAGGTGGGTGGATTGCTTGAGCTCACAGGTTCCAGACCAGCATGAGCAAGAGCGAGACCCCATCTCTACCAAAAATAGAAAAACTGAGGCAAGAGGATCACTTGAGCCCAAGAGTTGGAGGTTGCTGTGAACCATGATGCCAAGGCACTCTACCCAGGGTGACAGCTTGAGACTCTGTCTCAGAAAAAAAGGGAAGGGAGGAAGCTGGGTATAGTGGCATCATCCCAGCTACCAGCTACTCTGGAGT
Source organism: Otolemur garnettii (assembly GCF_000181295.1). Taxonomy (NCBI): domain Eukaryota; kingdom Metazoa; phylum Chordata; class Mammalia; order Primates; family Galagidae; genus Otolemur; species Otolemur garnettii. The sequence continues at coordinate 27,050,402 of NW_003852396.1, read as the reverse complement.
CTGAAGCAAGCATTGCCTGAGCCTAGGACTTCAGGGTTACAGTGAGCTATGATCCTACCACTGCCGTCCAGCCTGGACAACAGAGTAAGACCCATCCCTAAAATATATATATATTTAAAAGTATCTAGAAGACAATAAGTCAAATTATCATTGGTCTTCCCTGAAGCTAGAAGCTATGAAACAATAGCCTGCAAACTATGAAATAAGCATAGGGGCAAAATAGACTTGTGAGGACTAATAAAATGTAACTCTCATGAGCTCTTGCTGAAAAAAATTACTTGGGTCTGTAGTCTAGGAAAACAAAAGAGGAAGACATAATGTAGTGCTTAGGTTCTCAAAATAAAATTCCAGAGGCCACATCTGGGAACTTGTTAGAAAAGCAAATGCTTGAGCCCCATCCCTGACCAGCTAAATCAGAAACTCTATAGAGGCAGGATCCAGCACTCTGGGTTTTTTGTTTGTTTGTTTGTTTGTTTTGTTTTGTTTGAGACAGAGTCTCAAGCTGTCACCCTGAGTAGAGTGCTGTAGCATCACAGCTCACAGCAACCTCCAATTCCTGGGCTCAAGTGATTCTCCTGCCTCCGCCTCCCAAGTAGCTGGGACTACAGGTGCCTGCCACAACGCTCGGCTATTTTTTTTTTTTTTTTTGCTGTTGTCATTGTTTGGCAGGCCCAGGCTGGATTCGAACCCGCCAGCCCAGGTATATGTGGCTGGTGCCTTAGCTGCTTAAGCTAAAGGCACCGAGCCCAGCACTCTGTTTTAACAAGCCTCCTAGGGGAGGGTGGAGCACACTCAAATTTTTTGTTTGTTTGTTTGTTTGTTTTTGAGACAGATTCTCACTTCATGGCTCTTAGTAGAGTGCTATGGTGTCATAGCTCACAGCAACCTCAAATTCTTGGGCTAAAGCTATCCCTTTGCCTCAGCCTCCGGAGTAGCTGGGAATATAGGAACCCACCACAAAGCTGCCTATTTTTAGAGACAGGGTTCTTGCTCTTGCTCAGGCTGATCTGGAACTTCTGAGCTCAGACAGTCCATCTGCCTTGGCCTCCCAGAGAGCTGGGATTACAGGTGTGAGCCATCCACCCAGCCCACACTCAGGTTTAAGAATTTAGAGCATCCTGGAGCTGTGGATGGTGCTAGTGACCACCCACATCCCCTTCACCAGTCTGGGACATTGCCCAGCAGCTGTGAGTTGCTGCACAAGAGGTCCTCCCCATCCACTTCAACCTCCACTCTCATCCCAGTTCCCACCCCTGCCACAAAGTGGGACCCGTCTGAAGCTAGTCTCCAGCCAGGAATACCTCCTAACTTTGCATTCTTTTCCTGCCCTAACCTGCTTCCCTCACGTCTCTTCTCCTGAGATCATCCCCTCAGTTGGCCACTTTCACCAGAATCCCTGTCTCAGGCTCTGCTTCCTTGGAGCTTCACCTAAGCCACATAATAGCCAAGAAACAATAAAACTAACCTAGACATACATCAAACAGAAACCCAGCAAAGATAATTATTTGCCTGATTTAAATTAGAACGGGAAAACAGAAGTCTCCTGTAACAATATCTTTAAAAGGTTTTTAAGAAAAAAAGTGAATTTCAGTCAATAGATAGATAATTAAAAAGCTAGAAGCTCTTAGTCATATGGTAAAGAAGGCACACACATTTCTTCTCTCAAAAAGGAATAGGAAAGATGCCAAGAAACTCCAGGAAAAACACAAAATTATACCAAAAAATTGTGATTCAAATAGGAAAATGTGGCCTGATTTAGGCAATCGATGATATATAAGGAAAGAGAAATACTTCATCTGAACATTTGAAACATTCCATTTTTTTCTTTTCTGGTCTTATTTTATTTTACTGTATTATGGAAAAATTCACACATATGCAGTAGAAAAGTAGAAAAATAGCAAAATGAACCTCACGTCCCCATCATTCAGCTTCAGCAGTTGTCAAGATCTGTCCAATCTCATTTGAGACCAGTCTGAGCAAGAACAAGACCCCATCTCTACTGAAAATTTAAAAAAATTAGCAGGGCATGGTAGCTGGCACTAGTATTCCCAGCTACAGGGGAGGCTGAGGCAGGTATGAGCCCAGGAGTTGGAGGTTGCCATGAAATATGATGATGCTACTACATTTTAGGCAGGGCTACAGAGCGAGACTCTATCTCAAAAAAAAAGAAAAAAGATCTGGCCAATCAGTAACATCTAATCAGTTTTCAAATTTCCCTAAATGTGTCATGTTTATTCCTTTTTACGGTTGGTTTGTTTAAATATGGATCCAACAAAGCATATTGTACAGTGGAACACTCTCTTTGGACAGCCTCAGTTTAAGGATTTGGAATTACATTTCCTTCTTTACTGATACAGGAACCATCCCAAATCTGCAATTCTTATTTTGTTTCTGACTGAAGGCTAAATCCCTCCTCTTAATTGCTACTGTCTTTTGAAATAACTATTGGAAGCCCAGTATGATGGGGCACACCTATGATCTGGCATGTTGGGACGCTGAAGCAGGAGGATTGCTTGAGGCAAGGAGTTCCAGACCAGCCTGGGCATAGTGAGACCCTGTGTCAATAAAATACTTTTTTAAAAAAATTAGCTGGATATGTTAGCTCATGCTTATAGTCCTAGCTAAATTTGGGAAGCTGAGGTGGGAGGATTACTTGAGCCCAGGAATTTAGGCTACAGTGAGCTATGATCATGCCACTATATGCCAGCCTAGGTGACAGAACAAGCCCCTGATTTTATTTTTTAAAAAGGAAATAACCATTGGATAACATTCAAGTTCAGATTGTTTCAATCTCTCTCAAATCTTTAATTTCTTTAAAGTCAAAAGATTATCTCCACTTTCTTTAGGTCTTAAAGGATCTTTTATTGGTGGTCAATATAGTCAACATAGAAATTTGAGATCACCTATTCTAGCATAAACATGGAGGCAGGTGTCCAGTGTCTAGAAATCGTCTGTATTTGTCTGTTTCTGTTTACCAAAGTTTATTAAGAGCTTCCCTGGTTACACTGCTGTGGATACTTGAGTGCCAGATGGGATTAAAGATATCCAAACAATGCTCTAATTTATATCTGAACCTCTCAGACGATCCAGGAAGTTTAGGTTCGAAGCCAAAGGTGGCTGGGGCTGTAGCCACAAAAGGTCCTCAGAAATACTCTACAGTTGTAGGTCCCAGGTTCTGCTATAAAGAGCACATGACATGAGGATGAAGGAGGTGGCCCTTCCTTGGGCACACAGACTGCCGTCATGGAAGCTCTGCCTCCTGCCTAATCTGGGTCATGGGTTCTGGACTTTACTCCTTCCCTCTCTTTATTGGAGTGTTTGGTTATGAGGACGGGGGGGCAGGAAGGACAGTTGGGACTAGAACACAAGATGAAGGGAACTTGAAGCTGCCCAAGACCTCACTAAGTTGTCAGGCCAGGATTTGAACCTAGATTGGTCTGGCTCCAGATTTTAACTCTTCTCCTCCCTCCTCATTTTTAAGGACCCAAGAAAGCCGAGGAGAAGCCTTAATGCTGACTTAGGCACTCATTGAGGGACTCAGAGAGGAATTAGAATGTCCTGTTTCCTGCAGTTAAACAGTTGACTCAGGCAAATATCAACAGACACACCCAGAAGTATGAAACCAAAAGCCAACCAACCAACTAACTAACAAAAACAGTCCTTTTGACAGGTGAGAGAAAAATCAAGGACTCATTCAGATCGACATCTTCACTCTATCCTAGGCCCCTAGAGAACTCGAACCTTAACCAGCTAGTGGCACACATAACTTGGATATGCCAGACACCATGCTGAAAACCAGGGACTCCAAGATGAAAAGACATTGCCCTCAAGGAAACTGCTTCTGAATGCTCCCGGCCTGTGAGTGATGAACTCCCTGGACAGCAAGGATGATTTTCTCTTTTTTTTTTTTTGAGACGGAGCCTCAAGCTATCCCCCTGGGTAGAGTGC
>NW_003852396.1:27042279-27045404 GCF_000181295.1 Otolemur garnettii | reverse complement strand
TCCAACTCCTGGGCTCAAGCGAGTCTCCTGCCTCAGCCTCCCAAGTAGCTGGGACCACAGGTGCCCACCACAGCGCCTGGCTATTTTTTGGTTGCAGCCGTCATTGTTGTTTGGCGAGTCCGGGCTGGATTCGAACCCACCACCTTAGGTGTATGTGGCTGGCGCCTTAGCCATTTGAGCCACAGGCACCGAGCCTCAATATGTATTTATTAAGCACCTACTATGTGCCAGGCCTTGAAGCACTAAGATACAGCAATAAACAAAAGTTTAAAAATTCTCGCTCTCTCATGTGCTTATATTCCAGTCAAGAAGCAGGAAAAAATTAAAAAGTAAGATAAAATTATAAATGCACTTACTCCTTGACCCAGAAATACCACTTCTGGAACTTTAGCCTGGAGCTTTAACTGCACCGTAAGAAATGATGCCATTACGAGGTTACTGTTTAAAATAGCAAAGACTGAATACAACCGTAAATTTTGAACCATGTGGACATCTTATCCATTAAAATCATGGGGGGCACCCATAGCTTAGTGGGTAAAGCATCAGCCACATACACTGAGACTGGCGGGTTCGAACCCAGCCCGAGCCTGCTAAAACAACAATGACAACTGCAACATAAAATAGCCAGGCATTGTAGCAAGCGCCTGTAATCCCTGCTACTTGGGAAGCTGAGGCAAGAGAATTGCTTAAGCTGAAGAGTTTGAGGTTGCTGTGAGCTGTGATGTCACAGCACTCTACCAAGGGCTATATAGTGAGACCCTATCGCAAAAGAAAAAAAAAAGACTTTTAGGCTCGGTGTTCATAGCACAATGGTTACGGTGCCGGCCACATACATCGACATTGGTGGGTTCAAACTCAGCCTGGGCCAGCTAAAACAACAATGACAACCGCAACAAAATATAGCCAGGCATTGTGGTGGGCACCTGTAGTCTCAGCTACTCGGGAGGCTGAGGCAAGAGAATCGCTTAAGACTAAGTGTTTGAGGTTGCTATGAGCTGTGACACTACTGCACTCTACCAAGGGCGACGTAGTGGGACTCTGTCTCAAAAAAAAACTTAGAAAATTTTAGTATAAGTTTTATTGGATGGTGACAAATGTGTATGGAGAAAAAATAAGTGAGGAAGGGTATTAGGCAATGATGGGAGGGGATGTTGCTATTTTATTTATTTATTTATTTTTATTTTTCAGTCCCCTGCTACCACAAATTATGCAGTCGAGTTTCCCACATTTGGGGAAATCTCAGGGATCAGCACATCCAGAGGGCAATGGATAAGCCTCACCCTGGGAAAACCACCTTCGTGATCATTTTATCTCCCCTGCCAGGTAAGTATAGGATGTTGCTATTTTAAACTGATTGCTAGGGAAAGCCTAATGGAAATAACATTAAAGAAAAATCCTGAAGGAGAGGAGAATGTGTTGGGACATCATCCAGGCACGGCAACAGCAAGTGCAAAGGTCCTGAGGCAGGCACCCATCTGACATGTCCAAGGAATAGCAGCAGGAGCAGGCTGACTGGAGGAGAGGGTGTCCCTAGCATTCCCACCTAGCTGCTTGAGTCTGAGGGGCTACAGGAGGCTCATGGCCTCAGGAGACCATCACCACCTCACGTGGCCACTCAGCAGAGCTGCAACTCCACTCCCTGAGACCTCTCTTCCCCATTGGCTCTCCCACTGAACTCCCACTCCCCTCTCTAGTCATCAGTCTTCCCAGTTACCTGAAACCCAGAGTCCTTCAGTTCTGTCTTTGTCCTCCTCTTTCTCTTGCCAGCTTCTGCTATCTCACCCTCCTCCAGGGCTTCTGCTCACTTGTCTCTCCTGAGCCCAGACCCACAGTAGCCCCTCAACATCTGCCCTGCAGGTGTCAGGCCCTTTAGACCCCATTTATGTCCAGAGCTGACCAAACTGCCCATTGGTCATCCCTCTTCCCCCCAGAGAAGTTGGGCTCATCCTCTGGCTGCCCACCTCATGTGTCTCCCCTCCCAGACAGCGCTGACCTCACCTCCTGCCCACACTTCTGTACCGCCCTGAGCACAGTGGCTCACCTGCTGGCACACAATGAGTGCTTGGCAAACAAACTTGGCAGAGGACGGACTGTCTTGGCCACTGCCCCCAGCTTCTTCCCTCAAAGCTCTCCCAAGCTCAGAGGTGTGCTTCCTGCTCAGGGAATTCAGACCCCAGGAGCCCATGAGCCTCTCGCCAGCCTGCTGGAGGCTAACTTTGCTCCTTTGGTTTTGGAGTAGGAGGAGGGAGAAGCAGAGCCAGGAGGTGGAGGCTCAGCCCTGCCCAGCGTCTAAGCAGGATTGAACCTCCTGGGGCCTCCTGCAGTGTTGTCCCCAGGATGCAGGTGTAAGCCCCACAGAGTCACCGCCCCTTCTCCTTTGTGCCTGGTACCCATGACACTGGTTCTCAACAGAGGGTGCTTCCTCCACCCTCACGGTAGGGAGGAGGAAAGGGGAAGTTAAGTTTGAATATCAGATCAACAAGTAATTTTTCAGTGCAAGTATGTTCTCTACATTTGCTGTTAGCAATAGCATTTGCTATTTGTCTGAAATCCAAATTCAAATTCAACTAGGTGGCCTGTATTTTTACTAGCTGAATCTGTTAGCTGTACCCTGAAGTGACATGTGGCAATGTCTAGAGACATTTTGGGTTGTCACTACTGGGGAGGGATTTGCTACCGGGTAGAGACCAAGAGTGATGCTAAACACTCTGCAGGGCACAGGACAGCTCCCTGCCAGACTACGAGTTACACAGACCAGGTTGTCACATTACCCAGAAGCGATTTAAGAAGCTCTGCCCTGTGGGAACCCACCACACCATCTTTACCACATACCCCTGGCCTTCCTGCTTTGTGGCTCAAGGAGTAGGGTGCCAGCCCCATATGCCAGAGGTGGCGGGTTCAAATCCAGCCCTGGCCAAAAACTCCAAAAAAAAAAAAAAAAAAAAAGGGAGAGAAGTGAGAGATTCACAGACATGTCAAAGAAGTTAACCAGTGCCAAGATGGGAAGTTAATGAGAAAAACAGAATATGATATTATGTGTACTTTCTCAACACTGCATGGGGATAAACTATGCATAAAAAATATAATAGAGAGGCTCAGCACCTGTGGCTCAAGTGGCTAAAGCA
>NW_003852396.1:27031286-27042259 GCF_000181295.1 Otolemur garnettii | reverse complement strand
ATAAAGTTATTTGGGGAAAAAATTAGATTTATATCCTCGATCACAAAAACAGAAGCTGAAGGCTCAGCGCCTGTGGCTAAAGTGGCTAAGACGTCAGCCACATACACCCAAGGTGGCGGGTTCGAATCCCCAGCCTCAGCTCGCCAAACAACAATGACGGCTGCAAAAAATAGCCTGGTGTTGTGGCGGGCACCTGTGGTCCCAGCTACTTGAGAGGCTGAGGCAGGAGACTCGCTTGAGCCCAGGACTTGGAGATTGCTGTGAGCTGTGATGCCATGGCACTCTACCCAGGGGGACAGCTTGAGGCTCTGTCTCAAAAAATAAAAAATAAAAAATAAAAAAATATATATATATATAAAATAGAGAAAAAATTACCAAAATGTGAAGGTGGTTGCCTTAGGTGACAGAAACATATTTTTCTCATGTCCTTTTTTCTTTTCCCCTACATTTTTTTAGACCCATATTTGTAAAATGTTTCTAAATTTTTTAACTTTGAATTATATAGTAATGCATGAGTATATTCTACTGGTATTTAAAAAAAAATCTTGGAAACGATAAACCAAGGCCAGTCTCCCTCAACTAATACCTGCAGCCTGGGCCCCAACACCCATGCAGAGGTGGCTGTGGGACTGTTGTTGAGTATAGTGGGGACAGAGTTTTACCTTTGAACTGATACTGGAAGATGGGATTTTGTGGTCACGGGGCAAGTGCATTCTACTAGATACTCCCAAATTATTGTAAAATTAGCTGTACCACTGGGTATAGTGGCTTACACCTATAATCCTAGTTCTCAGGAGGCTGAAATGGGAAGCTCACTTGAGCCCAGAAATTTGAGGCTTCAGTGAGCTATGATCATGTCACTGCAACTCCAGCCTGGGAGATGGAGCAAGATCCCATATCTAAAATTAAAAAAAATTACCCATACCATTTTACTCTGCCACCAGGAATGTATAGCAGGCCCAGAGTGAGCTAATACTTGAAACTAGGCTTTATAATGCTGGCCAATCTGATAGATGAAATGTATAATCTCATTGTTTTAATTTGTATTTTCCTTATGACAGTGAGACTGAATATCTTTCGGTGTTCATTTTTATTTTTAAATTAGTTAACATTGTAATCTATACATATCATACAACATTCAAAAAGAGTAGGCAGGGAAAATTAAGTCCAGGCAGGGCATGGTGGTTCGGGTCAGACTCAGTGGCTCACATCTATAATCCTAGTACTCTGAAGGCCAAGGAAGGAGAATCGCTTGAACTTAGGAGTTTGAGACCAGCTTGAGCAAGAGCAAGACCCCATTTCTACTAAAAACAGACAAAAATTAGCTGGGCAGGCTCGGCGCCTATGGCTCAAGTGGCTAAGGCGCCAGCCACATACACCTAAGGTGGCGGGTTCGAATCTAGCCTGAGCCCGCCAAACAACAATGGTGGCTGTAACCAGAAAAAAAATAGCCAGGCATTGTGGTGGGCGCCTGTGGTCCCAGCAACTTGGGAGGCAGAGGCAGGAGACTCGCTTGAGCCCAGGAGTTGGAGGTTGCTGTGAGCTATGCCACGACAGTCTACCCGGGGAACAGCTTGAGGCTCTGTCTCAAAAAAAAAAAAAAAAATTAGCTGGGCATGGTGGTATGTGCCTATTGTCCCAGGCACTCCAGAGGTTGAGGCAGAAGGATTGCATGAACCCAGGAATTTGAGGTTGCAGTGAGCTAGGCTGATGTCATTTGCATTCTAGCTTGGGTGACAAAGCAAGACTCTGTCTCAAGAAAAAAAAAAGGACAAGTATGTTTCCTTTCCATGGATCTGAAGCCCAGGTCTATAGCCCCATCCCTATTCAGGAACTACATCTGAAAGAAGATTCTGGTATTTCCTCCCAGAGACATTTAATGTGTATATATATATATATATATGCACTTAGATATATAGTCTTTCATTTTTAAATAAACTATAGTATTTTTCACACTGTTCTGCACTTTGCTTTGTTTTTTAATCCTGGAAAATGGTTTATCCATCTCATGGATAAACCTCAGAGAGGCATCTCATTCTTATACATGATTTCATAGTATCCCATCTGATGGACATATTACAATTTGTTTAAAGAGTTCCTTAGTATTGGACATTTTGGTAATTTCCAATGTTTTGCTATAGTGAATATTCTTGTACAGATATAATTTCTTACCTATAGGAATATACTTGTAGGATAATTTCCCAGAAGCATAATCAAAGGACAAGTATATTTAAAATGTTCAAAGTTATTACCAAATTGCCTTCTATATCGATCTACTAATTATGTCATTTTATGATTATAAAGAAACTTTTGTTTTTGCAGTTTTTGGCCAGGGCTGGGTTTGAACCTGTCACCTCTGGTATATGGGGCCGGTGCCCTACTCATTGAGCTACAGGCTCTGCCCTTATCTTTTTTTTCTTTAAATAGAGTCTCACTCTGTCATCCTGGGTAGAGTGCTGTGGTGTCATATGTCACAGCAATCTCAGACGCCCAAGCTCAAGTGATCCTCTTGCTTCAGCCTCTTGGGTAGATGGAACAACACGTGCCATCCACAACACCCAGCTAATTTTACTATTATTTATTTATTCAGTAGAGACAGGGTCTTACCCTGGCCCAGGCTGGTCTCAAACTCCTGAGCTCAAGCAATCCACCTTCCTTGGCCTCCCAGAGTGCTAGGATTACATGTGTGAGCCACCGCACCTGGCCAAGAAACTACCTATTTTTTAATTCAGAGAAAAATCTGACACAGTAATTGTCATGGATAATAAGAAGCCATCACTTATGAAGCATCTAATATGTGTCAGGAACTTTATACATGTTTCTGAAAACACTCATGACATATCCGAGCCATTAAGAATTAAGTCTTTTGTTTATGGCAACTGCAAAGGAGGGCTAGAAATCAAGCCTTGGTCTATCAAAGCTTCCCAGCTTGGATGGCTCAGCGCCTGTAGCTCAAGAGGCTAAGGCGCCAGCCACATACACCAGAGCTGGCAGGTTGGAATCCAGCTCAGGCCTGCCAAACAATAATAACAACTACAACCAAAAAATGACTGGGCGTTGTGGCGGGCACCTGTAGTCCCAGCTACTTGGGAGGCTGGGGCAAAAGAATCGCTTAAGCCCAGGAGTTGGAGGTTGCTGTGAGCTGTGATGCTACAGCACTCTACCCAGGGGGACAGCTTGAGGCTCTGTCTCAAAAAAAAAAAAAAAACTTCGGGGTGGTGCCTGTGGCTCAAGGAGTAGGGCGCCAGCCCCATATGCCAAGGGTGGCGGGTTCAAACCCAGCCCCGGCAAAAAAAAAAAAACAACTTCCCAACTTGGGCCTGGGCCTGGTCCTTGTCACGATGCAGGAAGCTGACACCCTGTTATGAGGATCTGGATTCCAGCATCACTCATAGTGTCTGGATGGAGGCCTAAACCAAGAACCTGGAAATGTAGGCCCAGAGCACAGCACAGCTTTCCAGTAGGGTGGGGCGGCTGAAAGGGCTTCACAACGGTGCGAGGTGAAGCCTAAAGAGTGAAGGAACAAATTCCGCTGCTGAAAGCAGAAAAGGGTGCTCAGAGAAGAGGGATCAACAAAGACACAGAGGCTGAAAATCAAATGGGGAAAGGAGAACAGGTGTGCACAGAGCGGAGATGGGAAAGGCGGGCTTCAGGCAGGTGGGGAGGGACTCTCCCATGCCGCACAGGGGAGCTCGGGCTTCTTTGAGGGAGCTCACTTACATGGGAGGCAAAGCACTATAGCTAGGTGGCACAGGGCAAAGTCAGACTCTGGAGCCAGCCTTACCTCTGCCCCTTCCTAGCTGTGGAACTGTCTCCTCAGGCATGAAATAGAGAATCTCATTCATAAAGTTGTTGTGGAAATTAAATTGTGTTTAAAAAAAACGAAAACACCTGACACTCTGCAAGCTCTTAATATTAAGCAGTAGCTGTTTATTAGCAAATGACTAAATTGTTTTTAAAAGAGTTTTTAAACAATTGATAAGGGCTGGGTGCGGTGGCTTGTGCCTGTAATCCTGGCACTCTGGGAGACTGAGGAGGGTGGATTGCCTGAACTCAGGAGTTCAAGACCAGCCTGAGCAAGAGAGAGAGACCCCTGTCTCTAAAAATAGCCAGGGATTGTGGCGAGCACCTGTGATCCCAGCTACTTGGGAGGCTGAGGCAAGAGGATTACTTGAGCCCAAGAGTTTGAAGTTGCTATGAGCTATGATACCACAGCACTCTACCAAGTATAACAAAGTAAGACTCTGTCTCAAAAACAAACAAAAAAACAATTAATGTTTCTCTCTGTATTGTTAATTTTTTTTTTTTTTTTTGTAGAGACAGAGTCTCAATTTATCGCCCTGGTAGAGCACCATGGAGTCATACGGCTCACAGCAACCTCCAACTCCTGGGCTTAGGTGATTCTCTTGCCTCAGCCTCCCAAGTAGCTGGGACTACAGGCACCTGCCGCAACACCTGGCTATTTTTTTGTTGCAGTTTGGCAGGGGCCGGGTTTGAATACACCACCCTCAGTATATTGGGCTGGTGCCCTACCCACTGAGCCACAGGTGCCACCCTGTTAAAATTTTTTTAGGCAGGGTGTGAGCTTTATTTGGATGGAGGTGACAGGATATGATGTCATAATAGCCCCAGTCCAGGCACCACAGACACGAAAGAGTTTGATCAGAGCAATAGCATGCCTATGTCCTGGCAGCTCAGCCACTGACACAGCTCTTGAGAGTTTATTTATTTATTTATTTTTCAGAGAGAGGGTCTCACTCTATCTCCCAAGCTCAAGTACAGTTGTGGGAACATACCTCACTACAGCCTCAAACTCCCTGGTTCATGATCCTCCCACCTCAGCCTCCCAAGTACCTGAGACAACAGGTTATGTCCCACCATGCCTGGCTAGTTTTTTTAAATTTTTGTAGAGATAGGATTTCAGTATGTTGACTAGGCTGGTTGAAAGTCCTGACCCTCCCATCCTGGCCTCCCAGAGTGCTGGGATTGTGGGCATAAGCCTCCATGCCCAGCTCTCAGTAGTTTATATGAGGGCTGTCCAGAAAGTATCCAGCCATTATTAATTCTGTTTCTCATATTACATGGCTAGAAACTTTCTGGATAGCTTTCATATACGTTACCAAACAATAATTGTCCTTTAGTGTTGAAATGCAGTTACGCCAGTATAGATTTTTGAAAGTTAATGATTTGGCTCTTACTATGTACCAAGCATTATTGTAAGTATCTCATTTAATCCTCACATTCTCCTTGCACAACTACTCTTATTATCCACATTTTACAGATGAGGAAGCTGAGACACATAGAGAGCTTTGAGTGTTTTCCCAAGGTCACACAACTGGGATCCCGACCAGGCTTCCAGAGTCCAGAGCCTGCTCTTCTTTTCGGATCTGCCTTTCTGGTGGGAAACTGGATCAAGATTGCAGTTGCTGGCCAGGTGTGGTGGCTCATGCCTGTAATCCTAGCACTCTGGGAGGTCAAGGAAAGTAGATTGCCTGAGCTCAGGAGTTCAATACCAACCTGAGCAAGAGTGAGACCCTGTCTCCAAAAAATAGCCGTGCATTGTGGCAGGGACCTGTTGTCCTAGCTACCAGGGAGGCTGAGGGGGAAGAGAATCACTTTGAGCCTAAGAGTTGGAGGTTGCTGTGAGCTATGATGCTATGCCACTCTTCCAAGGGCAACAAAGTAAGACTCTGTCTCAAAAAATAAATAAATAAATAAAGCAGTTGGTGGTGGTGATGGTGTTTGCAATCACTGTGGTCTTCTGAAGTTTAGCCATCTAAACTCTCAAATCTCCTGAATCCTGAACAGGCTGGTCTCAGACCAGAGGGAAGCAGAGGTACAGAGAGCCACAAAAGTAAGTATTCTGATCTGGACCAGGATAGGTAAGCTGAGGAGTGAAGAGAGAGACAGAAAGGCCTGGAAGAACAGTGTGTGGGAGATGTCGGTGGCCTGGTAGAGGTCAAGACTGTGAACAGGGCTGGGAGAAGCCCTTGACCTACCATCTCCCTGGAATCCTACCAGAATCCTCCTAAGTCATTTATCCCATAGCAGGTGCTAACTGGACCCAAATTAATCACTGAGCCCTTGAACTGTAACTAGACCAACTTAAAAAGGGCAGTGAGTAGAAAATACATATCATATTTCAAAGACTTAGCACAGAAAAAGGAATATAAGATATCTGAATGATATCTACATTAATGACAGGTTGAAACCTAACATGTTGGGTATATGGGGTTAGATAAAAACTACTAAAATTTGCATCACTTTTTTTTTTTTTTTTTTAATGTGGCTACTAGACAACTTGAAATCAGGCCATTATGCGGCTCACTTTTTTTTTTTTTTTTTTTGGCAGTTTTTGGCCGGTTTGAACCCCCCACGGCCGGCATATGGGGCTGGCGCCCTACTTCTTTGAGCCACAGGTGCTGCCCTGCAGCTCACTTTTTATTACACCTGAACGGCTCCAGGCGACCTCCCCCCTTCCCCATCAAGAAGAGCAGCGTGCTGGGTGGTGAAGGTTTGGCTGGCAGCAGGGGTCTCTGCACCGGCCTTTTTAAGTGGGTTCGGTCCTGCTGCGGGACCCCCGCTGGGTGCCTGCGACAGCCCTGGCTCCGCTGCGCTCTGCCACCCTCTAGCGGCTCCTCTTCCAAGCTGCCTCTGGCTTAGAGACGTCCCGTTTTCGCAGATGGGACTGCGCTGGATTTGGTATCCTGAAACACTTCGTGGTCTCCAACCTTTTATTCCATTACCTATTGTCATGTGTTGATTTTAGTTCGTTAAAAGCACTTGACATAAAGAATTTAACACATGTTCTTGTTCTAGATTTCAGTACAATTAAGATGTCTCATGTATCTTTTAACTTCTCCAACTGTGGCTTCTGGTTGGTGAAATGTTATTGATCAATTACATCTGGAAAACAAAATCGCCTACTCCATCAAATTCCCGGACATTAATAAGTAATTGGATTTAGGGGGCTAGATTTTTGGTTTCAGAAGGCAGTTTCCTGTTAGTAAACCTGATTAGTATTAAGGCAATAGGTTAAACTGCATCGTGAGGATTATGGGTAGGGAGAGTATATAAAGTATTTAGAACCGTATTTAGTACATTACAAACTCTCTGTAAATGTAGCTATTACTATATGAAATTAATTGTTGTTTATATAATCAACAGCTATTTATAAATTTGAGAATGTTATTTGCCGCCCCCCCCCACACACACACACATACCAGGCCCCTGGTTTGAACCATTTTTCACCAGTCAATAAAGGTAGTGGAAAGGAATTAAATTTCAACAGGTGACTGGGCTGGGAAAACACCCCGCTGGTCAGGATCTTCCTGGAAAATTACCCAGCTAGACCAAACCTAATCAACCCTGTCAACCAGGGCAAGGGGAGTGAATGGGGAGGAGGTCACAGATCACCTCCACTGGGACTCTGGATTTTCCAGGAGGCACCAAGACATCCCCAGAGCTGTGTATTTGTGGAATGGAAATATAAATTCAGAGAGAAAATGAAAGGATACAAAATATGCAACTGTTCAAGACAAACTTACTTGTGTATTTTTCAAGTGATGATTGCGGGTATCAAATCACTGTGGCATTTATATTCCTACAGATACATGTTGAAGAGTGACTAACTGCTTTAAAGTGTTGACATTATGGTAATTCTGGAAATTACAGACTTTGCAAGTTTATTTAAACTTATGGAGAAAAGTTCTACCTATGTTAAGGTTCTACATAACTTTAAATACACAAAAGATAACCACATCCTTCAATTTCTTATAGAGAGAATATGAACACAGCACTCTGAAGACCAGGGCCCTAGGCTGCATAAAAAGGAGTGGCATTGCCCAGTGACTGGGATGTACAATCAATCCACAGTCCACAAGGATGCCAAACTATGCTAATTTACATTCTCCACAGTGGGGAAGACAAGATCCATTACCCTGCATTCTTCCCCATACTTGACAGCTTGTGTAGAGGTCTGCAATGCCCATGAGACAGACACATCTCACATGGGGAAGACACATGAGACAGCCACATCTCACATCTTCTCTGGGGAAGCCCACGGTTAAGCAGAGGTTACTTGGAGGTTATCCCTGGCCTCACAAATCTGTAGAGTCAGAGTGTGGAGAACTATGTTTGGATGGTTCTAATGGCTTCTCTGTACAAAAGCCTGCAGTACTCATCTCTAAGAAAGAGCCCTCTCTATCTCTGTCATAGCCCAGGCCTATGGTTATCTTTTGTGCATTTAAAGTGCCCTGGCTCCTGACCTCCCTGGAAGCATTGTCTGCATGCCAGTCTTTAACTCTTGCCCTCCCACTTTGTCTCCAAGTAACCATCCCAATACACATGGCTTTGCTCTAGGTAGGAAGCTGGGTCTTTGGTGGCACTGGCTTGTTACCATCTTATTCCTGTTCTCCGGTTGCCTCAGTGGAGTCACACAGTAAATTTAGTCACTTATGTGTGGATTTCACTTGTCAGATCCTGGGAAACCAGCCTCCTGCCTGCCATTTCTGTGGAGCACGCCCACCCCCTGCTTCCAGTTATGTACTATCTCTGGCCCTTGAATGGGGTTACCAGAGATGCCTACCTGGTTAGTAGCTAAGTTGAAGAGGTAGGGGCAGCAGGACCGGGGACAGCAGTGCCCCAATTTAATCTGAAAATAAATTAACACAGTTGCTACAGTTGCCTAGTTGTGACCACCATAGAGTTCAGTGTGCATAGCTTTGGGAGAGCCTTCTAAAATTAAACTGGACACATCATTGTCTCTGGATACCCCACCTGTGTTCTCCATCCTTAACCTGGACTCAGTAACACCCTCTCAAGATTAGTCCAGACAGTTTTTCTTACCTTCCTGGCCACTAAGACTGTTCTTCCCTTCTGATCCCTTTTTGGGAGTCCTCGGGCCTCAAACTCTTAAGACCAGATGCCAGTTCAGCACCCTTGGACAAAACCTGATGGGGTTGAGACCTCTTTGGCCTTTTCCCTCCCTTGGCCACATCTTTCTGCTCTGTCAGTCTGATCTCTGGCCCACTTATTCCCACATTTCTCCTTAGAAGGGGCTTTCTCTGCCCTATACATCATAGTAGTGTGGTCTTTTTTCCTGTTGTCACATAAAGCCCAGTATGAATGAGAATGAAAGGTACTGATGTCTTCTGGTCTTCCACCAAAAGCAAAGGTGTGAGCCACCTCTGGGTAGTACTTGTCAACAATGACTCACTAACCAAAAGCATGGAAAATTAACGTAAACCTAAACGCTAAGTTGTTTGCATGCATTCAAATCAATGAAAATCTGTCCCATCCTTTCCATGTGCTAAATGTCTTGGTGGCATCTTCTCCCAATAAAAGGCAGTTTTTAGGCTGGGCATCATGACTCTCACCCATAATTCTAGCACTTTGGGAAGCTGAGATGGGAGGATCACTTGAGGTCAGGAATTCCAGACCAATTTGGGCAACATAACCAGACCCCATCTCTACAAAAATTAAAGAATTAGCCAGGTCTCATGCACCAGTAGTCCTAGCTACTTGGGAGGCTGAGGTGGAGAGGATTGTTTGAGTCCAGCCTCAAGAATCTATAGTTTCCAGGCTGGGTGCAGTGGCTCATGCCTGTAATCCTACCACTCTGGTAGGCCGAGGCAGGTGGATTGATGGAGCTCAAGGGATCAAAAATATAAAATGTTTATTTCTAAATATTTAGCAGAAAATATTTTTCTACTAAAAATAGAAAAACTGAGGCATGAGGATCACTTGAGCCCAAGATTTGGAGGTTGCTGTGAGCTATGACACCCCAGCACTCTACCCAGGGCAACTGCTTGAGACTCTGTCTCAAAAAAAAAAAAATTCTGTAATTTCCAGAATTATCATAATGTCAAGTTCAAGGTTACAGTGAGTTATGATTCTTCTATTGAACTCCAGCCTGTGTAACAGAGCAGGAAGAAGAAGGAGGGGAAAGGAGGGAGAAGAAAGAAGAGGGGGTGGGGAGGGGGAGAAAAGGAGAGGAAGGGGGAAGAGGGGGAAAGAAGAAGGACAATGAAAACCACTACATCTACATGGGAAATCTGGCCACCACATAGCGTTCTTAGCTAGATCTTCTGGATAACCTGCTGCAGCTTCTCCATCAGCACTTGCTCCCTCTCCTTGCACTTTTATGTTATAGAGATGGTTTCTTTCCTTCAGTTTCTGCTGGCTTCAAATACATTTTCCTGCAGCTTCCTCACTTCCTTCAGCCTTCAAAGAATTAAAGAGAGTTAGAACCTTCCTCCAGATGAGGTTTTGGCTTAAAGGAATGTTGTAGCCAGTTTGCTTTTTCCAGACCACTAAAAAGTTCTTCTTATCAGCATGTTTCATTTTCTTGTCATTTGTGTGTTCACTAGAGTAGTGCTTTTAGGTCCCTTCAAGAAATTTTCCTTTGTGTTCACAATTTTGCTAATGGTTTGGCATAAGAGCTTAGCTTTCCGCCTATCTCGGCCTTAGACATGTCTTCACTAAACTGGGTCATTTTTTATTTTTATTCCCATTATATTTTTGAGACAGAGTCTCACCATGTCGCCCTCAGTAGAGTGCGGTGGTGTCACAGCTCACAGCAACCTCCAACTCTCGGGCTTACTTGATTCTCCTGCCTCAGCCTCCCGAGTAGCTGGGACTACAGGTGCCTGCCACAACGCCCAGCTTTTCTGTTGTTGTTGTTGCAGTTTGGCTGGGACCGGGTCTGAACCCACCACCCTTGGTATATGGGGTTAGCACCCTGCTCACTGAGCCACAGGTGCCGCCTAGGGAAAAATATTTCTTTCAAAATATTACTGCATGTGGTACGTGTGGCTCAGTGGGCAGGGCACCAGCCCCAAATACCAAGGGTGGCAGTTTCGAACCCAGCCCCTGCCAGACTGCAACAAAAACTAGCCAGGCATTGTGGCAGGTGCCTATAGTCCCAGCTACTCAGGAGGCTGAGGCAAGAGAATCGCCTAAGCCCAAGAGCT
>NW_003852396.1:27016550-27030842 GCF_000181295.1 Otolemur garnettii | reverse complement strand
ACAGGCGCCCGCCACAACGCCTGGCCATTTTTTGGTTGCAGCCATCATTGTTGTTTGGCGGGCCCAGGTTGGGGATTTGAACCCGACACCTTAGGTGTCTGTGGCTGGCGCCTTAGCCGCTTGAGCCACAGGCACCGAGCCAAGAATTGCATTTTGTAAGGCTATTGCTGCCATAGTGATTCCTCTAATGGATCTGGGCAAAGTGATTCACCATTCTGGATACCATTAAGAACACTTGTGATCATGGGAGGAGGTACAAAATCAACATTAATAGGAGTTTGGAAGAAGTTGATTCCAACTCTCCCGGGTGACTTTGAGGGGTTCAAAACTTCAGTGGAGTAAGTAATTGCAGATGTGATGGAAATAGCAGGACAACTAGAAGTAGAGCCTGAAGATGTGACTTAATTGCTGCAGTCTCATGATAGAACTTGAATGATGTAGAACTGCTTCTTACAGATGAGCAAAGAAAATAGTTTCTCAAGATGGAATCTACTCCTGGTGAAGATGCTGTGAACATTGTTGAAGTGAGAACAAAGAGCAGAGAATATTACATAAACGTAGTTGATAAAGCACTGGCAGAGTTTGAGGGGACTGACTCCAATATTATAAGAAGTTCTACTGTAAATAAAATGCTATCAAGCACCATTACATGCTACAGAAAAATCTTTCATGAACAGAATCAATCGATGTGGTTAACTTCAAAGTTGTCTTATTCTAAGAAATTGCCACAGTTATCCCAATCTTCAGCAACTACTACTCTGATCAGTCAGCAGCCACCAACATCAAGGCAAAACCTGTACCAGGCAAAACCCTCCACCAGCAAAAAGATGACTTGCTGATGGTTCAGGTGGTAGCTAGCATTTTTTAGCAATGCATTTATACATAGCAAGGCTGGTGCCCAGAAATAAACAGTAGGTAGAAAATTGAACAAGGCACAGTAAAAGGCCAAATTCACCAGTTGTAAATGTTGATGGATATTGATACTTGCCCAGCTATACCCATATCCCAGAAGCAGCAGGGTCCTTGCAGTTAGGATCAGGAGTATCCATTATCATGAATTTAGCTATTAACAACATCCAAGAGGATATGCTTAAGTAGAAATGTAACAGCTAACACTCACTGAGCACTTGCTATGCATCAGACACGGTGCTAAGCACTCTGTAGGCAGATAACCAGAGGCACAGAGGTAACCTATGTGCCTGTGCTCATACTGCTAAGTTGTAGATCTGGTGCTGAATCCAGACTGTCCGGGTTGAAGAGCTGAGCTCTTAACTGTTATGTTGTAATGTCTCCAAATAGAGATAACACACTATAATATACTACATGATATGCCAGTAGTCCCAGCTACTAAGAAGGCGGAGGCAAGAGAATCAATCACTTGAGCCCAAGAGTTTGAGGTTGCTGTGAGTTTTGACACCAAGGTACTCTACCAAGGGCGACTATGTGAAACTCTGTCTCAAAAAAAAAAAAAAAAATACAAGAAGGCGGCGCCTGTGGCTCAGTGAGTAGGGCATCAGCCCCATATACTAAGGGTGGAGGGTTCAAACCTAGCCCCAGCCAAACTGCAACAAAAAATAGCTGGGCCTGTAGTCTCAGCTACTCAGGAGGCTGAGGCAAAAGAATTGGCTAAGCCCAAGAACTGGAGGTTGCTGTGAGTTATGATAGCACAGCACTCTACTGAGGGTGGTAAAGAGAGATTGTTTCTTTCTTTTTTTTTTTTTTTTTGAAACGGAACCTCAAGCTATCCCCCTGGGTAGAGTGCCATGGCATCACGCTCACAGCAACCTCCAACTCCTGGGCTCAAGGGAGTCTCCTGCCTCAGCCTCCCAAGTAGCTGGGACTACAGGCGCCCGCCACAACACCTGGCCATTTTTTGGTTGCAACCATCATTGTTGTTTGGCGGGCCCGGGCTGGGGATTCGAACCCACCACCTTAGGTGTATGTGGCTGGCGCCTTAGCTGCTTGAGCCACAGGCGCCGAGCCCTTATTTTTATTTTAAATAGGGGTATTCAGAAGTGTGAGTCTTTTAGAAATGGCACGAAAGCAGTTTTAAATAATCTTTTCAAATTTATTCTATGACATTGTTCTTTTTATATGCAGAGACTCAATTCAAGGCCTAGAGTGAGTCACTGATCAATTTTAATGAAATCAATGAGAATGTGATGACATCATTTTGTCTCACTGCAGGCGGTAGAGACTAAAGTAAGTGACAACCAAATATGGTCACTATTACCCTAGAATAGCAATCTCTATATTTGGTCTCTATAGATCAAAGTACTATAAATCCGGTCTTCATTCCACAATTAGCACTGACCCATGATTCTTTAATTGGAAACTAGATACAGTTATTAGCTTCTTCTGGAGTCTTGTATGAAAAAACACATGTCTTTGAACACTCATTTCAGCTAGATGTTCACCCCATGAGATGCCCTCAGGGAAGTGAGGCTAAGACTGCCTGAGTGAGTAGAAGAAACTCCTCTGTCCTCCTACCTCACTTGAAGCCATGCACTCAGAGCAGGAGGCAGATATGCCCCCCTCACTCCCATTATTTACATTTTCTCTCCTTGGGCACGGTGGCTAGCACCTGTAATCCTACCATTCTGAGAGGAGGAAGCAGATGGATTGCTTGATCCCATGAGTTTAAGACCAACCTGAATAAAACCGAGACCCCATCTCTACTAAAATAGAAAAACTGAGGCAAAAGGATCGCTTGAGTCCAAGAATTGGAAGTTGCTGTTGAGCTATGACACCCTGGCACTGTACCCAGGGCAACAGCTTGAGACTCTGTCTCAAAAAAAAATAATAAATAAATAATCTCTCCTTTTCACCCAAGCTCCTTGAGCTGGATTCAGGGAAGTGAAATGCTTTCTATAAGGTTCCACTACACTGGTTTTCAAGTGACTGAACTGTTCTCAGAAACTGAGGGCTGTGTTCATTCAACCAGGACAAAACTTACCTTTGATTTTTAGGAATATCAGGAAAGTAACTTTGTGGTGCTCATGGGGCCGAGGCATGGCCCAAGTGGGGGCACAAAGCTGTCTGTTTTCTCAGACACACAGTCCCTCTCTTCACAATTCCAAGAACAATTCTGTGACATTCTGGGCTAAACAGATATAACTTTGTTTATATTTTGGATACCCAGGGAGAGATAAAGGCACTCCCAAACTTCTTGCTCTTAGTTAGAATTCAATATATTGTGACTACTACTATTTTTATAGTGTTATTTTGAGTAACAGGATGGCTTTTTCTTATAATAATCGTAGATAAAACATGGGGCATTATGACAAAGACAAAGCCTTCCTCATGGGCTTTCTCTTGGGATCAGAAGATGATATACCCAGGCAGGAAGCCCCCTGATGTCGCTGGGGAAGAGCAGCAGATGAGCTACCATGGACCCTCAGGAGATGACATTGACCTTGGAAAACTTGCCACTGTCTGATCCAGGGCTTTGAGTCTCCAATTTGATTTTGTGAATGTCTCAGATGAGATGTGGCACTGGCAAACATATTTGTGTAAATGCTTCTACCAGTAGCTCATCTAAAAAGCAGAATCCATGCATTGCTTTGCTTGTCAAACTTTTACTACCGCTAGGCCTGAGCCTGGCCAGACCCTAGATTCTGGATATAATGAAGAAAACAGACTTGGTCCAGGCTCTTACAGAGCTTAGTGGGAGAAACACATAAACAGAGTGTTGCGACCTGGTGAGATGAGTATTATGGCGGAGGTTGTGCCGTTGCTATAGAAGCAACTAGGGGAGACACAATCCTGAAGGAAGTGTCATTTGACATGGGGGGCTGGCAGGAAAGGGAAAGAGCCAGCATGAAGGAAGAGTATCACAGGAAAGGGAGCAAACTATTGCTAGAGCAAAGTCTCAAAGAAACAGAACTAAATGTAAACCAGAATACAAAGAGGACACTGAGCTTGGCAGGAAGAGGGTCTCTTCTCAAAGCTGGGAGGAAGGCAGGAAGGGTGGTTAGGAACACTTAGCATTATAGGAACACATAGACTTATAGGCAGTTCTTCACTGAACAATCTGTTTGGGAGGCAAGGTTGATTGCCGAGAGTGAGGAGGAAGTGGGATTCAAGCTGTGACAAAGATTATCATAGATACTGTAGGAGAAAAAGAAACATGTTGGAATAAGGAAATAGGGGCAGTTCATCTAGAAGGATTAAAAGCCCAATTGAGGTGTGCCAGTGTGACTTTATTCTGACCCTAGCATGCAAGGTTGGGTGCTCTCCTGCAGCACCCACATCCCTAGTGAGATATAGAAAAGTCATTCACTCCCTTTCCTATGATACTCTTCCTTCATGCTGGCTCTTTCCCTTCCCTGCCAGCCTCCCATGTCAAATGCCACTCCTTTCAGGACTGTGTCTCTCCTAGTGTCTTCTATATCAATGGTACAACCTCCACCATAACACCCATCTCACTCATCTCACCAGGTTGCAACAGTTTATGTGTTTCTCCTAGTAAGCTCTGTAAGAGCCTGGACCAAGCCTGTTGTCTTCATCATAGCCAGAATTTAGGGTCTGGCCAGGCTCAGGCCCAGTGGCAGTAAAAGTTTGATGAACAGACAAATTCATTCAGTTCATGGTTTCAACAACCCTGTGCCACTGACCATGGAGGTGGATGAAGAGGCGAGTGAAGAGCAGAGGGAGATGACAGATGGAAGAAAAAACAAAAACCTGTTCCAGTGAGGGCTGTCACCATGCATCTACCACTGAAGTCAGAAACTAGTGGATCATTCTCAATTCCCCCTCAATCCATCAACTCCTATTTATTTATTTATTTTGAGATAGAGCCTCACTTTGTCACCCTCAGTAGAGTGCTGGCTATTTATTTATTTATTGTTTAGACAGAGCTGTCACCCTGGGTAGAGTGCTGTGGCATCACAGCTCACAGCAACCTCCAACTCTGTGCTTAAGCGATTCTCTTGCCTCAGCCTCCCAAGTGGCTGGGACCACAGGCACCCACCACAGCATTTGGTTGTAGTTGTCATTGTTGTTTGGCAGGCCCAGGCAGGATTCAAATCTGCCAGCTCTGGTGTATATGACTGGTGCCTTAGCTGCTTAGCGCTGGTGTATATGACTGGTGCCAACCCTGGCTATTTTTTTAACGATGGGGTTTCACTCTATCTGAGGCTGGTCTCTAACCTGTGAGCTCAGGGCAATCCACCCACCTCAGCCTCCCAGAGTGCTAGGACTACAGGCGTGAGTCACTGCCCCAGCCAATCATCAAATTCCTCTTTAATACAGATCAGCTAGCTATCTCTTTGTTCATCTACTTCTTTTCTTTTTCCCCTGGTCCTTCTGCTCAGCTCCCACAGAACTCAGTTAATTCCATGATTACAGGACAGGTCACTTTGCCTCAGAGTTGTTTTAGAGCTGGATTTAAACACTGCAATAGCTTCTATGACCAAAGAATAATTGAGTGAGGCTGCAAGGACTGTGGCACATTGAAAAGCCCCTTTCACTTAACAGGGATGAAGAGTGCTGCCATGAAGAAACGTGTGAGCCCAGTCATTTGCTAGATCTTTCTATATTCTTAGGAAAAACCTGAAATAGAGAAATATCCTGATTTTTAAATGGGGGGAAACTATTCAAATTTAAAATAAAACTGTTGAATTGTTTAGGGGGAAGTGGACTGATGTCTATACTTACTTTGAAATGCATCAGATGCATTGGTGGGTGGCTAGAAGAATGAATAGATATTTGATAAAGAAAATGTAGCAAAATATAATTGCAGCACCTAACTGATGCATATCTGTACGGTTTTTTTGTTTTTTTGGAAAAAGTCTCAGTCTGTCATCTTGGGTAAAGAGCCTTGGTTTCACAGGTCACAGCAACCTCAAACTTCTGGGCTCAAGCAATCCTTGCTTCAGCCTCCGGAGTAGCTCCATTTTTAGTAAAGACGGGTCGGCTCCTTGCTCAGGCTATCTCAGAACCCCAGAGCTCAAGCCATCTACCTGCCATGGCCTCCCAAAGTGCCAGGACCACCACAGGCACAAGCCATCTGTACAGTTTTTCCGTATGCTTGAAAATTTTCATAATAAAATGAAGTGAAAGGATTAGCAAGCTGTGGTATATGTATACCATGGAATACTATTCAGCCATTAAAAAGACAGAGACTTTACATCTTTTGTATTAAGCTGGACTGAGTTGGGATGCATTCTTTTAAGTAAAGCATCACAGGAGTGGAGAAGCAAGAATCTGAATTCTAATATGAAGGCAGTAGATGACCTAATACACAGTGGTGGGTAGGGAAATGAGGGAGTGGGGAAAGGGGAGGATGGGAAAGTGTGAATGGCACACCTCTTGGGGGTGGGACACAATTATAAGAGGGACTTTACTTAACAAATGCAATCAGTGTAACCTAATTCTTTGTACCCTCAATGAACCCCAAACAATAAAAAAAAAAAAGGAAATTTTTTAAATTGAAAAACAATTAGGAGCACATGAGCCACTACGTTGGTTGACTTCTGCTACAAATTGTAACTGACTTTATGAAACTGTGGTAGGAGTAAATGAGTTAATATAAAAGGCACAGAACAGTCCCTAGGACATTAAATGTTACTGTTATCATTTGGGAAATAGAAAATGGACACAGATTGAGGGAGAAGGGGGCAGGAGTCTAAATGGATTTCACTGAGGGTTTTCAGTGGAATTTCATTACAGTGCAAACCTGAAAAGTGTAGGGACCAGGGTTCCATGCTGGTTAATTTATGTTGCTGTGTAATCTTATACCTGTAATTTCCATCTCTGCACCTCAGTTTGCTTTTTTTTTTTTTTTTGAGACACAGTCTCAAGCTGTCGCCCTGTGTAGAGTACTGTACTGTCCCAGCTCACAGCAACCTCAAACTCTTGCGCTTAAGCGATTCTCTTGCCTCAGCGCCTGGCTCTACTTTTCCGTTGCAGTTGTCACTGTTGCTTTAACAGGCTCCAGCCGGATTCGAACTCGCCGGCCTCGGTGTATGTGGCTGGTGCCCCTACCCACTGAGCACGGGCGCCGCCACATTGCTTGTTTTTAAACTATGAGAATTGAACTCTAAGCTCCCCTGCAGTTCCGAAGTGGGCTGATGGACCCCCTTTCCTGTTTCTGCCTGCAGGAGTCTCCGTTACTCTCTTCTCCCTTAAGGCCTTCTTTCCGAAGTAAACTACATTTCCCATAAGCACACAGGAGTCGGCGCCGCGCAACTCTCCACCGTCGCTCCGCGTCCTTTATACCCACTTCCGCCCGCGAGCCACTTCCTTTCCTTTCGGCCCCGCGCGGCGGCGAGATGGCGGTTCAGATCTCCAAGAAGAGGAAGGTGAGCTTCTGTGGCTGGGCTCAGGGCACTGCGATACTGCGCAGGTTAAGGGCTTCCCGAGGTGCCGCCGTGAGACGCGCAGCTCCCTGCTCTTCCCTGGGAAGCGTCTGAAGCAGCTTGACATTCCCGAGGGCCGCGGATGGCGATAGATTGAGCGGAAGGCCCGAGCCAGATGAGCGCTGTGTGGCCCAGGGAGCGGTAGATTTCCGTGGATTCCCAGTAGAGTGCAGACGTAGAGCGGGACGCCTCTCCTGTCCCGGAGAAGGCATTTGTGGGCATTTCTTGGCTCCCCCCAAAAGGAAAAGGTAAACGTGTAATATGTTCAAGGCGTGCGCCTTTCCTCACATCTTAAACCATGGCATTGAGAAGGGGTGGTAGCCATGTGTTCATGCCTCACCAGTCGAGTCTGACCCCAAGACCTCAGTTGAAAGGCTACGGGTTATTGCTTGTTCCGTCTGGCACCTGGGGAGAAAGCTTCCTGGGGGTTAACTTTCTCGTCGTTTCGTGGAGAGAACTGTGTAAGAATCATTACCTTTAGAAATAGATGATTTGTTATTTTCTGTATATATAAGTCGATGTTAAGATTAGATGTACAACGCTCTCGTGAGGCTTTGCCAGCTCTGGTAGAGGTAAGCTTACAGGTATATTAGGTGAGGCAAGATCTTGGCTGGTGTGAGACAGCTTATGTCTTTAGTGCACTGTTAAGTTGTAAGCATAGTGTCCCTGCTGTGCTGAAAAAGTGTTATTGGCTTATTTTAGAGCACCTTTTTGTTTTGCACTTGTAAATGAATATAAATGATCCCTCATTTTTACAAACCCTTCAATGAAGAGATGATGACGAGTCTGACTTGGAGGCTTGTTATCTTTGTCCAGGTTGCCTACTCTGTGCCATGTTCTATGGCACAGTTTAAAAGGCACTGGGTGAAGTGACTTCCTAAAGATGACCTAGAGGCATTTGTCTGAGAAGGGTTACTCTTTTCTTGTTGGAAAAGGTTATTGAAACTATTGATAATGCTTCCTTAGTTGGCATTATTGAGTTTTGATGAAGGATGCTTTGACTGATGGACTAGAAAGTGAGCATTATATCCGTGTCCTAATTTTCAACTTTGCTTTTTTGGTTAGTTCGTTGCTGATGGCATCTTCAAAGCTGAACTGAATGAATTTCTTACTCGTGAACTGGCTGAAGATGGCTACTCTGGAGTTGAGGTCCGAGTTACACCAACCAGGACAGAAATCATTATCTTAGCCACCAGGTAAAAACTCACTTGACTCGGATGGTGCCTGTGGCTCAGTGGGTAGGGCGCTGGCCCCATATACCGAGGGTGGGAGGTTCAAATCCATCTCCAGCCAAACCGCAACAAAAAAATAGCCAGGCGTTGTAGGCCCAGGAGTTGGAGGTTGCTGTCAGCTGTGTGACGCCATGGAGCTCTACTGAGGGCGATAAAGTGAGACTCTGTCTCTACAAAAAAAAAAACAACTCAACCTAACTGGGCCATCACCTATAATTGTATATGCTAATGTGGTTTATTCTGTATAAACTTAAATGGACAACCAGTGAATCTAGCCATAGTGAATATAATTTATTGAAGTTTGCATTTTTAAAACTTTAACTTTGTTTTTTGTCATGTAAAATTTATACTTGCTTTGTGGCAGATGAATGAGATTTTGCTACCATGTGTATGTGCAAGATCTAAAGTTACATCTAATATTTTATGAGAGTTGTGAATTGTCACTTTTTTCCCCCCAGAACACAGAATGTTCTTGGTGAGAAGGGCCGACGCATTCGGGAACTGACTGCTGTAGTTCAGAAAAGGTTTGGCTTCCCAGAGGGCAGTGTAGAGGTGAGTGATTCTGGCTTATGTCTGCAATAATGGCTCTTTAGAATGGTGCTTTTAAAACTCAACATCACTTTGGAGACTTTATTTATTCCATGATCATTAAATACCACAAATGGACTGGTATTTTGTTGCAGTTCTCTTAATGGGCAAATGGCTTGACTTTACAGGACTATTCTGCAAGTGTCTTATGGTTAAAGGATTTTACATTCAATTTGGGTATAGAAGTGATGTGTGTGATGAACTGGCTACCTCATCGGTCTCCTTGGTGTAGCTGTAGAAGGGGGCAGGGGTGGGAGGGTAATGAGAAATGGTTCAGCCTATGTTATTGTGTACTCTGTGGCTGGTAGTAGTGATTTAGTACTTGAGGGATACTGAAATACATGTAGGTCACTACAAAAATTTTGAGAACATACTGTTAAGGTCCATTATTTCACTTCCAATAGCATCCTTTCTGATTAACCCAGGCAAGTTTCAACTTGCTTAACTTAATAGTGTTGCTGGGGGCAGTGCCTGTGGCTCAAAGGAGTAAGGCGCCGGCCCCATATGCCAGAGGTGGTGGGTTCAAACCCAGCCCCGGCCAAAAACTGCAAACAAACAAACAAACAAACAAAAAAACCAAATAGTGTTGCTGGGAGGGCTTCATTTGTTTACGTCTGCACGACTTTTATATTTCTTAGATTGTTGTGTATCTCAGAACTTTGGTAATGACTCAGGTACTATATGTGGTGTAGAAAAAGATGCTTTTATGACAGATGTGCTGGCTTTTAATTGAAAACAGTGGTAGAGGTAACAGGATGTGTATTGCTTCCTTTAAAGCTTTATGCTGAAAAGGTGGCCACAAGAGGTCTGTGTGCCATTGCCCAGGCAGAATCTCTGCGTTACAAACTCCTTGGAGGCCTTGCAGTGCGGAGGTAAGTGTCCTGAGGCTTGATGGTCATGCCTTTATATGCCTGATCCTAGCCAAAAGACAAGCTATAGTTGTGTTCCTTTTTGTGGATCAAAACATGGAGAATTTAAAAAATGCATGTGAGGGGTGGTGTCTGTGGCTCAGTGAGTAGGGCGCTGGCCCCAGCCAAAATACAACAAAGTAGCTGGGTGTTGTGGTGGGCGCCTATAGTCCCAGCTACTCAGGAGGCTGAGGCAAGAGAATTGCCTAAGCCCAAGAGCTGGAGGTTGCTGTGAGCTGTGATGCCACGGCACTCTACCGAGGGTGACAAAGTAAAACTCTGTCTCTTAAAAAAAAAAAATGCATATGCCTATGTTTTGCTACACCAGATTGCCTATATAACTGGCCTGGAGTATGGCCTTGGCATCAGAGTTTGTTTTTTATCTTAGCCTTTGTGATAATTCTAATACTCTAAATTCAGCAGGGTTGGAAAGTACTTGGTTAGAAGGAGCTTGACATAACATTCCCTGAAGAAACTTAACGTAAGATTGGGTATAATAGGCATGGAAGAGAAATGCAATTTCTTAGGCCAGACTGGTCATTAAAGGATCATTGGAAATAGTCAACATGGACTAAATCTTTTTTTTTTTTTAAATCTTTGTGAGATGGGTGGGTAAATTTGGTTATTCCTTGGTAATAACTCAAGTGGATGTCTCTTGTTTTTCTGAAGAGCCTGCTATGGTGTGCTACGATTTATCATGGAGAGTGGAGCCAAGGGATGCGAGGTTGTGGTGTCTGGGAAACTCCGAGGACAGAGGGCGAAGTCCATGAAGTTTGTGGATGGCTTGATGATCCACAGTGGGGACCCTGTTAACTACTACGTTGACACCGCAGTACGCCATGTGCTGCTCCGACAGGGTGAGCAGCTAGGTGGGAATGATTAGAACAGAGGGTACCTTAATAGATAGATGTGGTTTTCCATAGACTCCTTGGTATTTGAGGGCATATGTCTTGGAAGTAGCTGGGCATGTTTGTACTAGCTGATGGATCTGTGAGAATGGATTGCTGAGATCAGTCAAATCCAAGAGTTGGTTTGCTCTTGTCTTGGTTATCTGTATACCCTTCAGTGATGACACGATGACGAGTCAGAAAGGTCACATTCTGCTCTTGGTCCTTGTCAGTGCCACGTTCTGTGGTGCTGTGCATGGGTTCCTTTTGCAAAAGTGTCCTGTTTATTGATTGATTTAGAGGCATTTGTCTGAGAAGGGACCAGACCCAAGGATACTTGAGTAAACTCTTTTGTCCTTTTGTGTGTGGAGGCCAGTGAAAACCCAGCTATATCTAAACTGTGGTGTCCTCTAGGTGTGTTGGGCATTAAGGTGAAGATCATGCTACCTTGGGACCCTACTGGTAAGATTGGTCCTAAGAAACCTCTGCCTGATCACGTGAGCATCGTGGAACCCAAAGATGAGATACTGCCTACTACCCCTATCTCGGAACAGAAGGGTGGGAAGCCAGAGCCACCTGCCATGCCCCAGCCAGTCCCCACAGCATAATAGGTAAGTCTGCAGAGGTCTCTTGGGACACAGTAGGGTCTTTCCTGTTTTTTTCCTTTCTGTGAATACTTGTTCCCACACTGTGGTGAGCGTTTGGTGAATAAAAATACGATTACATTTGATTTTTTTTTTGAGAGAGAGAGAGAGAATATAGGCTGGAGCCTAGGGCCCATTTAACCACAATTCTGTGTTGTTTTCCTTTTGTTCTTCTAAGAGACCTTCCTTTTCCTGCTGTATATCAGATAGGAATTTTCCTTTGTTCACTCTTTTTTTTTTTTTCTTTGAGACAGAGTCTCACTATGACGACCTCGGTAGAGTGCTGTGGCATCACAGCTCACAGCAACCTCAAACTCTTGGGCTTAAGTGATTCTCTTGCCTCAGCCTCCTAAGTAGCTGGGATTACAGGCACCTGCCACAATGCCCAGCTATTTTTTGTTGCAGTTGTCATTGTTGCTTAGCTGTCTTGGGCTGGGTTCAAACCCGCCACCCTTGGTGTATGTGGCTGGCGTTGTAACTACTGTGCTACAGGCGCTGATCCAGTTGTTCACTCTTTTTTCACTTAAGATTTTCAAGGCACTCTTGGAAGTAATTAGCTGTCTTCCCTTTAGCATCTGTGAAACAGTAACACTAATCATCTTAGGCCCAACACATCTTTGTTTTGTTGTGTCCTAAGTGCTATGTGTGTTCTTTAACCTTGATGCAAACCCTGAGTGGGAATGTGTACCCATTTGGTAAATGAAGGAACTTGTTAACTAAAATGAAGTTTGTCTTAACTTACGTGCTTTATTTTGGTTTCAGGGTCTCCTTGACAGATGTATCCAGGAGTCTGGTATCCAGGAGTCTGGATGTTGCCTTGTAAGGACCTTTAATAAAGTCTTGTACAAATACACAGGCGGCCTGAGTAGACTGTATATCCAGGATTCAGACTGTGGGTATCATGTTGGCTTGTGGAGCACTACTCATCCTCTTGTTTTTAACCACACTTGTGGTATTTGCGAGGAAGGGCCAGAAGGCAAAGATTGGAGCAGAGTTGACTTGAGCAGAGTTAACTCGAGAAATAATCCTGTGCGATAGTGAAGGCTAAAGGCTAGTAGGGTGTACCTTTATTAATTGTCCTGTAGTTCAAGATTGTAGACTTACGATACTTGAGATTTTTTTCTCTTTATACATAAGGAAATTCATGTTGCACATGGAAAAGTAAACACAGTGACCACATTTTTTATACATACTGTACTAT
Organism: Otolemur garnettii; assembly: GCF_000181295.1. Taxonomy (NCBI): domain Eukaryota; kingdom Metazoa; phylum Chordata; class Mammalia; order Primates; family Galagidae; genus Otolemur; species Otolemur garnettii. Next base: position 27,018,021 of record NW_003852396.1, on the reverse strand, counting down.
GTTCTTTATGTACATTGTCATTTTTAATCCTCTACATTAAGAGGATTATTATCCTTATGTTGTCATTTGATTCAACATGTCTATAAAGCATAAAGGAAATTTACTTGAACCACTAAATTTAAGGCCAGAAGTAAATGTATCTAAGCAGTATAAAGCTGTCATTAGAATCTTTTTCTTTTATACACAGGGTCTTGTGTTTTCCAGGCTGGAGTACAGTGGTGAGTTGTAACTCACTGTATGTATTCTTGAACTTCTAGGCGTAAGTGATCCTCCATTCTGCTGGGTTTGCAAACATGAGCCATTGTTCTGGCTAGCTCCACATTCTGATGTTCTGAAGTATTTTGTACTGATACCCATTATTTTGTAAGACATTGGATGCTCTTAGTTTACTCAGCAAAACTAGTGAAGGACTGGTTGCCTTAAAAATCTTACAAAACCAGTGATAAACCAGATCCTGATTGATTAGAGAGGAGACTCAACAGTGATAGCTGCCATGGGTCTTGGAGGCCCATACAGCTGGCTATATCCTGGTGGTGATGTAGCTTGGTGGGTGAAACAACCCTGGCTCCAAAGACTGCCTAGCAGATACTGTTTGATTTTTTGGTTGATTTCTCAATCAGACTGAGCTGCACGAGAGTAGATGTTGCACATAGTAAGGGCTTAATATTGAATTAATGAATTATGTTGGGAGCACACTGACAAAAGCATCTGCCTCTGTTCTCTTTTTAGCTATTGTAATTATAAACACAAAATTATCATCTCAACTATTTTTAAGTGGACACTTTTGTAGGGACAAATACCAAGAGCCCTGCATATCTGAGGGTTCCAAATCTGGTTTCAACCAACTTTAGACTTGGAGGTATTGAGAAGGTTGCATCTGTACTGAACATGTAGACTTTTCCTTAGTATTCCCTAAACAATACAGTTTACTAACTATATAGCATTTATATTAAAAGTAATCTAGTGGAGATTTAAAGTGTCATGTTGCCTAAGCTTTGTGCAAGTACACCGTGTATATAAAATAGAACTGGAGCGTCTGGGGATTTTGATATCTGAAGCAGGCGTTGGGGGTTCTCAGAACTAGTAAGGCTACTATATATTAACATTGTTGTGTAGCAGATCTCTGGAACTTGTCTTGCTGATGGATCTTCCCGCCCCTTTTTGAAGGAGCCTTTGGTCCACTTAAAGTTGCAAATATTGCGCATTTATTCTGTGAGGGAAAGTGCTATTAAGTTCCCACCAGGTGGTGCTATAACAAAGGAAATGTGCATTAAGAGTAGTGCCATGGGGAGGGAGAAATGATCTTGGTGGACTAGGATGTATGCATATTACTAATACATAGCTTGATGAGTCATCAAAGTGAGCATCCCTAGGTAACCATTTTAAAAAACCCAAACTCCTAAACTTTCTTGTAGCCAACAGTGGGGCTACAAGATTTATAATCTTATAAATCTTTTTTTTTTCTTTCTTT
>NW_003852396.1:27003093-27016530 GCF_000181295.1 Otolemur garnettii | reverse complement strand
TTTTTTTTTTTTTTTTTTTTTGAGACAGTCTCACTGTGTAGCCCTTGGTGTCGTGGTGTCAACAGCTCACAGCAACCTCAAAGTCTTGGGCTTAAGTGATTGATTCTCTTTCCTCAGCCTCAGCTTCGCAAGTAGCTGGGACACCCCAGCCATTTTTTTGTTGCAGTTGTCATTGTTTAGCTGACCCAGGCTGGGTTCAAACCCACCAGCCTCAGTTTTCATGTGGCCAGTGCCGTAACCACTGTGCACAGAGCCTATAAATCCTTTTATTTCAGAAAATGACACAAGACAAATGTAGAGCTCAAGTGAACACTACAGGTAACCACATTCCATCAAGAAATGTAAGCAACCCCAGAAGTCCCTCTATATGTCCCATTCTACCACAGCCCCCACCAACACATAATCTTGATTTTTATACTAATTGGCTCCTAGACAGTATAATTTTGTACATTTTTTAAAACTTAGTATATCTTAAGTGGCAAGGGAGAATTTAAAGTGCTCATTACTTGAACAAATGGCTTTGTTCTTAGAGCTAGGCCTCGGTCACTGGAACAGCCGCTTCCTAACATAGACCACAGCTGCTATTAGAGAGTTCTTAGATAATTCATCCAGGACCTCCTGAGTCTTAGTGAAGCAATCTGACCTTGTCAGTGTCCTGCAGGCATAGATACTTAGCCTCATGTGTAGTGCTGGGCACAGCCAGAGATTTAGGCTTTTTATTTTGTATAATTACTCTGGCTCTTGCTCAGGCTGAATTCATGGCATCAGGCAGGCAATCTTCGTTTGGTTATCCCAAAGTGCTAGGATTACAGTGTGAGCCAGGAGCCTGGCTCACAGAACCATAAAGGAAAGGCTTTCAAACAAGGACTTGGAGCTCCCAGTGCTAGTACCTGTTGACACTGCTTATACCCTTGTGTCTGGCCCCAGTAGCACTTACTTGAAGTTTGCTTTCGCAAAACCTTCCCTGAGTTGCCTCTCACTCTGGTGCAGACTGAATTATATTCCCTAAAGTTTGGTGGGTTTTTTTTATTTTTTAAGAGAGTCTCACCCTGTACCCCGTTGCTATCAGTAGAGTGCTATAGCATCAGAGCTCACAGCAACCTCTTAACTCCTGGGTTTAGGCGATTCTCTTGTCTCAGCCTCCTGAGTAGCTGGGACTACAGGTATCTGCCACAATGCCCAGCTATCTTGGAGTTGCAGTTTGGCCAGGGCTGGGTTTGAACCCGCCACCCTCAGTATAAGGGGCTAGTACCCCACCCACTGAGCCACAGACTCTGTTCAAAGTTTGGTTTTTTCCTTATTTCATATTTTTTTGTTTTATTTTATAATTTCAGGTTAATTGAGGCTACAAAGAATTACAATGTTTTCATTTGTTAAGTAAAAGTCCCTTTCAAAATTGTGTCCCACCCCCAAGAGGTGTACCATATAACCTAACATTGTGTTCATTAAGTGGGATCACCCTCATCTCCCACCCTCCTCCCCTCTCCCTGCTCCCTTGTTCATCCACCCCCACCTTGAATTGATTTAAGCTTTTCTCTTATGTGGGTATGTATTAGATTGTCTACTGGCTTCATGTTAGAATTGAGTACATTGGATTCTTGCCCAGTCTTGTGATAACTTTAGTAAAAAGAATCTTCCAACTACATCCAGGTTAATGCAAAAGATGTAGTCTCCATCTTTTTTAATGGCTGAATTGTATTCCATGGTACACATATACCAGTTTGTTACTGCATTTCTTGGTTGGTGGACATTTAGATTATTCCCACATTTTGGCAGTTGTAAATTGAGCTGTGATAAACAGTCTAGTGCAAATACCCTTATGACAAAAGGATTTTTTTTTCTGGGTAGATGCTAGGGATTGCAGGATCAAATGGGAAGTCTAATTTGAATTCTTGGAGGATTCTCCATACTTAGATCCAATAAGTGGCATTATTTTGCAGTCCTAGCCCCAAAGTTTTATGTTGAAGCCCTAAGCTAATCTGACTAATTTTAGAGATAGGGCCTTTAAGAAGGTGATTAAGGCTTAAATGAATTTGTAAGAGTAAGGCCCTGTTACAGTAGGATTGTCCTGTAAGAAGAGGAAGAGACACCAGAGATTTCTCTCCTTGCGCAGAAAAGACCATGCAAAGATCCAGCAAGAAGATGGCTGTCTATGTAAGCCAGGAAGGGAGGTCACCCACCAGAAACCAATCCTTTTGGCACCTTTTGATCTTGTGCTTAGAACTTCCAGAGCTGAGAATAAATTTCTGTTTAAGCAACCCAGTCTGGTATTTTGTTATAGCAGCAAATATAAATGAATATACTCAGTGTATCTACCATCCCTTAGGCTAACCTCTAGAAGAACACAGCCGACTGTGTTGCATTGTCTGTTATTAGTCTGAACACCAAGGGCTTATGCATCTCTGGTCCTTGGCCCAAAATAAGGGGTCAGCTGACTGAATAAATGATTAAGTATTAGGAGAAGCTGGCTGTACCTGTTAATCCCCTGGCCACTACTAGGAACAGAATTATTAGATGGTATTGTGTTAAACTCTTCATCTGTGTCCTGTATTCCCATGGAGTTCTGCACTTGAAGCTGAGTCACAGCCTAGTGTTAATATATTAATAAGCAGTCTGTTCCATTTGAGCCTAGTGCCCCTCACCAGCTTGTAGTGGTAGGTCCCTTGGTGGTTTTTTGGTCAGCTTTTTTTCCTTAGCTTTCGATGTAAAAAACCCCTGGTTGGCTACCTGCCAGCTGAATTTAGGTCAAAAGGCTCCAGAGTTAATTGCACTGAATGGGATTGCCAAGCTGAGGCACTATGCTATGGAACAAGTCTGGCAGAGTGGTTGATAGGAGAGATTTGGGAGTTCTATTGCTTAGGTTTAGATTCTAACTCCATGTCTGAGTTAGAATGTCCACCGAACCTTTACCTATCTGGATCTTAGTTTCATCAGCTGTTCGTGGGATAATATGACTTAAAGGTGCATGGTGAGAATTGAATGATGACCCAGGTACTGATACATGAAGTGTTCAAATGTTCGGTTTCCTATTACGGGGCTGGTTGGCTCTTGTCATGGGCCCTGCAACCTTGCCTGGCTGTAACTCCCCTTTATTTCCTACTTGCCCAATTGGGCCTTGAGAGAAGCGATTTGCTTACGTGTGTTCTCCTGAATGTTACCCAAGCCAGGGATATACTACCTCTCTATTCCTTCCTAGTTCTAAGGGTTTGAAAGGGAAGAAGAAGAGGGGTTGGATGTGCAGATAGGGATACATACTGTCCTTGAGGACTTTGCCACCTCCCAACACTCCCAGCCCTCCCAGTTTCCTCTGCAAGAGAGGAAGTGGCTCAGAGTGAATGCCAGGGATCAGGGTAAATCTTCAGAGTCATCATTTTCTTATGTCAGGGCTTCAGATATAAAACAGATCTAATAACCAATAAAATATACTAATTTTTGTTCATTTTTAATATATTTTAAAATAGTTAATTCATGTATATGGTCAACATTAAATACAGAAAAACAAGGAAAGTGAAGACCCCTCCTGCTGCTGAGCTGCATCCTTAGTTCCCCTCCTTAGAGGTGCTCCCTGCTGTGTTTCTTAGATATATATATATATTTTTAAGAAACAGTCTCTCTTTACCATCCTCAGTAGAGTGCTGTGCTATCACAGCTCACAGCAACCTCCAGTTCTTGGGCTAAGCCAATTCTCTTGCCTCAGCCTCCTGAGTAGCTGGGACTACAAGCCCAGCTACTCTTTGTTACAGTTTGGCTGGGGCCAGGTTTGAACCCTCCACCCTTAGTATATGGGGCTGATGCCCTACTCACTGAGCCACAGGCGCCGCCTTCTTGTATGTTTTCTTTTTTTTTTTTTTTTTGAGACAGTTTCACACAGTCGCCCTTGGTAGAGTACCTTGGTGTCAAAACTCACAGCAACCTCAAACTCTTGGGCTCAAGTGATTCTCTTGCCTCCGCCTTCTTAGTAGCTGGGACTACTGGCATATCATGTAGTATATTATAGTGTGTTATCTCTATTTGGAGACATTACAACATAACAGTTAAGAGCTCAGCTCTTCAACCCGGACAGTCTGGATTCAGCACCAGATCTACAACTTAGCAGTATGAGCACAGGCACATAGGTTACCTCTGTGCCTCTGGTTATCTGCCTACAGAGTGCTTAGCACCGTGTCTGATGCATAGCAAGTGCTCAGTGAGTGTTAGCTGTTACATTTCTACTTAAGCATATCCTCTTGGATGTTGTTAATAGCTAAATTCATGATAATGGATACTCCTGATCCTAACTGCAAGGACCCTGCTGCTTCTGGGATATGGGTATAGCTGGGCAAGTATCAATATCCATCAATATTTACAACTGGTGAATTTGGCCTTTTACTGTGCCTTGTTCAATTTTCTACCTACTGTTTATTTCTGGGCACCAGCCTTGCTATGTATAAATGCAGCTGTTGTATTTTAAAGTAGGGCCTGCCAACATCACAGCAGGATTTAGGTATTATAGAAAGTGAGTATTTTCAACCTCAAGATTTTTTTTTTTGGGGGGGTGACAGAATCTTACTGTTGCCCAGGCTAGACAGCAACCTCTGACTCCTGCCATAAACACAACACCCAGCTAATTTTTCTATTTTCAGTAGAGACAGGGTCTTGCTCTTATTCATCTTAAACTTGCTGAAGGGTCTTGCTCAGGCTTGTTCTTTTTTTTTTTTGAGACAGAGCCTCAAGCTATCCCCCTGGGTAGAGTGCCATGGCATCACAGCTCACAGCAACCTCCAACTCCTGGGCTCAAGTGATTCTCTTGCCTCTGCCTCTAAAGTAGCTAGGACTACAGGCACCTGCCACAATGCCCAGCTATTTTTTGGTTGTGGCTGTCATTCTTGTTTGGCGGGCCCAGGCTGGATTTGAACCCACCAGTTCAGGCCTTCTTTGTTATTAATCAAAGTTACATTTGTAATATAAACAGCATGACCATGGTGAGAAAGAAGATAATTGTTATATGCCCTGAGCCTGCTATAAACATCTCATTTAATCTTTTCAGCCTCCCCATAATGGACAGATTGTATTACTCACCCATTTGACATGAGTTAAATTAACTCATGTAATGTATCTTAGGCGTGACTCTATGGTTTTTCTTAGGCTTTGAGAAATACTTAGAATATCTCAAATCCTCTGTTTCCATTTGAGAACATGAGACCCTAGATTGGGGACTTTCAGTTTTACAAATAAGAACCTGAGCCCCAGTAGCTCTGAAATTTAACCATGCCTCTGCTGCTCAGTTGTATGTTTTAGAAACAGCTCAGCCTGGCCAGGTGCATGTGGACCTTTGTCCACGGACAAGGGCACACTCCTGTTATGGCTCCACCCTGCCCTCACTGGCAGGCCATCAGCTGCCCCATGATCAACCTATGACTGCAGTCCTTTGTGTGGTAAGCCTAAAGAGCAGAACCCTTTGAATCTTCAGTTGCCAAGAGAGAATGTAGAGCTCTCAGGCCTTTAAATAAGGATGCTTTTGCTTTTTGAAGGGAAAGGGAGACTGTAGGCACAGCAATAGGACATAGAACTGCTTTCTTGGCGGGAGGAGACCAAAAGGGATGGATTTTTTGCTTTCTGATCTTACCTTCAACATAACAAGAAAAATAGTCATCACTGTTTACTGTTGAGGTCCAGTAGGCACTCCTTTTTATGTTTTATGTCATTTTACAAATGGCAAAACTAATAAAGGGATAGTGAAAAAGTTTTATATATTTTAATAAGTATTCAGAAGTTTCAGTATTCAAAAATATACAAATATTAACTGCATAACTTTGAATATACTAAAAACTATTGAATTTTATCTTGCAAATAGGTGAATTTTATGGCATGTGAATTACCTTAAGTGGTTATTTATATATATTAAAATACTTCTGTGTGTATGTATATATGAATTAAAGCATAGCATACTTCCATACTTTGCTTGTCTTGATAGTATATATCCAAAATGAATACTCTCCCTTGTGGAAACCAGGAGAAGCTTAGAAATGTGCTCCTTATCAACTGCCATTTGTGAAATGTGGAGTATATTTGTTTTCTAACTACCGATTCCAGATTTCACATACATCTCAAATAGGCTCTAGCTCGTCTTTGTTCTGTTGTTTTGCCTTGTTTTTGCACTTGCCTTACAACATGCAATACTTAAAAAATTTTTAATGAGGCTGGGCACTGTGGCTCACACCTGTAATCCCAGCACTCTGGGAGGCTGAGGCAGGTGGTTCACCTGAGGTCAAGGAGTTAGAGCCTGAGCAAGAGCAAGACCCCATCTCTACTAAAAATAGAAAAACCTCCCAGTATTGTGGTGGGTGCCTAGCTACTCAGGTGGCTGGGGCAGGAGGATTGCTTGAGCTCATGAGTTTGAGGTTGCTATGAGCTATGATGCCATGGCAGTCTACCCCAGGGCATGAGAGTGAGACTCTGTCAAAAAAAAAAAAAAAATTTAATGGTTCATAATTTTGTTGAGAGAGTCATATTTTTTGGTCCATTCATTACAAACATTTTCATTTTAGATTTATTAAAAGTTGGGTGGCACCTGTGGCTCAGTGAGTAGGGTGCTAGCCCCATATACCGCAGGTAGTGGGTTGGAACCCAGCCCCAGCCAAACTGCAACAACAACAAAAAAATAGCTAGGCTTAGTGACGGGCACCTGTGGTCCCAGCTACTCGGGAGGCTGAGGCAGGAGAATCACCTAAGCCCAAGAACTGGAGGTTGCTGTGAGCTGTGACGTCATGGCACTCTACCGAGGGTGACAAAATGAGACTGTCTCTTAAAAAAGAAAAGATTTATTAAAAGTGGTAATGACCAATCCAGCAAATTTTTAAAATTTCTATAGCATCTGTTTCTCTTCAATCACTTTTGTACACAACTACATTTAGCATGTCTCCATTTGAAAACTACCAAGTAAATCTTGGTGTATAGGAACCATAAAGATGAAAGAATATTATACTACGTTTTAGCAAACCAGGATGGCCAGGCTTTTGTCACAAATATTGTATGATAAAAGCCTTCCTGTTGAATGATTTAACTGGATGAAAATGCCATATTTATTTTTTGTCTTTAGAAATACATTGTTCACTCGTCAATTTTTTGGTTTGAGAAAATTCAGGAAAGGATTTTGCTTATGACTCATTTCACCATCATCCTTAGAGACTAGAGTGCTACTATGTCTCTGTATTCCTTTTTTGATTTGTCTAATAGTATGAAATGCTCTTCTCTGTCAGTTTTCTTGTCATTATGTTGGAAAATGAAAAGTCCTGAATTCTCAAATGTCTCCTGAAAGATGACACAGTATTTTGGGAAATGCAATTAGGAAACTGAAGGATGATGCAATGGTGATGGTTTATTTCACTACTGCATCTTCTTTCTAGGTAATATCATTTTTCATTTTCTTTCTGTCTTAGTTCTATTTATTATAGTTGGGGAATAATTGATGAGTGATATGAGATAATTTTTAGGAAGAAGAAATAGCAAAGTGTTGCAAGACATAGGAAAAATGTAGCTCATCAAGATACCAAAATGTGTTCTAGTTTTATAAAAGAATCTAATAAATCCATATGGTAATTTCAAGAGAGAATGCGTTTCATTTTATTTTTTTAAAAATAAGTACATTGGGCTTAGCGCCTGTGGCTCAAGTGGCTAAGGCTCCAGCCACATACACCTAAGGTGGCAGGTTCGAATCTAGCCCGGACCCACCAAACAACAATGACAGCTGCAACCAAAAAATAGCTGGGCATTGTGGCGGGTGCCTTTGGTCCCAGCTACTTGGGAGGCTGGGGCAGGAGACTCGCTTGAGCCCAGGAGTTGGAGGTTGCTGTGAGCTGTGAAGCCATAGCACTCTACCCAGGGGGATAGCTTGAGGCTCTGTCTCAAAAAAAAAAAAAAAAAGTACATTGGCTTAGCACCTATAGCTCAGTGGCTAAGGCGCCAGCCACATACACTGGAGCTGGCAGGTTCAAACCCAGCCCGGGCCTGCCAAACGACAATGACAACTACAACCAAAAAATAGCTGAGTGTTGTGGTGGGCGCCTGTAAGTCCCAGCTACTTGGGAGGCTGAGCAAGAGAATCGCTTAAACTCAAGAGTTTGAGGTTGCTGTGAGCTGTGACGCCACAGCACTCTTACCGAGGGCAACATAGTGAGACTCTGTCTCAAAAAAAAGAACATTTTTCTCTTTATTCTTTGGAATACCATAAGAAGGGGGAATAGTCATAAAATATCCTTAAACATACTCTAAAACTACTCTAAAAAGAAACGCAAAAACTAAATTTGGGTCCAGTGGCTTCTGATGGTATGCTGTGAGTTAACTCTGTTCTCAGCTGGGGATAGGATGGCAAGCCTAAGGGCACAGTGCTAGTGACTTGTGGTCTGGTTCCTGCTGAATGGTAGCAGTCTCCCATTTATTTGGAATGGCGGTCCAAAGAGCAGTGAACCAGGAGCCAGGGAGAACCTTCATATACGGTCTCTCAGTCTAACCAATAGTCCTAGACTAGAACACATGGGGTATCACCTTTGCTCGTGTTCTGTAAGCCTCACTCATCAGGGATATGAACCATGTCTCCCATCATACATTTGGAGGCCTCTAAGGGCAGGGATGATATTCTATAGGGCTAAGGTTTCCCATGTTGGAAATGATGATAGGTGTCTCCTCCTTGTATACAACCCCTGCGTTAACACTCAACACCACTTGATCAGATTCATAGAGCCTGGGTGAGGCAGTATGGAGAGAGCTGGCTTTGGACATAGCTGGACCCAGGTTTGAATCCTGGCTCTGCCACCACTCACCAGCCTGATGACTTTAGTCAGCTCATCTCACAATTCTCAGTCTCTTGTTTATTCATTTGGGAGGGGACAGATGGGTGGCAGTAGTCCCTCCCTCACAGGTATTATGAGAGATCCAGGAAGCTTTGGTTCAGTGTAGTCAATGGGAGGTGTTGCTCCAGGCACTTGGGGACACAGAGGTGAAGCTAAAACCTTTTCTGCCTTAAAGGTCATTATCCTTTGGGTGTGTCACACAGAAAGCCCTCACCATATGCCAAGGGCAACAGATAAGGGGCACAAGGGGAGAGTAGGCAATCTGGGAGTCAAGATGTCAGGTGTGCCCAGGTAGACAAAGCAGAAGAGGTATTGGTCCATGCACAAAAGAGCACTGGAGGCATGAAAAGTCAGCATGGGAGAAGTGGGACACTACCTGGTGTGCAGTATATGTCCAGTCCAGGTGACCTGCCCATGTCCTCAGGCAGAGATTGCCCTGGATTTGCCCCTACCTTTTACTTGGGTAGGCAAGTAGTATAGTGCCTTCTTTGCTTTGTCCTGAGTGTTGCCGGTGGGGCTAGACCTCTACCCCACTCCCCTCCCCTTGCAGCCATTATCAACTGTGTCCAGATGGTCACAGGCTCCCTAATCTGGGATAATCAGCAGGTTTGAGCTCAGCTGGGACCCAGGCTTTTGTCCTTGCTGTGATGGGCCAGCCCCAGCTGGAGAAACCGTGCAGACAAAGCCCTGGGGCTTTGGAAGATGGGAGGGGTGCTGGGCTGGCTCGGTCCTAGAGGGAGATGCAAGAAACAGATGATAGCTCCTCTTCAAAAGACAATCTTAAGTACAAATGAGAGAGAACCCACAGATGGGGCTTGGCCAGCTCCTCTAGGCCTTAGGCACAGGCAACAGACACTGAAGGGCTGGGCCTCAGCCTCACAGAATCTATCTTTGGCATCTTTCCCTTTTTCTCTCCTCAGAGCCTGAGCCTACCCCTTTCTATCCAGCAGTATTATCTTGCTGCCCCTAGAGCCCTAGGCTTATAATGGCATCAGGGGCCTATCCCCTACACTGACATTAGGGATCTCGCAGGTCAAGGTGAAGAGCCAAAGTGGTTGGGTTTTCAGAGGTCTGTAGCTCCAATGTCCTCCACCCTGGGCCTATAGTTTGCTGTGATTCTCAACCCCATGGCTGCTCAGAGAAGCAAAACATTTTGTTCTATGTTTTTTTAGCCTCTTCCATGAGTTAGGGAGCTCCACTTTGGCTTTGGCTTCTAGCAGTCAGTGCTGATAATCTCAGATTTAAGAATAGTAACTTATCTCTGGAAGGAGTGTGGGAAGGAAAGGGTTTTGGAATAGATCACAGCCTATAGTGGAATTTGTAATCATCTATTTCTGTTGTTTTTTTTAAGACAGAGTCTCACTTTGTCACTCAGGATAGAGTGCTGTGGCATTATAGCTCACAGCAACCTCAAACTCTTGGGCTCAAGTAATTCTCTTGCCTCATCCTCCCAAATTGCTGGATTATAGGTACCCGCCAAAACACTGGGCTAGTTTTTCTATATTCAGTAGAGAGGAGGTCTCACTCTTGACTGGTCTCAAACTCCAGAGCTCAAGTAATCTACCTGCCTTGGCCTCTCAAAGTGCTAAAATTACAGATGTGAGCCACTGCATCTGGCCCATCTATTTCTTAAGTTAGGTGTTGGGAAACCTATTTAGTTTACTTTTCTTGAACTGCTATTATATACATTCTTTTAATGCATAAAATATTAATATTTATTTTATTCAGACAAAGTCTTGCTCTGTTGCCTGGGCTAGAATGTAATGGCATCACTGTAATTCACTGTACCCTCAAACTCGTGGGCTCAAGCGATCCTCCTGCTTCAGCCTCCCAAAGTGCTGGGATTACAGGTGTGAACCACCCAGTTTATACATGAAATATCTTTTAAAGTGTGAATGTCAAAATCTAATAATGTGATAGTATTAAGAGGTGGGGCCTTTACGGAAGAGTTTAAATCACTTAGGAAGTGAGGGTAGAGCCCTCATGAATGGGATTAGTTAGAGGTTGATGCGAGCTGCCTTACCTCTTTCCACCATGTAAGGACAAAGCAAGAAAGCACCATTTATGCAGCAGAGAGCCCGCCCCAGATAAAAAGTCTCTGGCACCTTGATTTTGTACTTCCCAGCCTCCAGAACTGTGAGAAATAAATTTCTGTTGTTTATAAATTACCCAATTTACAATATTTTGTGAAAGCAGCCCAAAAGGACTAAGATGGCTTAAAAGTACTTTGTAAAGAGTAAAGGAAGTAATGTTGCGGACTACTTATCTAGACAAAGCAGGCTCAAGTTGGAACACAGATCCAATGAGGTTTTATTTCTACAAGAAAAGGGGACAATAAGTTAAGGGGCTATTTTACATCGAGGTACCATGAGGGGAACAGAGAGGTTCGCCTGCCTTCCCCCTGCCTCTCTGCCTCCTGACTCATGCTGTCCAAGTCTGAGTCACTTGCTTAAGCTCTGGATAATGGTGACACAGCCATGGGAGCTGGTACAACGCTGCAAGGATGGCTGGGCCTCTACTTGTCCACTGCTGGGATCAAAGGTGAAGACCCTATCTGTGCCTTCCCCACGATCATCCCGCCCGCCAAAGATGTAGACCTTCCCGTCACACACAGTCACGCCACAGCTCTCCTGGGTAGACAAACAGAAAGACAATTAACCACTGGATCCAGCCTGGGAGGCCCTTTGTCCCTAACTGGCCAACCCAGATAACAGAACCTTGATCCACAGACTATGAGCAGGCAATCTGGATTGAAGAGAGGCAGAAAACTGGATTGACCTGAATTCAAGCTCTAACTTGACCCATACTCAATGTCTTAGATAAGTCACTTAACCTCTCTGAGCCTCAGTTTCCTCATCTGTAAAGAATAATAATAGTGCCTTCTTCATATGGTTCTATTAACAGTTAGGGGGTTAAGCAGGTAATGTATTTTACGTACTGCCTGGAATATAGTAAGTATACCAGTAACAATACTAACCACTACCACCTTAGGCTCTCAGACTCAGAGATGCCAGAAATCTTAGACTTCCAGGTTCACCAAAGGTTAGGATTGGCGATTGGCAGAGAATACCAGTTCAACCACACCTTTATATAGTCTTTTCAGAGTTTCATGGATGGTAACAGAGGTGCTGGAGCCTAGGAACTGTAGGGGCCAGAACTTTGAGGGATTCAGCCTCCCTTCTCTGATATCACTGAAGCAGGAGAACTTAACAGATCTCTTCCCTGGCCCCCACCCTATAATAGGCTACCAGCTGGTGGCCTTCAGGGCAGCATCATTTAGACACCCCCCCCCCCCAGACACAAAAGGCTATAGCACTTGGGACAAGGGTTCTAAGCTCTGCCTTGGGCCCAGTCCTCAATTCTTATCTGTGAAATGCACAGTTGATTATTACTGTGAGGACAAAGTAAGAGTGCTATATAAAACCATCAGGCATGGAGTCAACACACAAGACTCAATGCCTCTAAGATCCAGAGGCTTAGAAGTGGGTTCTGTTCTGAATGGAACCAGTACCAGGAGCTGAACCCAGAAGCCTCCACTTACCACAGGGCTGGGGAGGACAGCTGCCTCCTCCCAGACATCTGTGCCAGGATCATAGGTGAAGATTTTGCTCATGAGGCCTCCCACCACGTAGATGATGTCCTCAAGGGAGACAGCCTCGAGACACCGTTGTGAAAATGGTGCTGGTGACCGCAGGCTCCACTGGTCCACCTTGGGGTCAAAGCACTGTACCTGGGATGTGGAACAGCAGCAGTGAAGATAGACCCTCAATCCCTGCCTCCCCTCTCCCTGGGGGCACCCATTCAGCACAACAACACTTGCCAGTGTCCACCAAGCCTGAGGCAGCATCTTGGAGGAGACCCGCTATCCTTGCCCTAAAATGCCCTCGGTATTTAAGTTCTATCGTCTGTCCCTGGACCTCCTTTGTCAAAAGCCACCTGATCTTTCAAGGTTTGGCTGAAATGCCACCTCATCCTTAAGGCCTTCCCTGTTTCTAGTCTCCAACCCTCCAACCTTGCAGAAAGTCTCTCCTTTGATGGAGAACTCAGTCACCATGGTAAGAGAATCACATAAATTTGGGAGAGGTATGTGTCCCTTGTATGTCTGTGTTGGTGCTACAGAAGGCCCTCAGAGCAGGTCCCTCACAGAGATGTGTTCCTGGCTATAGGCATTGCTAACTCCTTTCTCTATTCTGGTGCTTTGAGGTCATGACAAGACTCCAATTGACATGTCTTATAGCCTCATTCCTATAGCTGTCCACAAGCCTCCGAAACCCAAAGGTGATTTGATGCCCTTAACAGTTTCTAAGGATGCACTCCTGTAACCTAGCTGCCTGCTCACCTTACTGCTTCAGTTGTTTTCTTGGAGACCCAACACAACAGCCAGTAAAAGTCAGTGCTGTGCATGGGATAGTGCCAAACAGGGCCTCCCACCACAACGCCGCCCACTCACCTCAGGAGAGTTTGCTGGAGGAATGGAGCCAGAGAATAAGGAAGGGTGGGGATCCTAGTGTGGGATTCAGTCCCAGGACCACAGCTTGTGAGGTCATCATAGGAGGGAGGGAGCAGCCATGATAAAGATTAGTTTTTTGTTTTTTTTTTTTTTTTTTTC